>NC_052539.1:27365795-27681152 GCF_016699485.2 Gallus gallus | reverse complement strand
GAAACTGGAAAAAGGTTCCCAAACCAACTCTGTTTCAAAAAAAAACCCCAACCAAACCAACACAAGGCAATGCTCAGCAGCCCAGACAGCAAAATCCCAGCACAGCTCCCCGCCTTCTGTGCTCACACTGCTCTCCTATGGGTTTCTGACAGCTTTGCCTCACCTTACAAATTTTAGGAACACCAGACTTGGCAGAAGCAGACACAGAATGCACACCTTCTCAAATCACCAAAAACATCTCCCAACTGCTGAAGTGCACAGCAGCCTCCACCTCCCACAGTGCAGTGCAGCTCTGCTCCCCAGAGCACCGCATTCGCAACGAGGGCTCCGAGTCCCAGCAAAGAGCTCCCCTTCCTAAACAAACTCAGCAACTTCACTGCAGGTACCTCCAAAAGACAAAACCACATTTTATAGCGTTCCAATAGAGGGCATCCTAGCATGTCCTTTTGTGGTCAGATGCTTTTCCTAATTTGTACCCTCTGCAATAGTTTGTGAACGATCTTCTATACGGACAGTCAGAGGCATTCACAGCTTCCTCATCAGGACAGGCCGTTTTCAGCATTACTGCACGTGTGCAAGGTGTGAATAAGCTGGACACACAATCATAACAACAAGCTTCTGAGCAGCTGAAGATCAGACTCGAAAATAACGGGGGATTATAAAAGGCAAGCAAGTTTGGTCATGTACCTTGAAATGACAGACTGATACGTTCCCAAAGCCTACCGCTGACAGAAGCTCCAGTGCCAAGCTCAAGGTGGCAACTGCTCAGAGCCAGCAGCAGACTGTGAGCTCCAGGATAGAGGGAAGCTGCTGTGAAAATAGCCACTACTCGCACCCAGGTACCTGATCTTTAAGGACTTTTATAACTGTTTACTAATACGGTTACAGATGGACACAGATCCAGGTTATGACCACCAGTTCCATTAAATTAGTAAAAACCCCCTAGGTAGTAACGTCTACTTAGTCAAATATTATCCATACTGGGCTATGACTATGAAGATGGGCTTCACCTCATACGGTCTATTCTCTGTGTACACTGAAATCAGTTCAAAGGGTGAAGGCACGAGGGGACCTAAAGGAAATAATACTGGAAAATAAGAAGTCTAGCTTAAGAAATAGGAGTTGACACGATAACATGAAAATTTATCTATGAGACAGATAATTCAGTTACAATAAATTATGATCCTATCTGACTTAAAGTGGAATGTAAAAGTGCCTCTGTCCCACGAAATGAAAAATGAACTTCTGACTGCTGAAACACAAGATTAATGAATCGACTTAAGAGACATGAAACAACTTACGATGATCCCGGACTTGCTGTTGGTGGGGGACCTGGAAAAGTGACAGAAGAAAAACAGTGTGATGAGTTATAGTGAGGTAACAAGCAGGAAGCTTTTCAAAACCTTTTAAAAGATAAAAGTAACAGTCTGTCATGTTGGACGTGGTTTATGCAGTTTAACAGGCAAGTCTCCATTTCTCAATAGCAAAGACAAGGCTGTATCCTGTAGCAGTGACTGTCTGCAAAATGCTGTAGATAAGGGTAATAAACAGCTGAGGGACTGATTCTGTAATTCGACTGTGTTTGGGGTCACGACAAAAAAGGTTGCAGCAAACCACAGGAGGCTTGTACAAAAGCATGTTGTAACTGTAAGTGGGAGAAGACAGCATCACTTCCCCCTATCAATCTCCATTGTGTTTCAGGGTATTCATCCTTGGCCTGATTCAGCAGGCGTTGGCTCGCAGCGTTTTGTTGTTGGTGCCTTTGGCGTTTATAATTTGGCAAATACTGGGCTGGCTGAGCTGACTGCAGTTCAGCAGCACAGAGCAAACTGGAGAGTCAGCTGCAGCCGGTCTAAGAGACGTTCATACTAATGAGCGTGTGCTCTAGAAATTGAGGAAATGCTGCTCCAGTCAGCAAGCCACGAAAAATATTCTGTGTTTTCTACAGCAGTGTCTCTAGAAGTACTACCATTTTTTAGATAAAAATATCCTAAATCTCAGATATAAACTAAAGGAATCATAGAATCACAGAATGGCCTGGGTTGAAAAGGACCACAATGCTCATCTCGTTCCAACCCCCTGCTGTGTGCAGGGTCACCAACCACCAGACCAGGCTGCCCAGAGCCATATCCAGCCTGGCCTTGAAGGGCCAGTGCCCTTGTTTTCAGTGGTTAACACAACACAGGCGTTGGACTTGAAGATCCTATGGATCCCTTCCAATGTGGGACATTCGATGACTCTGGGAACTTTCTCCGGGGTTACCTGCACTGTTTTTCCCAAGCAACAATTCGCACAGCTTCAAAAGAGGAGACGTACCGAATTTGACAAACAGCACACCGGTGGTAGAAACAGTCTTCCTGCCATTCGTAGCGACGCACTGGAAGTAGCCGGTGTCGGTAGTGTCCAGGTTTCTGATTCGGAGCCGGGAGCCGTAGCTGGTAGCACGGAAGGAGATGCGCCGGGGCTCCTGGACCACGGGAGCGTCGTTCTTCAGCCAGCGCACGGTGGGCGGCGGATTGCCGGAGACCTTGCAGTGCAGCTCTGCGGTCTGGCCAAGAGTGGTGGTGATGTTGTTCATGGGCTCGTCCAGCGTCAAGAAGTAATCTGTTGTAGAAACAGAAACAGAAACAAGGTGAGGTAAAAAATCCAGCCCGGGGAGTGTTATTTGAAAGAACTCTCATTCCTGTCTTTGAAAGGGAAGTGGCTATCGGGTTTAGCCAAAAGCTCTCCTCGTTAATTTGTGCTTTAGGGCCAATGCAGGTTCCACATAGTTTTGCACAGTGAAAAAAGGAACAAATTTTGCTATTTTCGCTATTTTCACTTCACTGTAGTCACAAAATCACTGAATGGCCTGGGTTGGAAGGGACCTCCAGGATCACAAAGCTCAATCCCCCCGCCGCATGCAGGGCCACCAACCTCCACATTTCATACCAGCCCAGGCTGCCCAGGGCCCCATCCAACCTGGCCTTGAACACCTCCAGGGATGGACGGGGCATCCACAGCCTCTCCGGGCAGCTGTTCCAGCACCTCACCACTCTCATAGTAAAGAACTTCCCCCTGATATCCAACCCAAATATTCCCTCCTTCAACTTAAAACCACTTTCCCTTGTCCTGCTGTTATCTACCCTTTCTAAGACTTGGCTTCCCTCCTGTTTATAGGCTCCCTTTATGCACTGAAAGGCTGCAATGAGGTCACCCCGCAGCCTTCTCTTCTCCAGGCTGAACAAGCCCAGCTCTCTCAGCCTGTCTTCATAGGGGAGGTGCCGCAGCCCTCTGATCATCTTTGTGGCCTCCTCTGGACCCTCTCCAACAGTTCTCTGTCTTTCTTGTCCTGGGGGCTCCAGACCTGGACACAGTACTCATGGTAGTCACACATTAGTCATAACGTTGCTCCCAAAAGCTTCTTTTAGTTTGTACATCCATAGATTTTCTCCACTTTCTCAGCATCATCCTATATTTGGCTTCATTCAACACAGAAGAAAGATGTAATGCCTCTCCTCTGTTCAATTTATTTCTCCTTTTCGCTAACCAGTAAAATGCAAAAATATCCATCATAAATTTTACTGTTTGTGCCTCACACATCTGCCCCTGCTCACGTCTGCATCCACAAAACGTACCAAGGTATGAAATAAGCCTCTCAGCAATGAGGACCTCAGAGCCATTTTTAATGGAGTTGCAGAGCGGCGCAGACAGTACCCACACTGCGAATGGCTCTGCAAGCACTAAGAGCACAGATGAAGGAACAGGGGTCATATCTGCGAGATGAAGGCTTTCTTCCCAGTCAGTGTTTCCTCTGGGGAGGGCACTGAAGTTTAATCTGAAATAGGTCTCATGATAGGTGCAGGCAGAAGATCACGAATTCTTTCATTCTGTTAAGACAGAGAATGTTAAATCACAATTTCACAAAATTAATCTCTCCTAATCCATTCATGAGCACTGCCTTCTCCTGTCAAGTGCTATTTCATTCTGCATCGGTCAGGAAGAAGGCCATTTCTAGTTAACTGTACTCAGCATTTAATTAAATCCTTTAAAGGCAGAGAGCGAGATGGATTGGGTTTGGGGGATGGAATACGCGGGCTTTCATCTCGGTGTCACAGGTTCAAACCCGACGTGGTCATTAGTGGGGAGAGCCCATTAGCAGTGCTGGCTGTCTCAGCGGGGCGGCCAGGCAGTGGGAAACCCGTGGCCCTGCTGCTGTGCTCTGCCAGCGGGGCTGGGAGGTCGATGAGGCCCATCACTACGTGAACTTGTGCTGTGCTGCGAGAGCGGCCACGGTCGGCTGCCTCCACTGCTACCTGCAGCAGCAAGCCTGCCTGAAATTAGGAGAAAGATCTCCAGCACCCAATAAAAACAGCTTGGCTAAGTACCTTACCCAACTAATCCACTTCCCTAATTACTTATTTTAATCATGTCTTCACTGGCTACTCCCTTCATTATGTCTTGTGAGTATCAGTATCTCTCTCCTTTGTATTTAATCTCCTTAGTGTGTGAGTTCTTACCCTGGATTTGCATAGCACTGTGTGCAGCACATCCCTGTTCTCCCGAGATGCTGTTAGGATAAGCACTACGCACGAAGGAGCTGCCCACACAGCTCTCTTTCACTGATCAAGTTTGTTAACACGCAGATATGAAACTGCAAAATCATACTGCTAGCTGACTCCTATGGACCTGGTTAGCTAAAACCATGTCTGGTGTCAAAGCAGCTGAGTGGTGAAGGCAGACAATGGGCTCAGCATCCCACCTGGGTGCCAGGCTGCTCGTTACCTCCCCAGAGCCACTTCTGCACGACTAAAAGCATTTCTGACTTGCACCTTCATAACCTCATAGGGAAGTATCATCTAAATCAGCACATGTATTCTTGGGCACTCCCCACAGTCTGTGCTTAATAAAGTCACACTAATCGCATGGAAGTGGATAACTGCACCTAATGATACAATGCATTTCTGCACCACCGGCCTTTATATAACTCCTGATTGTGTTTCAAAGATAGAAGTTCAGACATCTTCAGTGCAATACAGACAGAAAATAGAATGGCCTCAGTCCTATGACGGTCTTGCTAATAGCCAACAGTAAATAGAATATTTTAAAGGTCCTGGAGCGTGCAGAAGAAGCAAATAAAGGAATAATAATGATGTTGGGTAGGATACCAAATGCAGGAGAAGCATTTCAAAGTACCATTGCCAACAGCGAGGCAATGGGGAAGCATGGCCATCACAGCAAGAGCTGTGGGGCAACTTCTCTGCAGGTACCCACAGAAGCAGCCTCTGGTGCCAGGACTTCCCACTCTTCCCCAGGCTTTCTCTGCCTTCTCTGCAAACAGTTACAGGAACTGTAAAACAAAATACATCCGCAAAATTCAGCTTAGCTTAGTCCTTCAAGCCATGCAGTTTGCATCCAAATCTTACATCAGCTCAGGCAGCAGACCGTAAAGCACCTGAGATGAGATGTGAGCAGGGAAAGCTCCAGGCAGCTGGAATCTTCACAAGAAGTTTCTCATGGGTAAAGCATTTCTGTAACTGACAGTGAGCTGAAGGTCCAGCAGTGCTTCCAAACCATGCCAGGTTTGGGAACCCGAGGCGTACCGGACTAAGAGAATGGATGAGTGCCAACCACTGCTGCCCTCACCGAGCACAGTGCAGCCAAAGGGAAGCCCAATTCTAATTCCAGCCCTTGAATCGAACCCTTACCTACCAAAGCCCATCAAATCCCCAAAGCTACCAGCACCATCCTCTCCCTGACAACAATCATCAACAAAACAACTCCTCAGGTTTCCGTCCAGCCGCTCTCTGGTGCCATCAGCTCTAACGTTGTCTACTTTGGGACAAAAGAGGCCAGGAAAAGCAGGGGGAGATCCTCCTTCTGGGCTTCGGCGGGGGGTAAGCGGGGCTGCCGCCCCAAGCCGACTCTCCCTGCCCAGAAGAATCATTTGTTAGAAACGTGATGGTTCTTATGCACAAGTTAACGACACCCAAGTGGCAGCGGCCATTGGAAAGTGTGAGTGCAGTGCTGGCTCCCAGCAGCGCTGGGTGAATCACTCCGGCTGGGGTTTTCAGAGGAGCCGAAGGGAAGCAGACACCCAAAGCCAATCAAAGCTCACACGGGATTTGTGCAACTAAGTCCTTTTAAAAACAGCCTTAAACCTTTTGGCTCGGTTTCTCCAGCTATAAAGTGAGGATAATAATCCCTCTTACATCATGGGGAGGCTGCTATGTACATTAATGAGATAATGCTCGTAAAGCACTTTGAAGGTGAAAAGTGCTACGCTGGGATAAGCGCTGTTGTTATATTTTCAGCTCAATCTCAGGATTTCAAGAACAACAACAGCTGGTCCGTGTTTTAGAGCTGCACTCTATGAGAGCATTTCAGACACATTTCGACTTACAGAAGTGCAGGAGAACAGCCCGAATAAGTTCTAAATAAAATTTAGCCCACCTATAATTTAATAATAGTCAAATTGACTTTTTTTTTTTTTAATTTGTAAAAACAATTTACTGCTGGGCCTACCCCCTGAATGCCAAGTTTCAGCCCACAGACATTTCTTTTTAATGGCTGAGTTATAAACCCTTGAAAAATGCTGACAGCCCTTTTACTATAGCAGCACTAGCGGGTGCCCTATAATGAACTTTTAAATGACTTGAGATAATATCTGGAAAGCCAAGCCTGAAATATATTTCTGGTTTTGAGCCGTTGCCAACGCAAACACAACACATCATAAGTCATCTTCGTGATTCTAAGCGCATAAATTGGAGACACTGCATATAAAATCCAAATATTAGGTATCCTTCGTGGCCAAACTCTGCGCTGGTTTGATGTTACAGAACAGCAACAGCTGTGCGAGGACGAAATGTAGTGCGTTGCGTGTCTCCGAAGAAGAAAAGTGTGTGTATTTCCACAGCTATGTCTTGACATTGTTAAATAGGAGCCTGCTCGGCCGTAATAAATTCTGAAGTATTCCACCACTTTTAAGTGGAACCCAGGTGGCTTTCAAAATAAGAGCTCATCCTCTCTGGCCAAGGAATGTTAATCTCCTCTGCGACCACATGGCTGCTCAATCTTAAATTACCAAAGACACCTCTCAGAGCAGTAACAGCCTCGCTGTCCATGGGAGGGTTCTGCTGCACCGTGCGTGCTCCGCGTTTCTGGTTTCACTAGGTGTTTAAGGCACGGTGGGGATGCAGGGTTAGTCCCTGAACCACTCATTTCATGAGAAGAACGATTGTTTCACTCATCCTCTTCTTTGTGCCCTTCTGATCTTTCAAAACGCTCAGGAAAAAGCTCAAATCAAAACCCTCGCTCGGGTCATTGCAGGCAGAAGGGCAGCTTAAACCACGGTGCAGCGGGGCACTGGGCACTGCGGTAGGCATGGTGGAGATGAGCTGTCAGACAGACTTGCTGTAGCAGAGATCTTTTCCAACCTTAATCATTCTATGATTTCCATTCCCTCTGAGCCTGAGATGAGCCACGTTAGCCCAGATGATGCTACATGTGGATGCAGCCCACGTTCCCATTTATCAGCACCAGCCATCCGCTCCGAC
Source organism: Gallus gallus (assembly GCF_016699485.2). NCBI lineage: Eukaryota > Metazoa > Chordata > Aves > Galliformes > Phasianidae > Gallus > Gallus gallus. Next base: position 27,673,617 of record NC_052539.1, on the reverse strand, counting down.
AGTGGGAATGTTCCACACAGAACTGCTCTCGAGGGAGAAAGTCTGCAACTCCGAGCCCACCCACAACCTGCAGGATGGGTTTTTGTGTTTGCTTCACGTGTTCAGCCGAGCAGAGTTTGATGCTCTTCCAGTTAAGCTGAAGAAGGAACCAGAAGAATTTCTTGCCCAAGTGTGGCCACTGACAGAGCACATATTTATCAGTTGGAAAAAGGATTAAGCATGGCTTGCTTCATCTGCCCATAACTCACAGAGGAAGACAACTCCCGGCAGGTCCGACCTGCGGGTCCGATCAACAGCCCCTTGTTATTAAAGGGGGCAAAAGGAAGACTCCCGGCTGGAATTCCACTTATTTCAGATGAATAAAAGTAGAGGAATGGCAGTGGGAGGAAAGGGATACCGCACTCGACCCACGCTTTGGCAACCCATATGAAGGATATCAGAGTTAAAGAAGTCCAGACAAACAAGCGGAAATATTCAATGTCAGCTCTCTCGGGACAAAAGGAAACGCACTCCTGTATTTGCTCGCCCTGCTCGTTTTCAGCGTGGTTCCTCAGCAGTGTGTATGTGCAAGGCTCAGCTCAGGATACACGCTGCAGCTGTGTGCGAGGCTTTCTCTTCCCAGCCATTATTTGAGGCATGAATGCTACCTGAGGATCATGTACTGACCTGAAACAGGCTGACTGCTGCCCAGGGCTTTATCAGCTTTTCAATGTCCCCATGCGATGTTCACTGCATTTGAGATTCTCATAATTAATTGCTGCTTTCCGATCATTAGCAGCTCCAGGACTGCCTCGGGCCGTAAGGGTGGGTGGGCTCAGGGAGGGAAACAGAGCGCAGATCCCTGCGGCCTTCCAAAGTTATCAGGGCTGGGCACCTGAATCCCACTGCTCCGGGATGGGAACTGCGCACCTCGCTGCCCTTCACACCTCTGAATTCTTCCTATGGACGTGAGGGCTCACATCTGCCTCTGCTTTCCTGATTAACTCCCAGGTTTGAGGACGGTGATAGCTCTGATGCTGTAATCCAACAAGGGGAAATGAAGCTCTTCTTTAGTTAGGAACCAGCTTTATAGCACAAGTAGGAAGCCTCTAAACTTTATCACACACAAAAAAAGTGATTTGGAATAGGTAAACAAACGTCCACATCCAGCTATAAACCAAACTACCGAAAACCATCAAGGGATTTTGTTGTCACTTTAGAAGCTGCCCGGCAGTAAAGAGCTGCACACAAGAACTGCAGCTATTAAAGGAAGGGTGCGCGGAAAGGTATGTGCCCTAAGATTAATGCCGTCGAGTCAAAGGAAAGCTGTTATTTTTGACATTTTGACATAGCATCACTTGAGGATCTGGTTCTTATTAGCCCTTTCTGTGCCTTTTAAAGCTCTATTTTTTTTTAAACCAAAAATGTCAGGAAATTTGGAACAGAAACTTACAATAAAACACGTCCCTTGACCCTCTGATCTATCAATCTTTCAAATAAACAAAGATAGCTGGATGAGCCAGGAAAAGGTTATTATATATCGTTACCTTATGCGTAATGGTCAGGCATTCGCTGCACACACTGAGGTTACACAGAATCCCACGTAAGCAATGCATTTCGTGCAGGACTTCTGCCACGACCACCACGTGCTACCCAGGGTGGTTTCTTCTTCTCATTTTGTCCCGCGACCTTCGAATTTCACACCCCGTGTTATTTATAAATGGGACATTCAAGAAACACAAATTCTCAAGTAGGAATGCGTGGCTCCGTCGGTGGAAAAGCAAACAAAAGGAGCTAATGTGCTGTGGCTAAAAAAATTTCCAAACAAAGCAGCTGTAATTTACTGCCGTGCTGCTCACGGGACCCCACAAATAGAATCCGAGCCCTGCGCCCCATCGGGGGAGCCTGATTTACCCAATATCCCCCAGATAATAAAGGAAAATAAAAAGGTAAATTGTGCATGAATGTGAAAGCTGTAATTCTTCCCCTTTCACCACGCGGATCAAATTCACGTCCAGTGATTTCAAAAGAAAATCTGGAAATCTCCAAAGGGCTGAGGCCGAAGCCAGGAGGCCCCGACCCGCCCAGCTTTGTCCACGGTTGCTTTTGTTGATGTTTCTTAAGATGTAGTTTGCCTAAGAGTCAAATTCTCCCCGGGCCATTGGCAGGATTTTCTCTATGAACACTCCAGGCCAGGGCATATCCGTGCCTGGGAAGAACTGTTGAGGCGACAGCTTCAGCAAGGATTTGTCAACAAGGCTGCCTTCTCCAGAAGTCAGCGATGTGCACAGCCCTGTGCAGGGCAGCACTGCAAACGCTGCAGCTCTCCATGCCCTGCTTCGCCCTGCCCTGCCCCGGTCATTTTCTGCTCAGGGCGCCTCCACACCATGCCTTGCTACAGGTGATCCTTGTATCGGGGTGCCTTGGAATGCACGAGGAGAAATCCCAGCTTCACCTCAAGCCACCACCGGTGGATTTGGGGCACATTTTGCAAAATCCTGACCCCTGCTGCCCTCTCCTTGGGGAATGTTTGCTCTCTGCAAACTGAGGGCTGTGCCATGCAGAGCCGAGAGCAGCAGGGAGCTGTGAGCCCAGGCTTGGGATGGCAGATGTCTCAAAATGAAAACGGATCCCAAGCCCTGAATCATTCCGGTGTTTTATACTTGTTTATCAAAGCGGATAGGCACGAAAAGGGAAAGGAATATAGCACGATCTGCGAATCTCAAAGGGAAAGGTTTTCTTTCGAAGCCGATGCAAGGAAAAGCCAACCCTTCCACCACCAGTTGGTTCCATCAGGGAACCAAGAGCACACGGTCAATGCAAAGCTTTCTTGGACCAAGAGCTGGAGCGTGGCTGACACTGGGGAGGTGATACATAGGTACAAAGAAACGGGAAACCAGAGAGCCTTAAAGCAGGAAAGCCGAGCCTGTCCCTCACAGCACCGTGCCCCAAACACAGCAGTGCTGTGGGGTCTCCCAGCCAAAGGGGAACCTCAGGCAGCAGCCCGGGGCAGGAGCCCCACATCCTGCCCTCGCCCCCTGGGATGGGCTTTTCCCCCCCACCAGGCCCCTTCTCTTCCCCCGAAGTTCCCTTATTTCTCCTTATATAATTAAATACTTCTTTGATCGCGTTTTCATTTCTCTTTCCCCTTGTGGCAGTCCCTCTGCACACCACGATTTACCAGGCTGGAAAAGAGGAAAACGCTCATAGCTACATTTCTCTTATTTTAACTGCCATTATTTTTTATTTTTATGCATAGTTTGTTTGTTTTCTTAAGGTTTTGGTGAGAAACCACCTCCTCCCTCCCATCAATCGTTGCTTTCAACAGCTCTTCACGGGTGGCTGCGTCTCTTTTAAATTCATTTCCTGTTAAAAAGAATAAACAGGCAACTGTTTAATGCTGTCGATTTAGCTTATTTAATAGAAATTGAAACCTGAATAGGGCTCAGTTGTAAGATAATCACTGCAGAACTCTCCGAGGTAGGGAAAGCACCATATTAAGTAATTATTTCAAAGCGCAGCATATTGTTGAAGGAGCCCACGAGCTGTTCCTCCTTCCCAAAGGCAGAAGGCGTGCTCAAGGAAGACATGCTTATTTCCACAAGGCAGCAGATAGAGTTAGAGCCACTTAATGCGGACAGCTGCTTAATTGGGAAGTCTGGCTGGAAAGCACTTTCATGTGGTGAACTTAATAGGCTTTAAAATAAGTTTTACTGGGCCGCCCGCATGACCTCATGGCTGACTGCAGCAAAGACAAGTGGATGGTGATGTTTCCAGACGCCTGCTTGCAGAAAGAGATGGAAACAAAGCGCACGCCTCCATCAGCATGTGCTGCAGTGCATTTTGCTTTCCACATGTGAGGGTTTCAAAGGCCTTACTGAGAGATGGCAGCGCCCACATGAAAGCCCCTGCTTTTATGGGCAAGACAAGGCATGTGTGCCTCGCTTGGCCCGTGGGCACACAGAGGAACCTGCCCCTCTGACTAAGCTTTTTGGGCAGCAAATGCATTTTAATCACGTATGTAAATCCATGTTTAGGTGTGTGAGCTTACAGCTGTCTAAATGCTAATCAGGGCAAGCAAAGGGGCCGGTAATCCCCCAGGAATGTGGGATTCAGCCCAGCCACTGATAATTGCTGCATTCCAGGTGGATTAGAAGTGTGAAACTTCATTTTACCTGTTTCTGACAAAATAACTCGGCAACAGGTGCCACGAAAGTAACATGGAAAATGTTCTGTCTGTGAACACTGAGGGCAGGCTCAGTGCTGGCGCAGAAGCTACAGGCTTTGCTTTGAGCACTAGGATGGTTCAGTGCCCAAAGCTTCACCTCTGCTCACTGGGACATCCAAACCCCAGCTGGTATAGCCTGGGACTTTGGTGGTTTTAGTGTTTGGCAGTGTTTAGGCAGCAGACACAGAACACAGAGGGTCATTCATGCAGTGCATGCTGCCTGCAAGTACCTTGCTCTGCTCCCCATCTCAGTCAGTCAAACTAAGGATGGAGAGTGCTCACATGGGGGTATGACCCGCTGAGAGCAACCTAGCCAAAGTACCAGTAAAAAGTCACCCTGATCATAAGAAAACATTTGACACAAAACCCTAATAAGGAATAATAACAAGGAAGTCAAAGGGGGCTGTTTTTCAGCTCAGCTCAGATTGGATTTGCTGAAAAGTTACACTACCTTTGGCATCATTTGTGCACCTTCCCCTCTGTCCGGGCTTTGGCTGGAGGCACACATCTTCCCCTGAGACACACAGCAAACCCACTGCGGGTCCTTTATCAATGGATAAACCCCAAACCCATGGGGCTCAACATGGAGAATGAAGAATACACCACCAATGACGGTCAGCAAAGAGTATTTCTTTCACCTCAACAAGGTGTGACCCTGACTTCTGTGATGAGGGACCACATCCTAGTGGAAAACCTGCCCTGGAGGTAAATGCTGCCCGGAGAACTGACACGTCACTGCTTTCAGCGAAAGAGTTAACCACCAGGACTAGAGATTCCCCTCATATTTAGTACAGAAAACACATTTATGTTTCAACATAAAACTTTGTGCACACATGTTCATACAAAGCACTAACAAAACGCAGACTATGAGAGTTGGAGAAGCAGTCTGTGGCAGAACTCCGTGATGGGAAATGTCAGTCTGAATAGTTCATGGGTGACAAAATCATATGCAAATGGAAAGAGAGTGTTTGACAAATGGAGCGGTTGGGGAGGTGAGCAGCATCCTCCACCGTGAACGGTGCATCACAGCGCCATTACAAAATGAAGGGGAATAAGAAATATCTCTCTTTTTCTCACTGTACCCTCTTCAGAGAGCTCAAAATCACACATAATTGCCACTTGCAAATGTATTTTTCCCTCCTATTAATTTAAAGCCTTTAAAATTCATAATAAAACACAATGAGACAAAACGACTCTGCCCGATGCTTGTTAACTTCGCTTTCAGAGCCTGAGATCCACCACACAAAATGTCAAGCAGCTCACAAACCAACAGAGCTCACATCTTGAAATGCTTTTACCATGTGGAACATTTTACTGGAACAAGAAACGAACACAGCAACCTCCAGGAATCACAGAGCTGCACATCGTTAGATGTCAAATGATCACAAGGCAAACAAGGCTTATCTTAAACGCTCCCTCATTCCTTTGTTTGTTGATTTGGCTGAGTCAAGAAGAACTATTAGGATTTTAAAGTCTGATTTCACATCCTTGTGCATTTTCTGTCCACCTACCTCTATCTAGCTCACTCGAGATGTTCCATGATGACGTAGGCATGAAATCAACAACCACTGACGAATTTGCTCCTGGAAGAGAAAAGCAGAAAGGAAGAATGCTGTTACTGCATCAGTTCTGTATCACGGAGAGTGTAAAAGGCATTTGTAAATGTGCTCTCACAGTAGTAGAATTATTTGAAGAAAACCAGTGGTTAAAACGCGCCCGATGCTCTGTGTTGGCAGCTGAAACATATGGGCAGCAGAAGCAGTGAAGTGGAAAAAGGCACAGGGCCAGGGCTGGAGCTTGTTTGGCTGTGCTGTCACTGGGAGGCCTTGTGTTACTCAAGCAGCCAAGCTCTGAGATGTGCTTGGCCCACCTTAAAGTCCCTCCCTGGGTTTTATAGAGGTAGAATGACTGCGCAGTGCTGCAGCTAAGAAAAACACAGCGCTCCGAGGCTGCTGAACGTGTTATCTACTAACAGTTACAGAGACTCCAATCCTGTGAACCCACGAGCACAAGAAGAGACACCGTTTGTGCACTGAAGTTAACAGGGCTACTTGTATGAGAAACCCTCATACGACTCACGTAAACGCAGGCCTGAGAGGCTGGTCTGAACATCAGGATCATCTCCCCACTGCTGCTGTACCTTTTCCCTGGGATTTAACACAGGTGTATCTGAGATGTGGGAAGGCTGACCCTGCCCCTGGATCCCCAGCACCAGCACGTGCACAGGGATGCTGAGCAGCACCCAGGAGGAGGACGTGGACGCCGTAAAGCGTACCGTTTTTATTTTGGCACCTTCCTTTAAGTCCAAAGCAACCTCAGTGCAAGGATATCCAAAGATCTCCTGCCTTTATTTGACCAGTGAGCAACTCTCCAGTTCATTAAGAAATCACGACAAAGCTGTAAACACGATGTCATACAAACGCACACAGCAGTTAAGTTCAGATACAGCCACCACACTTCTTATAAATATCGTCTTTCTTAAAAGCCCACCTGGTAGCACTGCTTATTTAAGGCTCTCTCAAGTATTTCCAATGTAAACACAGAACCTGCAGCCATTATAACTCACCTACGAGCACAGTCCTGTGCAGATACGCAGGGCACGAACCCACTGATGGGGACAGATCCTGAGCCCGTGTGCGATGGATTTGCTCTGAAGCTACCCACGATGCAAGCCAAGACCTTGTCCCACTGTGTCTGTTCCTCTACATTCCTTCTCTTTTAATTTATTCTCTGTACTATTTCATGTCTTTGTGTCTTTGTGCAGCACAAGCTTTCCCAAGCTGTTGCCGTCTTTCCCACTGCTATGGGTGCAGCCACAGAGCCGGGCTCCTGCTGTCTGTATGAGCACTGCTGTCACTTCAGATGGCTCCACAACCGCGCACACCTCTTGGGGCTTTTCCAAACACCGCTGGCACAAACTCCTCTCCTGCTGTATTGCTTTTAGGAGTTACTCCCCAGACACTTCAGCTTCTTAACTAACCCAAACGTTAGGGACTGGGGGCTGAGCAACTTGCCAGGCTGAAGGAAAGCAGCTTGGAGCAGAGCTCCAAGGATGTTGGATGAGAATGATACCATGGCCAATGGCACCAGGACTTGTTCAAGGCCAGAGCTGAGATTCTGGGTATGTGACAAACGAGCAGTGGGCCAGCCCAGGGCCCAAACATCCACCAGGACATGGCTGGTGGGATGCTCAATCTCTGCCTTGTGCTCCCATCTCTATCCGAGAATGCAGCAGCTCCAAGAGTGTTTCTATCACTTTTCTCTTGAACAGCCTTTGGAAGTATGATGGTAAACCTCACAGAGCACACAGCCATCACCTGATCTCCACGAGGAGCCACACTACGACACCAAGCTCCAGGGGGAGACAGCTCACTTCTCCTCAGGAAGTAAAGCCACTGTTTGTGAGATGGCCTTATGCATCACTAAGGCAATTTTCTAATACTCCTGAATTAAAGCTCTGATTTCACAGCAAAGTATTTCTATGCCCTCAGTAAACACCTCATAGGACTGAAGGGAACACACTGAGCAGCCACACAGCATGGGGACATACCATTAATTCCAAGTTAATGCAGAAAACAAAAAGTCACCGAGCAAACAAAGAGGGGAAGGGATCAAAGCCTCGAGCTGCTTCCCCCCAGGACCAGGGCTGCCTCCTGCTGCACCTCGCTCAGCAGCTCTGCCTCCTGCAGCAAAATGCATTCAGAACACACAGACCAAGTAGGGCTTTTTTTCCTTTGCGCCTGTGAAATGGGTGGTGTTTGATAACCCGAACCTTAGCTCGTCCCAGCAGCCACAGGAACAGGGATGGTGTGCGAGGAGGAGCTGAGCCCTGTGCACATGAGCACTCCTCCTTACTGCAGGACGGTTACAGGGGCTGTTTCAGCCTTCACCACACTTAACGGCCCACCAAAGCACTGCTGAGCCTCAGAACGTGTCACTCCCTCATGCGTTCTCAGTATCAAGCTGTGGATGGAGGGCATCTCCACGGGTGCTGAGTGCAGCACCTTGCTGGCAGCCTGTGCCAGTGCCGGCCCACTGCTTTAACCATATGAACAATGGGATGTGGTTTGGAATAAAGCCCGCTGGAGAAAGGTCCATTACTGCAGGTGGCAGAGGCCCATTAGCCAGCTCAGGTTTCGTTTTCTAACGAACGAAGAATCTTAATGCGTGATAGTTAAATATCTGCTCAAAACTCCGTCCCAATGAAGAAATGCTGGTCACAGTATCATCACAGAACCACAGAATGGCCTGGGTTGAAAAGGACCACAATGCCCATCAGTTCCACCCCCCTGCTGTGTGCAGGGTCGCCAACCACCAGCCCAGGCTGCCCAGAGCCACATCCAGCCTGGCCTTGAGTGCCTCCATGGTCTTAAGTTAATGAGAAATCACAACAGTCAATTAAAACCTCTGTGAAAAGCCACGCAAAGTGTATTCAAATCTCCTCCCCACAGAGAAGTTGGCTAACATCTGACTTTATTACCATATTGCACAAGTGCCGAGCGCATTTCACACAAGTCAGTCCTTTGAAAGCCTCTGTGATTAAATAAACTTCAATAAGGTTTACAGAAAGCTGCCCAGGAAGAAGAACTGCAGAGCCTGTCCTTATCGCAGGCACACACTGCTGCCTCATTTTCTCACCACAAGCAGCCATCACTCAGGGGCTGTGTCTGCACCACAGGGCTGCAGCCCCAGCCGAGCACAGGGCAGCCTCATCTGCTGCCCCACAATGAAAGGAGACAATCCAGGCCCTGTGTCCAGGCTAATTAATATCTCTACACCATGCATTTGTAACATGAAGGAAAGAGAGTAAAAGTCAAAACAGGAAGAAGGCAGATAGCTAGGATGACACTAAATCCAGAAATGATTGAAGATTTTAATGGGAAATAAATCTGCTATAGAGAAACAAAGCAGAGGGCGAAATGAGTCTGCAAAGGGGGATGTTCTGCTTGCAAGGCAGTAGGAGCGATGTACGAGGGCTGCATGTTTGCACTGCCTGCTTAACTCCTGGATGCACAGAAAGAATCCCAGGCCTTGCAGCAAGCCATCTTTCTGAGGCAGAAGATACGTCTAGTTAAAACACACACAAACAAAAATCAAAATGTCTTTGTAATGGGCATCCCCTGTTATGTATCATACCTGCGGGTCCTCCTACACCCTCCTTACATACCCTAAAGAAAGCCTGGATTAGCATTTTCCTTCTATGAATGTGAATGCAATATCTGCAATCCACATCTCACTGTGGGATACCCAAAATAGCAAAAGGAGTGTGGAGTTATTTAAAGTGGCCAAGGAGCTATGAGTCCAAGTAATAAAATAAACCATGCAAAATTAAACTAAATAAAAACGAAGTTTTCCAGTTGCAAATCTCTTCTCGAAGCCGCTTAGAAACCCTGCGCTGAGTGAGATTTGTTACCCTCTGAAGGAATTTGCCTAAGGAAGTGATAAAACCCGGATTGCACAAGACACCAAGAACAAGATTGGGCAAGGCATTCCCACACGTACCGATGGGAAGCTGGCCCGCACCGCTGGGAAGGTCAGCACTCATTTGGGCACCACTATTCTGGCCAAATCATTGGTAGGCGTTACAGCAGCACATCTACTAGCAACATCAGTGCTCCTTAAAGAGCTGAATTAAAATACTCTTCTTTAGCTGTATTAATTGAAAGTGAGATAACAGCAATCGTAGGTAAGATGATGTAGAATGAGAGTGAGCCCTCATTATACCAAGTGTTCGGAATTGTTTGCTTTTCTGCACATTCCACATCTACACTTCACCTTCCCCTTTGTCTGGTTCCTACCTGGCTGATCAGTGCCAGCATCTCCCCACAAAGACACCCCGGGGCTGTTCTCCTACCCCTATCTCCACCATCTCTTTCCTGCAGCTCTCGCTGTCTCACCGCTCCTCCTGAAGCTCCCTGCATGTTTTATTTCATCTCCCAAGACACTGTATTTCGCAATCCACCCATCACCAACCCATTCACAGCCCACCCTGGAGGTGCTGAAGGAGATCGAGACATACCTGCTGCGACTGTAATGGATACGACCTATTATCCACTAATTTTCTTGTCTGTTTAATTGGCACCGTCCCGAAATTTCCATAATGTAGACCTCAAATGCAGCTCACATCTTTAACGGGAGAGAGGATTCTATTTCCGCAACATCAGCGTCTCTGTGTGTCAGTGGCCATGTCTGCATCACGCAATTCTTGCTGTTCAAAAGGAGGAAGGAATCACCCAAATCCCCCAGTCAGCGGGATGAGGCAGAACTGCAGTGAAGAGGGGAAATTGTTGAGAGCATTTCTGCTCTTCAGACAGGCCAGGTGTCTCTCAAGGTGAATCTACTGCTCTATGCTTCCTTTAACAATATGACATACAATCATAGAGTGGCCTGGGTTGAAAAGGACCACAATGCTCATCAGTTCCAACCCCCTGCTATGTGCAGGGTCGCCAACCACCAGCCCAGGCTGCCCAGAGCCACATCCAGCCTGGCCTTGAATGCCTGCAGGGATGGGGCACCCACAGCCTCCTTGAGCAAGCTGGGAACAGTGCGTCACCACCCTTTTTTGGGTGAAAAACTTCCTCCTCATATCCAACCTAAACCTCCCAGCTCAGTTTAAAACCACTCCCCCTTGTCCTATCACTATCCACCCTCATAAACAGCCGTTCCCCCTCCTGTTGATTAATTATGAATAAAGCAATTTCTGGACATGGTGATCTGTATAAAATACCTGTCTATATCGTGTCTGCAGTGAGCGCAGTTCACAGCAGAAATCTATTCCTGCTGAAAGACTCGGCCTTGCATGCTCGGGGAAACTGCCCACCTTTACACGTCTTGGAAGAGAACAACCTATACATTAGATGCAATAAAAAGTGCACAACAGCCCGTAGCTAAAGATCTGTTTGGCAAGCAAGATGAAACGTTGCACAACAGCATTTCTCCTTCAAATGCTTCACTTTAAGTCATTAGCCCGCTTACTCTAAGGCTGGAAAAGCAAATGCCAGGCTGGTTCTGCCAAGCCCTTACACAGGCAGATGCAAGGCGATCACTGCAGAGTTTGCAACTGATCACTCTGTCAGACACCACACCTTCTGCTGGCACAGGACCCACGCGAGCTCCCCAGGCTGCTCCATGCAGACAAGGGCAGAGCTGGTACTACATGATGCTAACAGCTGTCAAGTGGTTAATGCTGTTCTCTCTCCTATGATGTAGACTCCCAGGCGTAGCTATCTGCTATTTATCTGTAATATATCATTATTGATAGCCTGGGGTAGGTTAATAATTGGCATTAGGTAGGGAAACCTTCAGCACCGATTCGAGCTCTGTGGATTTCACGTATCCAACGCATTAATTTTCAGCTTCAAAGGCGAGAAGTGTGACAGGATGATCTAATTTAGTGCAGGACTGGAAGCTGTTAGGAACTTCATTTATACCCCAGCCTATTCCATCTATCAGAGCACCCTAACACTCCCCCCGGCACTCTCTTTAGCACGTAGGCGACGAGCAGCCTTTCTACCTGGGAGCCTCTACGTGCCTCAGGCTCCTGCAGGCTCGTGATAAATGGAAGGATTAGCCCACTCCTGATGCACAGTCAGAGGGGAACACGGAGCCCTGTGTGGGACTGCAGGCAGGAAGCCAAGCACACTGCATGCACTTGACACCTCTGCCCTATGTTTTCTTGCAGCCCCGCTCTCTTTGATGAGGACACACCAGGAAAGCTTTGGGCTCAAAGGTGGGCAGCCGCTGGGGTTTCCTGTACTTAACAGGATGCCCATAACACCCACCCTACAGCCTGCTGGGGAGACTAAAGCTCCTTCTCAACCCCATCCTTCTCAGCCTTTCTTCTGGAAAATCAATAGGCGATTCCATCAGAAGATCACACTGCTGAGTACTACACAGTATCCCACACCTGCAAACCAGCCAAGTGGCCTTCCAATGCTGTGGCAGCTTGCTAATGACCGACACAAGCCAGGGCTGACCGTGGTACTTCTGGTAACCTGGAGTTTGGCTGAGGCCGTATTAGATTAAAGCTGTTTTCTTCCAAGGGATCAGAGTTGTCTCTTGGAAGAAGAGGTTTTTAAGAAGTCTCTTTTTTTACGCTAATACTTTAATCCTGCATTTCTAATTACTGAACTACAACTCCTTTTCATTGCCACTATTAATTACAGATTATCATTAATGTTATACGGATTTAAAAGTCACTGTGGAATCTGGGCGCACTTTGCATTGCTTAAATTGGGTCGTTAACAGTTCCACTTAAGAAGAGCAAAACACTGCACCCTGGAGCGGCCCACAGCTTTAAAGACGGGGAACGAAATAAAGAAATGGCCGCTTGGCCGAGGGCCAGCAGCTCACAGCTCACAGTCGAGCCTTTGTGCTCAGCCCCTGAAGGAAGGTGATGCCATGGCACCTCCGCACGTCGCCCACACATAAGGGTCAGGCACCCAGAGCAGGCCTTGCAGGAGCAGCGTGGCACAGGTGGGCCGGGTGCTGGCCCGGTGCGTGGGCTCTTCAGGCCTCTGCCTCTGCTGCCAAGGAGCGGGGGCAGACCTGGTAAACAGGAAGGCTGGGCTCCTAGCTCCATGAGGAGCTGTAGGGCCACCATGAGGAGCTGTAGGGCCACCATGAGGAGCCGTAGGACCCTGAGAAGCTGTAGGGCCGCCATGAGGAGCTGTAGGCTGTCATGAGGCCTCCCTCTCAGCCTCCTCTTCTCTGGGCCAAACAAACCAAAGGATCTCAGCAGCTCCTTGCAGCAGGAGGCTCCCACAAAGCCCAGATGAACTCGTGCCTGTGTGCTCCAACCACTCAGACCACCCCCACAGAATGCTTGTTCTACTGAAGGCATCAATGTCGCACACAAGCAATTTGGGTCCTGCCCCCCTGCTGGCACAACCAGCACAGGGGTTCCCATTTCTGTATCTCACAAAACAGCAAGACCGAGCAGTGCCCAAAAGCTCACAGTGGGGACAGACGTGTTTGCAGACGAAGGATGAAGTGCCTGGACAGGGCTTTGCACTGCACCTGCTTGCTTGTCCCTGGCTTCCATCAGTGCCACTGCACTAAATCCATCTGCAAAAGCTTTAAAGAAGGCAAACCCAGCCAAGAACAGGGAGGGCAAACAAGAAATCATTTACATCCACCATAAATCGCAGCACACCATAACTCCTTGCACCTCAGCACTTGAGGGCCAGAAATGATTGAAATGGATAAGGCTACTACCAATCTACAATTAAACCCTTATAGCTTGTGAAGAAAATTACAGTAAAAGCCTGCCATGTGCAAATTCATTATTATTTTTTTGAGCTCCATAATTATTTTTGTTGCAGTGAGGAAAAATGTACCCATGTCAGCTTGTGAATTAATGAACGGCCCTGAAACAATTACTTCTTAAATACACAGAAGCCTCCCTAGTGTAAACACGCTCCATTTTATACCATATCCTCTTGGTACAAGGCATGCATTGCAACATGACTTATTGGCTGCCTACGATGAAACAGTAAATGTTGCACATTTGAAGGCTTCGGCCTCATGGCTGGGATTTTACATCGGTTGATGTTGATTAATGTACAAACTGCCAAATTTATAAAGAGGCTGAAACACAAGGATACACTGTGAAACGTATGCTAATAGAGCACAATTTATATAAAAAGGGGGGAATGTAAATATTTAACCGATGCCAGAGCTGGTTGCTTTGGCCAAGTCAGGACTGAGCTACATTGATTGTTCAAGAGGAACTTGCATCCTGGTCTAAACCCACACGAGCCTGATGTCAGGCAGCCTTAAAGCCTCCACGCTTTAGCAGGTAGCTGCAAGCCTTCATTTCTTCTCCTAAAATGCTGTTTTTTTTACATTTTCCTTGAAGTCAAGCAGACGACACCTGTCTGTAGGAGCTGTCAGCCCGGGCCTCAGGTGGCAGCAGCATGAATACCATTCCATAGGTAATCAGCCTGCACTAAAGGCTTACAGTCACATTCTGGAGGCTCTTTCTTTTTTGCCAACACTTCATTGCTGGAACGAGTTAATGTACTGATTAGCCACAGCTTACTTGCTACAGAAACGTTTCAGCATCACTTCCCAGATTTGGATACACCGTAACATTAAGTAGATTGAAATCCTAACTTAATAGGAGCAAATTTATTTCTGTGGATACTCCAGAGCTCATTTTCAGATGAGCTCAGGCCCCCCAATGAGAACTGGGGGCCTAAGCACACTCCTGCACTAGATTCCTCACCATTTCAACCAATGCAGAACCGAGCCAGATTTAGAGCTCTCCCATCCTACGCATGCAGTCCGAGCCCCATGCAGGCAGCTTAACAGGCACCAAACTCAAAGCTTGGGCAAAGTCATTCTCCTGAGCCTCCGAGCCTTAGCGAGCCTTTGTCTTAATTGCACCCAGAAGTACAAATACCTGTAGCCTTCATGATCCCGTAATGGCCATGCCACACACACCAAAAAAAAAAAAAACCAGTCACTAAAAGTTAATAGCCTGTACAAGAGGAAATAAACAGGAGCAGGGCAAAGTTGGCTTGTTCAATTTTAAGTGCTTTTGCAGCCACGGAAGCCTTGTGGAAGGATAAACCACTGATGATTTTTTTATTAGCTCAACAAAAAAGATGGTAGGCTTTGGATGTAATGTTACTGCAGATCTACAGAGATTATGTTTCAAAGTTGTGGCAATTGCCATACTTTAAGAAACTCGTTAGCTTGGAAGCGGATATAGGTTTTCTCTGCAAGGCAGGCAATCCAAATAAACAAGCTGAGAGCACAGCATCCAGACTAAGCTCCAGTAGACCAACTGCTTGCCTAGGAGCTGCAAACCACAGCACTGCACTAAGGGTTTTAATTGCTGGTCCTAATTTCTTGCTCTTTGGGCCAAAGGACTGCAGTGATATCAGGCTCAGCATGTGACGAGGGTGAATGTCTGCCAAAGTAAGCCCACGTGTATGCAGAACTTGCTGAGTCCCAGTGAGCACATTCTTATTGCAGGGCTAAGTTTGACTGGAGAGTTAATGAACCTCAGTCAGTTCCGACCCAGCGTCACGTGAAACGTTCTGTGCGAGCTATCTGCAAATAAATGAAAACCCACATTTCCACGAAACCTTCAAAGCAAATGGGACACTAGGAAAATGAAACGACAGACTGCTCCGTGGCCTTCTCGTTAGTTTTGTACTTTAATTTACAGAGTGCTCCTCCAATTTCTCTCCATCCATCTGTAGCTAGTTCCCAAACCACTCTTTACGGTCAAGCCAAATTACTCTGCTGTTAAACTTTTCAAGTTCCCTGAAGTTCACTGCAGGTCCCTCTCTCACCATGCCAGCAGCCCCACAACCTGTTCTGTCCCACTCCTCTGCTCTGCCCATTCCCTACAAGGCTTCATTTTACAAAAAAATAAAAAATAAAATAAAATAAACAAAGCTACCAAAGAGGCTTCTGAAGGAACAACGGAGACCAACCATGCACAACCATGAATGCGGTCCCTTGAGGGGTGGCAGTAGCTCTGGGACAGGAGCTCCTGCCTGAAAGATGTATAGCATTGACTGCAGAATGACCTCCTGCCCTGTGAGCGATATCAGAAAGACGCTGGAAATGCTTATTATTGATTCTGGCAGACGACCTTCTCATGTTCACAGCCCTGGTCAAGTATCATAATCAACCACACGTTTAGTTTAAATTAAAATGCTGAAGTTATCAAACTTCTTCTTCTTTGGCTGTACAAGACCAAAACCTTTCCATTATTTAATACACGGATGTTCGAGGAATATCTGAACCTTATCCAAACCGCACTGAGCTACCTGCAAAATCCAGCACAAGTTTTGGATCTCGGGTGCTGATTGGGGAAAGAGATCAACTTCTGCCTTGAGGACCACTGGGATGCGACCACTGAGACAGTGCTGAGAAGCATCCCACGGCAAGGGGCTGTTATGAGAAGGCCTTTTCAGTCTCCTCCAACCCAAACCATCCTGTGATTCTGACCTTCAGTGTAAACATACGCAAACTGTAAATATCCATCATGTGAAAGTGTCTTTTTCACTACATTTCTCAGCAAATTGAGTCTTGTTTGAAATGCCTGGGTTTGGTATGCTGGAGGCAGGAGCTCTCAGAAGATGTGGTTCTCTCCAAACCACAGAGCAAATCATGCCCTGTGATTTTGGTTTCCTTGCATTACTGGCTTAAAGCTTTGAAACCATTTAATACACACATGCATACGTATATGCACACAAACGCATGCACACACAGCCAAGCTGATGTAGACTGCATTCAGATACAAAATCCTGCACATGCAGTGTCACATCACAGCACGGACATCTCACCTGTGAGAAATTCTGCAGCAGAAATCACAGCACAGTGTTGCTGACAAACATTTCTAGTGGTGGCTGACATCATTCTGTCCCACCTTGGGCTTTCTGTTCTAGCAAGCAGAACCACTCACTGACACAGCAGGCAGTGGCACACACAGCTCAAGACAGAGGTTTTAAAGGTGGCATGGGGAAGGTATGCAAAGAAAAACGAGCCTTCCGTGATGCTTGGACAGCACACTTCCCAGCTCTGCCTGACAAAAACAAACTTCTTTTGACATCTCACTGGGTTATGAACTCCCTTAAACAGAATCAGAGAGGAGGCGGACATTCTTATGTCTCACAGGCTTTATCCTGGCCCCAGGATGGACTCTCACTTCCCAGAAGTGAGAGGAGATGGAGGAGAGGAACAAGGCACACAGAGACACTCCAGCTGACTCTTGCAAGAGTTCTCCCTTTGTATCTAGAGACCCTTAAGCCTGGAAGTGGGAGAGAAGAAACGTGACATAATCACTGCATTCACACACTGTGCAGCACAACCTGGCACCCCAAGGAGACAGCTGTTCTTTCAGATCCAAAAGGCCTATTTGTTTTTCTGGTACACCCTCACATGGGAGTGCTGCTGACCTTTTGTGGGCAGGGCCACCCTGTGCAGAGCCAGCCCTGCATGGCCCTGAGCTCTGCCTGCAGCCTCCCATCCATCTATTGCTTCCCAGTTCCCACTGCGGTTGAGGGAGTTCTGGCTAACAAGGATAAATAAAGGTCTGCCCAAAGCTTCCAAGGCTTGGCTTGCTTAGTGCCATTATGCTTGACATTGTGCCAGGCAAGGAGAACTCGATCTCTGCTCCAAGTGGATAAACACTGTGCAGCAGACACAGGATTCTTGGACACCTCGGCTTGTATTTATGTAAAGCAGTGCAGGTGGGTTTATTTTTTAAATAAATAAGTACAAAGTTACTCCACAGTACTTGGAAGTCAGCACAGAGCAGCGTGCTGGAATTAGCCTCTGATGTGCTGGGCTGAGAGGAGAGTCCCAGAAGTGAGCAGCATCACAAATGAAGGGCAAGAGCCAGGCAGCAGGGGGTCCCCCAGCACCAAGCAGTTCAATGCACAGCAAAACCTACGTGCAGTACCAGAAAAGGAAAAAAATCCCACGTATGCAAGTACTCACAGTAGATGTGAGTAGGAACTTTTCCTTAACAGCTAATTCATGTCGGTGTGTGTCCCATCCCTACCACGGCTTCAGCAAAAGCACTGCCTGATGAGCCTTGCATCAAGCACAGAAATCCTGCTGAAATTTTAACCTACAATTCTCACTTGATGGTGCTACAAATGTCATTCTAGGAACTGGAAGAGACAAAAAGACCAAACACAGAGGAAAGCAATGTGGCTTTTCAAGAAGCACTTGCTTTCACTTCTGCTTCCATCGAAGCCAACAGTAAGGCTGCTATTGAATTAGGAAATGCAGAGCACTTCTGAAAGCCACATAAGTGGATGAGAAGTGCTTTACAAAGCTATTAGTTCACAACTCCTCTGCAAGTTACAAGCAGTGAAAACAAAGAAAGCAAAGTAAAAACAGAAAAAGAGGTAGAAATGTTTGAAAGCCCTTCTAAACCATCACATGCTGACAGCCTACCATAGATAAGCAGCTAATAACTTCTAGCAGCCCCTTTCATCTGTGCACAATATACTGAAGGCCATTTCATCATGGCCTGGGTTTTAGCGAGAGGTAATGTTTATTTACACACGCTAGGTATATCACAATATACAAAGGGAAATAAAAACCAAACACCTGCCTCGAAGCTTGCCTTGAAATTGTCCTACTGAAGTGCAGGAAACCCACATAGCTGATAGGTTCAGACTTCAGCCACAAAATAAGCCCGGGACCAGGAGGACTGGAATCATTACTTGGTCTTATGGGGTGCATTTGCAGTCCAGTGGCTGACACTGGTTGTTGGCTTGGGGTTTTCTTGAACATGAAAAGCCTCCTGGGCTAAGTGGGCTCCACAGGCCTGCCCAGAAGGGAGGTGCTGGTGGCACCGTGGTGCACCGCGGGACCCCGCAGGGGAGGTGCTCTGAAGGCCCTGCGACACGCCGAACGCCTTACCTAACTCAAACACTGCAGAGAAGAATTCCATAACTGAGAAATTTGCTTTGGCACAAGGAGAGGACACTGTGGCACCGCTGGTGTGTACTCAGCAATTCTAGAATCCAAGGATTTCTCTGCGTTGCATACTTGGAGATCTAATAAGAGCGCTCTGAGCAGTTTCTGGCTGGTTAGAAAGCAGACAAATAAGAAAAATGAAGACCATTGTTTTTACTGGGCTGTCAACTCACATTTAACTGTACTGCTCGAGTTGCTTTTGAAAGGGTGCTGTGCTCCATCCTGGCTATTACGTGAAAAATGACACAAGGGGCTGGGATTGAAGTTATAAGGCAGCCCCCAATGACCTTTTATACACAAACATTTGTATTCTTCAAAAGGCGAATGTGGAAAGATAGGAATGAAGGAAATCTCCCTTTAGACACCTAAACTGGATTTCCAGCAGCTAGAGCCTGCGCAGCACTGTAAGAGCCCCGTGCTACCCAATTAGCAGCCCCAAAACATTCATCTACTAAAATCTTCCTTCCATTACCTCAGCTTCAGGGGAACTGCGATTCCAAGCGCTGCTCCTTGCACACACTGGTGCTTAAGGCTGGCTTTAAGCTGCACAGTGGCTGGACCGTAAGGACAGCCCTATTTACACCCAGATTTGATCCAAAAGCGAGCAGAAACAGTGCTCCACTTCCCTGCTGAATGGTGCCTTCCACGCAGCTCTGACAGGAGAAATACACAGCTCTACTGCAAATAGAGAAATGAAAGTATGACATTCTTTGCTGTCCAGAGAAGAGAAGGATGGGTTTAAGGAGGGAATTTTCAACATAGAGAGCTGTTGTACAAGAGCAACTATGAAGTCTATTTGCTCACACTCATCTTCACTCTGAAGTAATGAGATATTTTAGTAAAACGAGACACCGACCAATGTTTTTGTGGTCTCCTCTCCATGTATGACTGGAGCAGAGGCCACTGGTGGGACAGAGAGAGAAGATGCACAATGAAGCATATGTTAAGTCATATGGTGCAGCTTCTGAAACACCCACACCTTGCTTCTCTCTCTGCTGATCACCGACTCTCTGGCTTCGAAAGCATCATAAAACAGCACACACCACCCAACAAAAAAGACTTAATGAAAATCTCAGAACACCCACAGCAAAAAGGTCGTTTCATTGCAAGTAGCTGCTCAGCTCCACCTAATTGCAGGCACTGGGGAGTCACGCTCCCAGGGAGCCATGAGTGTTCCAGGTCTGGCACATCACACCCGTGGGCATCACATTTATATTCCTAAGTCAAAAAGGCATAGAGATAAAAACATCCATGTGAGCTGTACGAAGGAAATAGGAAAAACAGGAAAATAGGAAAACACTGCATCCCAGATCCCACATCCTTTGTGCCAGCAGCCTGATCTTCAGATGTAATCAGGCCTGACTGCTGAAAGCCTTGCAGAGCCCGAGTCCACTGCAGAGATATCTGGCACTCTTACTTCATGGCAAGGAGGATTTATAACTTGGCTTTGTAATACTGCACCTTTGGAGCACTGGGTATTTTGAAACCCTTTATAATGAGCTTATTTGGGAGGGGGGGGGAAATTCTCGTAATGCTGGTTGGCAAAGGTTTAAACTGAAACTCTTTCAAAGTATCCAACTTTTAAAAGATTTACTATGAACATAATAGCAAATATGGTTGGTATCAGGAGCCAATGACGTGTCTTCAGTCTAGGGAGAGTAAGTAGTCTGTTGTTTCTTACATCTGGAACAGTAGTAATCTATTCCTTAAGCCTGAGCAATCAAATTACTCTAATTTTCTGTTGTCTTGGCTTGAATAAATATTTTCAAGACAAGTTATGTTAAAAATATGCACGCTGACTGCACAGTTAAATGTGCATAACATCTGTGCTGCAGTTCAGTGTGGCGAGCTGGAAAGGTACCCCAACAGAAAGGCACTTAAAAAATCCCTCCGTTTCCATTTGAATTGATAAACTACTAAATAATAATGACTGCAGAACAAAACAAAAGGGGAAATACGTCAAAAAAAAAGGAATGGAAGGAAGGTGGGTTAAAACTAGAAAGAGAGGGAGGAGGGACTGGAATTGCCTGGCAGATTGAATGGGCATAAATCCTGGGGGACAGCTACAAGAAACGGCCTTTTGTCATCCCATGGGATGCAGAACTGCCCCATCCAGGGGCAGCAGCAGAAAGGAACTCAGCAAATGGCAAAGGGTTTTCTGCTCCCTCCCAGCCCTTGCAAGTCTCACCGCCGCAGGAAGGGATCTGGATTGCAGTTATTCACTGGTTTGTTAGGAAAAAAGTACAAAATGGATTCATTTCACTATTAGGCATGGAAACCTTCTCAACTGCAGAAATATTCCGCGAAATGAACAGAGGCATTTCCTACAGCTATTCCTGATAAAAAGCACTCCGCAAAGCTCTGACTTTTAGATGCAAATTTGGGAACGGGCGATGAAGGAAAACCAGTCTGTAGTTTGGAGATCAGTATTAACAAAATGCAACAGCTTCTGCAAGAGCTGCTGCCTGAGGAAAAGCCTGCACGCCTGCAAGCATGGGGCAGAACCGTACACTTTGGGATCAAAGTCCCATGTGCTTCTCATTTCTATCCTATGCATCAGTGACCGGGGCTGACAAGTGTTTCTGAAACTACACCAGCATTCCCAGTTTTAAACAGGTCATCTGAAGGAAAAGTGATTTTTCTCTTGCAAGGCACCATTTACATTCCAGCTCAACTGCAGGAAGCAAACAAAGGCGGTTTGTGGTTCTCCTTTGCACTGAGGCATTTCTCCTTTCCTTTGTCGTTTTTAATTCAGATACTGCAATACTAGATTAACTCTGGTGAGAAGCTCTTTTTCAAACGATGGTCTTTGGTCATTTCTCATTATAAGGAATAAACAGTGGTAATGCTTTCCCTTAACCGGCAATGTTTGGTGTAAACAAGAGCTGTGTCTGCAAATGAAGACGTGAACGTTTTTAGACATTTCTTCCAGCTGTTCAGCTGCTCACTTAACAAAAGTTGCTGCTCTTCCTCCCTGCCGAAACCTTAAATCAGACTCCAAACTACAGCACTCTGAACGCCAATGCCCTCTTCTGCTGGCTGAGTCAGAAGTTTGCATTCCCATCACCATTTCGAGCTCCTTCCTACAAACACCAGCGCAGCGCTTCTGCTTTCAAGGGAATGAATGATCACCTCCTTAAAGCAAAATATTAGGCCAACTCCACATCAGGCTGCAGCTGGGATGCTTCTCAGTCATGTCTTTGCTTCTGTACAGCGTGCAGATCCCCGGTGGGTGAGCAGGGCTCAGCTCTGCAGCAGGGCAGAGGCAGGGCTGGGGATTCTGCAAGCCAAGAGCTGCACGGCTTTCCGTGTCCTTTGAAGAGAGTTATGTCTGTTGAAACTGAGTGTAATTGATGTTGAAAATGCATGCGTACCAATAAATTAATATCACAGCAAACGCGAAGCACGGGATTTATGGGAATGCAATATAGCCCGTTTGGTAAACAGATCTGAAGTACGGATGATTTGGGAGGATAAGAAATACAGAAGCTTGGTTCGCTTCCAACTGAGGAGATTAACGTCAATATTTAAGAAAGCACCAATTCGCTCACATAAGAAAGAACGGGGGGAAAAAATCAGCCATCTGAATTGGAATATTGAGTTGCCTCAGTGTTAGAGGATTACCCAAATATAGTAAAATTTCACTCTGCTGCTCCTGTGTTTGCATGGCACTGCCCTTCCAGCCCCGTGCTTAGGGAAAAGCACGCAGGGTTGAGGTGACAAAGAAGCCAGGACTTCTTTTTCCAGCACCCCCAGGTGAGCAGCACTGTGCTTCATAACTCCCCTTGAAAGCTACAAGCTGGGGTTTGATGAGCATGTAAAATGCTTTGTGCTCCAGCCCTGCGAAGGGGCAGTTCTGGAGGTGCGATGTTCTCCTCCGTGAGAAGAGCAGTTCCACCCCATGTTCTGCACTGCCCGCTCAGCTCCACAGCACATCATCCCGTGGAAGGAGCAACTCGGAATGGTTTAACCATATCCATCCCTGCAGTTCGTTAGAAATAGTCTGACAGGTCAAAGGTGCAAGGCGGGGTCTTGGAACGAGTGGAGGACCCTGAAGAGGAATGCTAATTACTCAGAGTCACGCATGACACGCACTGTGCATGCCCAGTGCTGGGATAAGTTTAACACAACGGCCTCAAATCCATTCTTCTTGAACGCGTTTCAGGGCCTGGCTCAGCAGAGCCCTTCAGCATAGCTTCACTTCAATGAGACTTCAGCATGTGCTTAACTACTGTGCTGTATGAGCAGCTTTGTTCCCACATGCAGCTGCTGTCTTCCTCCAACCATGGCCTGCTAAGTCCAACGCTTACCCACATCATTCCCTTCTGGTATCAGTCACAGCCACAGCTCTCTGTCCCTTCAGATGACTGCAGACACACCACCACCCCCAGCCTCACCTCCTGAAGTTCTCACTTACGCACAAAGCAGCAGGAATAACGGGCAGTATGTTTTCCAGCTTTTCTCAAGTAAAGTTCCCAAAGAACTCGTCTACACCAACAAAATGACCTGGATGAATAGCAAATGCCACTGGGAATGCCACAAGTTAAATGGCAGCGGAAGAGGAAGATGCGTTGATAGCACAGCCCCATTCATTTGCTAGTGCTGTAACTCTCCGCTACTTTGCCCTCTCACATCCCTCCATCCACATGCTCACAATCACGGGCTCATCAGTTCTCCAATACTTCTGCACCAGTTCTGTTTCACCAGCTGCATTTCTGCCGTGCCAGCAAACAGACAGAGAGCCACTCTGAACTGCACCGCTCTCACATTTATAATTAGAAATATTTTAATCTCTCCCAGAGAAAGCAAGATAACTTATCTGCCTTAAAAATAAACAAACCCAAATGGAAAGAATTCACTCATAATGAAATCATTCTCTCCAGAAAACCCACCAGCAAGATTGATGATTTACGGAAGAGATAAGAGGATTAGAAACCTAATTTTGAAATTGTCTTAAGGGTAAAAGCTGACACCCCATCAGCAAAATGATACCGTGTCAGGAACCCAGAGCCGGCTCAGCTCAGCACCAATCCGAGGAAAACACAGCAAAATAAAACTGCAAGGATAACAATAAGAGGCAGCATCCTTCAAAACTGTAACGTGGGGCTTAGGAGAGCAGAAGGTGGAGAGAAATATTTAAAGAAGTCCGGAAGGCTTTAAAGTGCAGCTGAAATACTGCACTCATCGTGTTGTGTAGAATTTTTAACAGCTCTCCACACTTGGGTTATATTTTAATGCTGCATTAAAAGAAAGCGTCTCAGGGTGAAAAGATGGAGGCAATCTGAAAATACATGCGAGTGAAAGAAAGGTGGGGTCAAAGCGGGAGCACACACGGCTTGCAAGCTCATGGGATGCGTGAGCCAGCTTTAATGCGGAGCCAGCTTCAGCTCTCATCAGAAACGTGAAGCACGCCCAAGCCATACCCAGCACTGACATTGGCTTAAGTGCTCTTTTCTCTTCTCCCCCGTATCTCTCATCACAACTTGATTTCAAGCAATAACCTTTTGGATGGAAACTCAAATCTCAGACAAAGTCCAAGTCCTCTGTTCTGCTGTGCTCCAGCCTCGCTGCCAATACGAGCCGCCATCCCCCAGCAGATGGAATGGAGCCTAACCCTGGAAGATTCACAGTCCCTGTGCCAGCCCCGCAGCACTCGAGATGCTTGGATTGCCTTCCCACGAGCAGCTGAACTTTGTGCGCTTGCCTGAACTGAATCTCTGAATGTTTTGAAGCTTGCCCTGCCAGAGCACTGCTGGACACCAGCGTCACAACGCAGCCAGGCCGGCAGCTGCTCGCTGTAATGGAAATAGCTGACGGACACCTCAGCACGAGGTGGGGCTGGGGGTGCATTAACAGCCCAACCTGGTGGCTTCACAGAAGGGAGGAAGCACAGCATCTCCCAGCACAGCATCTGGTCTTACCGCATGCGTGCTGCCCAGGACAAACAGGGACAACTTCCTGGCGCTTGACTGAAGCAAACCTGGAAACCTTGCTTCAGAGCAGCAAGGACAGAACTGAGTGCTGGGTCCAGTCTGACACAAGGCAGCATCAGCTGAAGGCTTTTGAGCCACTGACCGCGGACTTCTGATGCACTTCTATTACAAAAGGAGTTGCAATTGCTCACCTGGTTTGATTATCCCTTCCTTCCTCCCTCAGCTTCACTAAAACACATGAGGCTGACTGGAAAAACACACGGGGAATCTTTGCATTTTCTCTGTTGCCAAAAAAGCAATAACGGGAATAATAATAAAATTATGATCAGAAAGCCAAGACAGACATCCACTGCTGTTCACATGGACTGACCTTACAAGAGACGTCACGTTTTTCTTAGAGCCACAGAACCACTAAGCTCCCCAGTCCACCCCCAGCCCACCCCCCCATGCCCACCACCCACGTCCCTCAGTGCCACATCCCCACAGCTCTGGAACACCCCCAGGGATGTGACCCCCCCACCCCCTGGGCAGTCTGTGCCAGTAAGAAATTCTTCCCAGTATCCGATCTGACACTTGTGCCACTACTGAGTGATACATCTCTCAGTGGCACCAATAGTACGTGCGTAACAGGCAGGTCTTTACACGAGTATGAACTGCTGTTAAACATTTGCCAATTAGCAAGTAAGATAATCAGGGCAGACAACCCAAGCAGTTTGCCCCTGCTGCTCGCCCTGCTGCCACCCATGCACTCCTCTCTTTTCTGATCTCTTCTGGAAAGTTTTTAGTGCACCTCGGTGGATATCGTGACTGCAGCAAAGATGGTAGATGAATTACGCTTTATTAAATGTCATGGTAAAGTGCTCAGGCACTGATGCACAGCCTATTAGTAGCTTTAAGATTTCAGTGTTTTGGTGGGAATGCTTCAAAACTGAAGTATGTTTTCTTTGGCTGAAGCACCACCATTAGATGCAGTCGCTCCTGACATTTTAAGAATTGTTTTATGACTGTTTCCATGGAGGCCAAAAAGGAAATTACTGTTCCAGGAATGCTTAGATAGCATCCACGGCAACACAAAAGCCTAAGTTATATTGGCTGCACTCTGGCCAGTCTGATGGTGTGATGATTAACAAGTTGTGCCGCAGCAAGGGCCCAGAGCTGGGAATGCAGCAGGGAATGCTGCTTCCTCGGCCAGACAGCGCGTTCCGGGGACCGGTCCAGCATTTTCCAGGCCATACATTTTCCTGCACGCCCAATTATCAAATTTTCTTCCTAAACATTTCATCAGTCACATTTATTTGTATTGTTTCCCTACCAACCGTCAGACATCAGAGGCATCAAACAAGAACATTTTCCCCTTACTTTAAAAAAAAAAGAAAGCAGGTCTGCTTAAGACTTCCATAAGAACGGTGACTGTAAATTTATTAGCTTCACTTGCTACGAGGAAGCTGTTAAAGGCATCAGGAAGTGGCCAGATAACCAAGGCCGTAAAATACTTTAGAAATTAATGAATGAAAGATGGGCTGAAGCCACAAAGTGCGGGTCTGGTTCTGGTTTCTGAGCCTGTAGGGCTCACAGATGCTCACGGGCAGAGTTTGATTCCAGAAGGTAAAGCAGCGGTACTCAAATTTAGAGCAGAATCCAAAGCTCAGAGTTATCCCAAATCCTTGGGTTCTGTTCTGATACATCGCTGAAATGAATCAGAGATCTCGTGAGCTGGGAACCGCTGCAGCTGGCTTTGGTCAGGCATTTCCTGAGACAGAGCCTGAGAAAGCATCGCCACTACTGCTACCATCGGTTACTGCATGCTTGAAAGACCATGCTGATAAAGAGCAAGATTCACCCCTGCTACTCATCATCCGAAGAGATGAAGCAATTGCCCTGAGAGAGGATGAACATCTGCCCTCCTCAAAACCAACGCCGATTTGGAGCCTTACCCAAGTGCTGCTGAAATCTGAGAGCTCCGCGCTGCTTCGAACGGATACCTTGCAATGCTGCAATTGGGATTCCTTCTTCAGGTGCTGCTGCCTCGATCCACAGCATTTGTTTGGGTAGGGAGAAAGAAAGTCTTCGTGTCACTGCCACTATTTTGTCACGTGAAAAGAGAAACAGCCTGAAGAAAAGGATGCTGGCTATATGAAAGGGGCTGAGGCACACACATAGCCTCACACGGTATGTTCAGTAGATCAGGCCTTACATACCCCATTGCACACTGAAGGTGCATTCTCTCCTCAAAAACAAAAATTAAGTTTAAAATATATACCTTTTTCCTTTTCTTTCCTTTCTACACCATCCCTTTTTGCATTCACATACTGAGGCCAATAACGGCTGCTAAGCCTCACTCTTCATTTTTCCTTGCACAGTTCCTTCATCTCTAAGCTATGCTTGCTAGCTGCTCGAGCATCCACTCTGGAGCATTCTAGTTTCTGTCCAGCTTTAACCACGGTATCAATTGTTAGGGTCATGGACCACCCACAAGACAAAATGGCAAAGAAGGCAGTTGCTTACATGGAAAAAATAATGTTGGAAAGCTATTTGATGTATTTTTAGCCTCTTTCAATAGACTTCAGCAGCTGCAGACAAGGTGGGAAGCCAGGGCCGAGATCCAAAAGCCATCGAAGGCACAGAGATTTTCCATAGAGTTTGACTGGCTTTGAACTGGGATTGCTCCTGACAGGCTGAGCGGAGCGTGCTCTGCTCACCTGCTTCCTGGGCTTACATCCACGGCTTCCCTCTCCCATCACACGCGATCTCTAAAGAATGACAGGCTAAGAGCATCCTAGGATATCCATGACTTGTGGGGAAGTGTCCGCATACAAAAGGAAAGATCTGAGCCTTGAGAAATGCATGTAGCAGAGGACAGGGATGAGAATTACTTTCACCCTTTTTAGTGCTTAGAGTTACAGCTTTATTTGCAGCAGCCATTTTAACTCGCGTTCCAACGCAGAGGGAAGATGATGGGTTAGCTGCAGCTGTAGGTGAAAGGCTGGGCTTAGAAAGTCCTATCTGCACCTTCTTTGAATGAAAGGTGATAGCAGCATTCAGTCTGACCTGCTGCCCTTTTTGAGGATAACTATGGAGGTAAAGGACTTTTCACTGCAAATACACGGACGTTTGGGATATCAATCTGGGAAAGAATCATAAGGACAGAAATAATTCAGAACCATGATTAAACCAAAAACCGTGTTTAAATAAAGCTTGTGTCTGCTCCGTTCAGGTGGCACGTTGCCCTGCCTGCTCTGCCCACCTCCCACGTGCAGCCCTGCAGGGCACACGGATCACAAAGCAGACTTTCTGTAGTTACTCAGATGTTTGTTTAACAGCAAAATTGATGCAAGGCATTCTGCAAAGCTCCACCAATACAATGGCTGGTCATTTTGCTGACTGCCTCCCAGGTCTGCAGTAAGAGCACAGCTCAAGGAGTCCCACCCAACCCAAGCAACGTGCAAAGCTGGCTGGAGAAGTGCGGTCACGCACCGTTACGTTAGCATGGGCATTTGTTCCCACCCTAAGAGGTTTCCAGGCTGTCTATAGCAGTGGTACAGAAATTCGCATTTAGAATGAAATTTCTCCTTAACTGAGGAGGACGTGTCTTTTTTTCTGCCTGAGAACATCTCCTGATTCAAGCAGCCCGACGTGTCAGCACGAGCTGTCACCAGAGCCCCCACATCAGTGAATGCAGAACCAGGCAGGAGCTTTGCGAGCACCCCAGCAATTAGCTGTTTGGCAGCACGCGCTCTAAAGAGCTGCAGAGCTGCCCATTCTCTGACAACCTCCTTCCTGGATATTTCTCCTTAAATCCTATGAGTGAAGGATTACCAGGATTTATGGAGCAATTTAATGCTTCCCAGAAAGAAAAAGCACATGG
This sequence comes from Gallus gallus, assembly GCF_016699485.2. NCBI lineage: Eukaryota > Metazoa > Chordata > Aves > Galliformes > Phasianidae > Gallus > Gallus gallus. Next base: position 27,645,155 of record NC_052539.1, on the reverse strand, counting down.
TACAGGAAGAGAAACTACGGGAATAGAGCGGCCCTATCATATTTTAAGTTAAACTCACGAATAAATTTATCCTGACACTGACTGATAAATATCTAGATGATTTGAACTTGCTTCCTGGATTGTGGAAACCATCTCGCAGCTGCTTCCTCTCCTCGGCCTGTTCCAGCTTACTGGGATTTCGGGAGCAAAGCAGAAAGATTCAGGTCAGCAAGAACAACACAGCAGAGCAGCCGGCAACACCTCATCCATTCTGGATTGATATTGCTTTGCTATTAAGGAGTCCATAGGAAAGACTGCTTGTCTCACAGATTGGTCACAGTAGCTACCCATCATTTGACCCGGATCATTTCATACAATCATCATAGAATGGCCTGGGTTGAAAAGGACCACAATGCTCATCAGTTCCAACCCCCTGCTATGTGCAGGGTCACCAACCAGCAGCCCAGGCTGCCCAGAGCCACATCCAGCCTGGCCTTGAATGCCTGCAGGGATGGGGCATCCACAGCCTCCTTGGGCAACCTGGGAACAGTGCGTCACCACCCTCTGGGGGAAAAACTTACTCCTAATATCCAACCTAAACCTCCCAGCTCAGTTTAAAACCACTCCCCCTTGTCCTATCTCTATCCACCCTCATAAACAGCCGTTCTCTCCCCTGTTTATATGCTCCCTTCAAATACTGGAAGGCCACAAAGCAATTTTATAGAATTCTAACAAAAAAGGCGTAGCCTTCAAATATGTCATTGAGTTGAGCAAAACAGAAAACTTAAAACATTCCACAGTGAGGCTCAGGAACCTCTGTCCTCCCTCACCGTCCCCCCTGCCCACCCCGGATGTCCCTGGATGCTGCAGTCTACCTCCACCACCACCCTCCTTCCTCCCAGACCTTATCAGAATGAGGCCCAGGTTAAGCAGCTTGAAGTTTTCATGCATTTTCTGCCTGCAAGAATTAGAAAGACTGTGCGACCCGGAGAGAGGAAGGCTCAAGGAAACAGTAGGGTCAGTGTGACCAGCTGCAGGCTCAGCCCCACTGATAACAAGGCTTTTTTGTAAGCATCTCAGCAAAGGAGAGCTTTAAGAATGGCATAAGAAGCAGTATAATGAAACAGCCTTGCAGTTACCGCCAGGAAGCTCCTTCCATGCGTGAGGGGAGAGGTAGGAGAAAACACAAATTCATTTGTTTGGAAATTTAATGAGTAGATGATGAAGGCTGAGCTGGCAAAAGGCAGGCACCCCCCTTCAGAGCCTGAGGAAATCTGATAGAGACCAGAGCAGGCTGCAAAACTGAAGGGAAGCAGCTTGCATCTGATATGGCCTAGGAAGAAGAGGCAGCTGAAAGCACATGGAGCAAATGGAGCTGGGAGAAGGCTGGAGAATTTATTTCTCCCGCACTGCAGCAGCTATCCCCTCCTTAACCCCTCGTGGGCTGGCTCTCAGCTGGGTGTACATCCTCATACGTAACATGATTAAATTCCTGTGAATTAGTGTAGATGGGTGGACAGAGAAGTCCTACGTGCCCAGATGGAGGAGCAGCAGAAGCATGAGCTCCTTTGCAGCAGAAGCATGAGCAGTTTGCTTCTCACAGAGGTTTCCTCTTCCTCCAAACCATGTGAACACGGAGACTGCCCGCCTGCTTATTGCGGGGCAGCCCCACAAACATGCAGCAATTCTACTGTTTATCTGCATATGGACTTCTTACGCACAATAGGTGCTTACCCCCTATCGAACAGCAAAGAATGAGGGGAAGCACGCCTGTGGCCCCCATCTTAGCATGGAGATGATAAAGCAGTGTACATAACAAACAAATGCATTGATCAAAGCAAGGAGAAAACTGGATGCAGATTTAGCCATGAAAGGTCGTTTCATCTCTGCGCAGCGGACAGAGCTCTGTTCTACACAACTGGGGGAAATGGAGCACGTGTCTTCCTTCCCTGCTGCTGCCTTTGGAGAAGCCATGCTGTAGGTGCTGACTTTTGATTTCCCAAAGGGGCGCAGAGAAGAGCTTCAGGCAGCCTTTGATCTGCAAGTCGGGAGGCTCTGTGGCCCCCCCACACACCACATGGGTATAGATAGCCCACAGTTTGCCTCCCCGCATCTGCCATGACTGTTTTTTGCTGGCTGAGGAGCCCATCTGCTTCTGAATGGTGATCTTCAGGGTGAAACTACTCTACCTTCAGAAGACGACATGTGTTCTTTAACTTAAAACCAACAGATCAGCTACCCCTGGCACAGGCATTGTATAAATTCTTCACTCCTCACTGCTGGAAAGTAAGAGGTTAAATCCCTTTCCGTTTTAACAAAACCATATTCTAACTAAATCCAACACTCTTTTATTTAACTTTAAAAGAGAAACGGGCATGCTGTGCTCTAATAAATTTTTCCTTGGCGCTTTCGCTTCTCTTTGAATGTTAGAGGGGGAAAAAAAGAGAGGGAGAGAAGAGAGATTAACTATTTGGGCTAGGCTGCCCGCCCTTCAAATTGCCAGAAAGCCTGAAAGATGCACGAGCTCGTTGTTCTGACAGTACCAGCAATGTAGGTCAGACCCTCGGGGTCTCCGAGGCTTTCAGCTCAGCCTATCTGTGCATACGAGACACAGGATGTCAGCATCTCATTGAACGGCTCATAAAAAGCCCCAGAATTGCGACACGGTCAGGCAGGGCCAGAAGAACACTTTTTATTTTGTTTAATCAACAATTGCTCAGTCAGCCTGGCAACGTGCATGCAGTTAAATCATGTTGAGACTTAAACAGACCGTCCTGAGCCTCTCACTTTCCCCACTATGCTGGAAAATCACATTATCACTTCTATCTCCCCCCGCCTCCTACCTATGCAGTGCCGTTCCCCGCTGCACTCTGCTGCAAGTTGCTTTCCCATTAGTGCTGCAGATCCAAGCAGCGGGGTTCCCACCATTTTGCTTTCATCGTTAATCTTGCAGGCTGACTATTTCTGCACTAAGGACTTCATTCCTGACGTTTGCTCTGTATTTTCCATCTCTCAGTTTCACCCACCATTCCCTTGGACTGCATTGAGACATTTCCTCTCTTTTCTTGGTTCTGTACTCTCCAACACCGCCCACTTGAAGGCAGCCAGCATTTCCCACAGAGCTGTTTGCCGTCCTGAACTTGGAGGGGAGAACATGGCACGTGAGCTGACATTGTGTGGGAGCTACTGGCAGGGCTGAATTGTAATACCTACACCCGTGCTTTCAGATAATGCATTCCCACCCCCCCTGAGCCCTTGGTGCCTAGGAGAGCTGCCTGTCCCCGAGGGTCAGGGGTGGGTGCTGATTTTGGTTCCTACTCTCTCCATTCAAACACAATCCTGAGGGCTTCCAGGCAATTCTGTGAGCTCTCTAAGTGATTTTGTGGAAGAAGAGGAAGAGACGCTTCTTGCAGCGAGTTTCCACATAGTTTACATGTAGTTTATACATGCTTCCTTTAGGCACTTCTATGTCCTCATCACCTACCTCTAATCCAACTCCCAAATTACGGCCTGACGCCTCACCATGAGGCTGCATTTTCATGCCTCTTGTTTTCTTGCTATTTGTTTGGGTATGAAATAATAATAATAATAATAATGACAATAATTAAATTGCTTGGAATTTGAAATTCCGGTGCCCCAGTGGCCAAAGCTACAACACCTCTTCCTAGAGAGCTGCCCTTGCACTCATAGAAGAAACTCCATCTCAGGGCTCAGTGGAGAAGCAAACTCACAGGCATACGCTGAACTCTTGCTGCTGCAACACAGGGATTCAGAGAGTTAACAGCAACCTGCTGGGGCAACAGGAGCCCTCATTCCTGGCTTCTCAAATGATGCACTGCAGTGGACAAGAACACAAAAAGATCATTCACCTCCCCATTTCTCAACAGGGTCTAATCAAGTGGGACTACCGTGTGGCACATGCTCGCTGGGGGGATCTCGAGGGGGGAGGCAAGAAGAGGGCTGAATCACATTTAATAACTTTGAAACGTGAGAGCTGCCTGCAGAGTAATGTCATGGTCAGCAACAATGGCGTGTCAGGAGCTACTCACAGAATGACTGAATGCATTGTTTGAAACCATGCAAAATGTTATAAATACGTATTAATGGTCCTCAGCAACTCTGAGGTTTAATAAGTTTCTGTTCAGCTCAGCGGAGTGATAATTCTGAAGTATTTATCTGCTAATGAGATCTGAAGGAAGTGACAATTTTACCTGGAAATCTCTTGCTCACAATCCAATTTTAATACCGCTCCCAAAAATCTGAGCTGACAAATGAGATTTGAGGTTTGCAGGCTAAGCACAGTAATCTGGTGCGCTCACTTCAGAGCTCTGCTTTTATGGCTGAGCTTGGCGAGCCAGCTGCAGCTCTGCCCCTGCAGAACCTGAGAGGGATGTATGAAAACAAATCTGGAGCCCTCTCGAGTTAACAGCCATCCCAGCCATCCTGCCTTTATCAAGGCTCTGCATTTCTGGCTACGCCAAGTGTCAAGGAAAACATATCTATACCGACAAACTCCCTCTAAATGCAGAGTTTAAGAGCAAAAGTAAACTACAACCACTTAGTGTTATCTCAGTCGTGTCATGCGGGGCATTTGAAATAATTAGAACGTAACCCGAAAGATCTTAGAGGTAAAGTTGTCTAAATCTAGTTAAATTACTGCATGAGGTCCTTTCAGAAGCCTTTACATCGCTGTCGATTTCAGCCCTACACATGACAGCCTCTCCACACCACAGCTCCTGGCCCGTAACCATTCCCCTACAAGCACAAAAGCCCTTCCAATGCGTGGCTGCCTCACGGGTTGCATAATGTAGTCCAGAGCGTGCCAAGAAAATGTCCTCAGCCTTCCTGTTACAAGTATGGCAATGATCAACCCAAAGCATGATGTGAAGGTTGCTTATATTTGAAGCAATTTAACGTGTTGCAACAAAGGTGTACTTAATGCTGCCCCATTAAGTGAAACTGCAATCTAACAGCAGTACAAACATGAGGTCTATGGACCTGGTCCTGAAAACTTGATTCACATCAGTAACATTTACCTACATGAGTAATCTCCCCGAGGTAAAGATAATGGATGAAAGGGAAAAACAGAGAAGCTGGTTACAAAACTTGGCTTCCACGGTGCAATTCAGCAGTTAGGTTCTTTCTTTAAAATGGCCCAAAGTCAGCCCTCATCTTAACAGCAACAGGAGCATTTCTCAACCATCTCCATCTGCTTCCATGCTTCCAGCGGCTGCTGTAGGACACCAAAACAGAGCTAAGTCCTGCTGATGATGTCCCCCAGCAGACCAGCCGCTGCCAAAGGGTCTTGGTTGGTCACGGTCAGGGAGCTGCAGGAGCCCCGAGCACTTCCAACCAACCACTGCTGCACAGCCAAAGGACACACACACACACACACACACACACACACACTCACGTACCTTCACAGATATCAAACCCACTGAGAATTTTTTCATTTCACAAGGACGGCTCCGGTAATATCAGGTGAAGGATCTGCTTGGTTGTGGATTTAATTGGTTTCTTCATAGTTCGACTACTACTCACTACTGCTTTTTAGTTTATAGCGCGCATTAAAATCGCATAAATCTCGTTTACAAAACCAGTGACAAATGCAACACTGCAACACAACAGCACAGATAATAACTTAATAATTTGTAGATCGCAGACCACAAAAGCCCTACAAATAACAGTTTCCTTTATTTACATGTCAACAGATTTGCTATTCCCCGATGATCGAGATAAACAACTCCACATCCTTCAGAAACAAACAGGCACATGAGATGGAAAGCAAACCAAACCACAACCGACCGCCGTACGCCAAAGCAAGCCGTGCAGGCGCTCCCTGCAGTGCCAGAACAGGTAACACGAGGCAGCTCAGCACTACCACATACCTGCTTCAAAGCAAGCTGGTTATCGCTGCCTGTGCCATGCAAACTCAACCCCAGCTGCACGGAAGCCTTCTGAAATCACCTGTTTCTTCCTATAGGCAGCGGGGCGCTCTCACTCGTGTTGTGCAACACCAAAACAGGCAGCAGAGCCATCATTACAAAAGCCATGAAGATTCGTAGGTAAAGCATCACCACAGTCCCTGTTCTATTTTGTGAAGAGATTTGTCTCAAGGAGTTAAATCTCTCTTTGTAGATATAAAAGCTATTTTAGGGAGGGGGGAACATAAAAAGCACAGCTGACAGCTATCCGAGTTGAAGTCTGCCTCTGTACTTCGGGCATCTGACCTATTCACTCAGTAATAGGTTAATCAATCTTACTATCTCCCATAACAGCGATTCATTAGGGCACAGCCTTATCTTTGTATCAAAGCCGAGAAGAAAGGCAGGCACAGATAGGAGGAAATACTTTCCTTCTCTCTGATACGCTGCACATAGTTTGAATACCAGCACTGATACAAGGCTGGAGGCTCACAAACCCCGTGTGCACTTCATCACTCATTTCCTTCCCTAGGAGTAATATGGCGTAACTCACAGCGCTTCTCATCCTCCTGAAGGACAAGAAGGAAGCCTGCAGCTGCCCGGGGGGCCTCTGTATGAGCAAGAACCTCTCAGCCCACTGCCTGCTAATGGAGGCCGCACAGCGCCCAGCTCACAGCTGGGACACACTCAGCACCTCACGCCTGTGGCACAGGGCAGGAAACCACAGCACCTCAGGCCACAGAGCCACCACGGCCGCTCCATCCCTGCCATGCTCAGCACCTTCAGCAACAAAACCTTACTGCACACCCAGCACTGTCAGCTCTACCTTAGAAAGACCTGAAGGACCACATCAGGCTCTGAGAAACGGTTTATTTCTAACCTCACCCTTCCAAAACACTGCACTTCATTACAGCGTTTAAAAGGAACAAGGTCATCGTTGGCATGGCAGTTCCCATACATGAAAACACAGTAATTGATCCGGGTGAAACAAAAGTACGTCGACCACTTAGCGTGTTTTATGGCTTTTACTACTGTGTGCACCTGCGGAGTCCAGGAGTGCAGTCCCTCAAGGCCCAGAACACAGATTTATACGCCCTTAACACATCTTAAAAGCCAAGGAAATGATGCATTTTTCCTCCCAAATGGATTTGATTTATAAAAATCCTGAGGACCGTTTCACTGTCATTCCTGATATTTATGCAAGAGAAAGGGTATGGGATGTAGGTGGATGTAGGTGGCCTGCACTTAAAACAAACAACAGCACTTTTCAGCTCTGCTGGGACGAACTGCAGAGGCAGCGTGGTGTGATGCTCGTGGGCTCCAACAGCACTGCAAGCAGAGCTGCCCCGAGCCCTCCCTGGGAGCACAGCTTGGTAAAATGCAACCAGCAAGCAAAATGGATGCTGAAGGCAGACACACAGAGCTGCCTGCTTCTGGAAAGCATCCAGAGAAAATATTTTCAGTTTGCTCTTAAAATTCAATGCACACTGTTTTATAGATGCAAGCAAGCAATCCGGCCTCATGCGCAAGACAAATGCACCAAACTGAGCAGATGACTGCATTCTGCTGGTGCAAACTCGCAGCAAACTCATTTCAGCCTGCTGGATCTCTGAAAAGCACAGAGGGAATGGGGACTTACAAATGCATGCTGACCATGTGAAAATAGAAGTCTGAGCCACTGTAAAATTTGCTTACTCTTTCCAGTAGGAGCACTTACAATTGCAGCTATTTTGCAACACCATAAGGATGTCAAAAATCTTGTTTTTATTACAGAGCTGAGAATTACTGAAGTAGAACACAAACACCCAAACAACTGTTCTTTCAGTTTACTTCTCAACCTTTTCCTTCCATAGACATGAAAACTTCCCGTCCTCCCCAGAGACCTCATGCAAGTGTCAGCTTCAGCCATTGCCGTTTTACAAGACTATAAAGTTAGCAGCCTCTAACATCCAATTAGCAGTTCCCTATATAAAGCAAAACCAGCTCCATACTATTGTATTTGCAGTAACCTGATGTTGACTGCACCTCTTCTTTCCTTGTCCCAGTACCAGCTGGAGACTCTTTTTCCTTAGAAAACTGCAAATGGAAGTAAGAATGATTAAAACTCCCAACAATGTGTAGGAAGTGAAATTTTACAGACCTTTCATCTTACGGAAAAAAGGTTTAGATATTCACAGCTGGACCAACTTGGTTCACTTAGAAGCTATGCTTCTAGTTAAGACATTTGACCATTACTTTGCTAAAAAATCGGGGCTCTTTTTCACTGTTGCTTCAGGTCAGGATTGAGGATCCCCAGGAAACTCCTGGCTACTGTCAAAGCACATTAAGAGACAGCTCACAGTCTCACAGGCTTGTAGCTCGAGGGACAGAACAACAGAAAAAGGGAATGAAACATTATCATCCATTTTGCAGATGCACCAGAGGCGCAGGAAAGCAAAGCATTTATGTCACTTAATGCGTATCACTCCTCATGTAACAGACAGGATGCCTTTATAGCTGCAGTCTGGCACTCGACCCACAGTGCCAGCCAGACATGCAGCTCAAATGCTTCTCCTCACCATGGAGATGTTTGCATCCTCCCACCTGGGCTGGGCAGACGGTCCCAGGCACAGAGCAGCAGGACACCCAGGCAGGCCGCACAGGGCTGTGCCAGCAGCAGCCCAGCCAGCTGGCCACGGGAAGCAGACACTCCCTGGGACCCGTGAGGCCACATCTGGAGTCCAGCTTGGCCTCTCCCACACCTTTCCGGTGAGACAGAAGAGCAACAAAGAGCTCAGCAGCAGGGTGCCGCGAGGGCTGAGGCACAGGGAGGCTGGAGGGAGCATCTCCACCTTTGGGCATTTCCAACACCAGACTGGAGAAGGCCATGGTGACCCGTGGCTGCCTGCAGGCTGGCTCTGGTTCTGGGCAAGCCAGTCTCCAGGGTCTCCTGCCCAGTACCTTCTTTTAGGGTTAACAAATTCTGCACGTTGTACTGTCACACTCTCACGGGATCAGCAAGGTGTGGGAGGCAGGTCAGTGAGCAGCACGGCCCTCCTGCTGCCCCTCGTCATCACTTCCCTAACGCTCACACAAAGCAGCAGTCAGGATTACTGGTTGGTTAATGGCAAGGTCCTGCAGATGCTGCTCACTACAAAAGATTCTCGCCATGCGTCTGTGTGAAAAACTGTTATCCCCATCCCACGTATCTCTTCCAGAAGGGCTGCTTTCTTCAGATGAATACACGCCCCAAAAGCCATCAGTGAGAAATGCTCTGGCAGTGTGAGCACAGAGAGCTGCAGAGCTGGGATCCCACCCAGCTTTCAGCAGCAACAGCTGGCCAGAACTTCTCCGTATGTGGTTCATCAGGAGGGGAAAGTAATCCATCCACCTCGCCCCGAATTTCCTTCTCCAGCACATGCGACTCCATCGGGCTGGCTGTCACACCACATCATGTCATCAAGGTTATGACATCGCATGACTGAAACAACCCGGAGCAATTGATGTCAGACAGATTGCATCTGACACCCAGGGAAGATTTCAGCCCATGTGTTTGCTATCCAGGACCCGTTGTGCCTAATTGCTGTAACACTAGATCAGCAGAACGCTGTGAGCAGGTTACCCAGCTGCTGCTCCCTGAATTAGCAGCCCCGGCAGGGAGGTTTCTTCCTTTCACAGTCAGCATGCTGCAAGCTGGGACATCAAGCTTCAGCAGTAAAGTGGCCAAAGCCCACTGATGCAGCTGCTTAGACTTAAACTGGACCCAGGTTTTACCTCCAGCACCCCTGTATGACATGAACTGCCCCGAGGAAAACACATGCTCTGTATACACTAAAAAGTACACTTGGCTCTACCTTATCAACCACAGACAGGTAAAAATACAGTGTACAATAAGCTCTCTATTTCAGCCTAGAGCAAAACAATAGCCAGTTGTTTTAACTAAGAATGTGCCCAAGTACTACATTTATTTTTAAGAGTCAGACTACGTGACTTATTTACAAAAAATAATCTAAAATCAATCATTCTAATATAATTTTCAATTCTGAAAAGTTTCAAGGAGGAAACACTGCCATTTACTCAACACAAGTTTGAATGATCTATCCTGGAGCGGAGGGATTTATCCCAGCCCTCCCATTCCTCTGCATTGTTGTCAGGCAGGCGCCTCTCCTATCTCTGCCATCACTAAATGGAGTTTCCCAAACAGGTATAAGCCCATAGCACAACTGCCTCCTATGGACTCTGAAGAGTGGAGGGGGGTTGTTGCAGGTAGAGACCGTTTCATCAGCAGCAGAGTATGGCTCTGTAGTTTCAAGAGTAAGGATACAAAAGGAGCATCCACCGGGTTTCATCAAGGAAAAAAGTAACTGGAAGCAGAGGAGGAAGAAATGGGAACTTCATAATATGCGGGAGAAATGAAATCAGTTTGAGTGAAAGAGAACTACTCCCCTGGTTTCAGCCAGGACAGGAGCACCCACCAGGCGTCCCCACCGGGACTGGTGCAGATCCATCAGGGACGTCCCACTACGGGTTTTAGTCCCTCCACTCTCAAGTAACGTGTAGATAGGGGTGATCACACAGCATCAACCCTTGTTAGCAGAGATGAGAACTGATTTCTTGATGCCTGTTGGACTTTTGCACAAGAGTAAAACTAAGGCTGATCTAATCTCACATCTTGCACATGCCTTTGGCTTCCAGGATCCTCCATCTTCTAACCTGGCACATGTTTGACTCAAGTAACGCTGTCCTTGGACCCGTGACAAGCTTTGGCTAAGGAGAACTAGAGGAGACAAAAAACTGAAGACATTTTACTGGCTTGTAAGATTTACAAGATGAAATCTGTGGCAGTTTCAAGTATCGGTCACTGTGAAGGATGAGGAAAAGTTCATTGCTTTTTTTTTTTGCTTTAAGAAATAAAACAGAATTCACTTCAGAAACTGACCATAGGACAACAGATATCAAAAAGATTTCTGCATATCCCAAAAAGCTTCTGGGAGTATCTGCTTCAATCCAACAGAAAGCCCAATTCCCACGTTTCTGCCCTTCCTTAAGCGTGCAAAACCTGCAAAGCTTGTTAGCAAGGCCTCTTTGAAAACAAGATAGGTGCTGTAACAATGAGTGTTATTCTGCAGATCAGCTCCAACAAGCACAGCGTTTCCTTGGAATGAAGACTTGGTTGAAAGAAGCATATTATAATGTTTCCGATTCTTTGAAAGTAAGATTAAACATAAATCCAGAATAAGCACTGGGAACCTTACCCTCAAGGAAACGACGACTGCAAATGCATGCTAAAAAACATCACAAGCAAAATCAGCAGTAGTCAACTAGAAAAGAAAGTCCTACACTTCTCTTAATTCTCCAGTTGGAGACTCAAAAATAAAACAAAAAATAATCTCTTCGAATGCATGAACAAATGTTGGCAAAACGAGCAGTGACAGAAATAACATAGAATTCTATCACCCCAGGCTGGATGTGGCTCTGGGCAGCCTGGGCTGGTGGTTGGCGACCCTGCACATAGCAGGGGGTTGGAATGAGGTGAGCACTGTGGTCCTTTTCAACCCAGGCCATTCTATGGTTCTATGATTCCTGCCCACCATTGATGAGGAGCTGTCTCTGCTCTTCGCCCCCTCCAACCCAAACCGTTCTGTGACAACGTGATGCCACGCAAAGCCCTCAGCCAGACCGGATAACGCCCTGCTGCTTCACAGCTAGAAAAACAACCTCCCAAAGCTAGGGATTCATTCCCAGCAGAAGGCTGCAATGAGAAGGAGACCACATTTCTCACCATTTGTGCTGTTCTCAGTAAATGAAGCTAAAAGTCAACAAAAGCCCTCTTTTGAATTACTTCACCACTGCCATCTCCAAAGGGAGCTGCATTACGGGCTCACCTTTCCTTGATGTTAGATACATGCCCAAGTGGACTCCATGTGGGCTCCCAGCTACACCCAGCCAGGCTACGCAGCATGGCCTCCCCTTGGGGAGCTTTCAGATCTAAACACAAAACGTGAACAAGAGCAGCATTATCACTGGTTTACAACGTAGGAGGGGAAAGCTGATTTACAGCCAGACATAAATCTGCGCGGGTGCAAAATAATCAACCCAGATTTCTTGGTTTGAACATGTTTTGTTTTGCTTTGCTTCTTTCTTCACCCCCCCCCCCCCCCCCCCCCCCCCCTTTTTTTTTAAGCAGAAACACGTGCTGATTTATGACACAAGTTTTTGCAGGTTCACGCTGACCTTAATGAATTGTTTATGTAAAAACAAAAGCTTCATACCAGTCTGAATCCTCTTTGGATGGCTTCAGGGAAACAGCAATTACTTCATTCAAAATGACCCTTAATTTCAAATTCTTGACGAATGCAACTGAAAACGTCAAGCAGTCAATGCCATGTAAGATGGTTTGATTTTTTCTAATGAAATTCATTGACTCAAAGTGAATCTTTCTCCAATGTTTTGTGTTAACAGTAGTTTTTAAGTGTTCATTTTCCACCTGTCCCACACCAAACGCTCTACCTCTCAAAGCGTCTACTGTGGGCCAATGCTCAGCCCCACCTTTTGCTCAAAGAAAAATACTTGATTGATTCGAGTTCAGATCCAAACCTCGGACTCCACAAATGATTTGTTATGGCAGCCGCAGCACAGTGTGCGTCCATGCTGGCTGGGGCTGAGGAGCCGTGGAGGAGTGGATGTGACGGAGAGAAGCAATGCAGAAGGAACAGAGAGAAGGCAGGTAAGGTTGCAGCAGTGGTAAAGCTGAAGGCTGGAAAAGGCAACTTTCTCCATGGATAACTGCATGCAGTGAAATGAGGCTTTCGGAGAGGAGCACTTCTGAGAGCCATGCTTGGTTTGATCAATCACAAACCTCCAACCTCAGTAGCAGAGCAATCCTGCGACTCACTGGATGGTTCACTGTGTGGAACACCAGGGCTGAGCACACCCAGCACAGCCCTGGAAATTCCCCTTGGATTCTCCTAGCAGGAGCCTGAATTTGTATATCAAAAGAAACAATTCCCCAGCAGCTGGTAGACGTATAGTAATGAAGTCTATTAAGAAGAAAAATGAAAGTAATAGAAGCAAGTACCCGTGTATGCACTGTACCACAAGCACCGTTATAAGCCACTTTTGGTTGTTCACACACAACCAAAATACAGAAAAATAGCAATGTCAAATGCACTATGGTGGGAGAATTCATCCCGGAGTTTTGTTTTGCCTACTATATTTAGTTCAGTCAGGTTCATTCATAACTCAGCTGCCAAAAGACTCCATTAGATGTTATGGAGATAACAGGGATACAACAAGATGAAGTGCAGAGGGCAGCTGGGACCGCTCCAGGTCCCTGCCAGGAACAGCAATGGGATTTTAAAGCACGTATTCCTGAGAAGGTCTGCACGGCAGCTTGGAAAAGGGAGCCTTGATCTGCAAAAGATGTCATGGAGATTTCCAGCCCCATACCTGCACTTCGGGGCTGGGGAAAGGAGCTGGATTTCTTTCTATTTAGTCTGTGCAGGAAATGATAAAAACCAGACGTGACAACCTTTTAGTTAAGGGTGGACTTCTCCATTTAAAAAGGGGCAGCTGCAGGCTTTGCAGCCAGCCACCCCGTGTGCTCAGACACCACAGCTCCTTACGTCTGCACATCGCATTTATCTGTGCCTTCTGAAGCAACAGGAGGGAATGCCACTCTCTATCTTTGACATGAGAGGGTGTACAAGTTGTTTTCTTCTGCACAGGACAGGATCTTCCGAAGGAAAATCAGAAGCTTTTGCCAATCACTCAGCTTCTGGGCTTCAGCAATGGCTAAAGACTTGCACACTTCTTCATATTTATTTGTACCACAGACAGTAAAGTACCTCCTTATTTGTGGAAGCCCATTAAAAATAAACAGTCTGAGATAAGTTGGCTTTTCAAACCATCCTGTACTTCGGGTTTATTATTGTCCCCTCCCCAGCTCTTATCCAAACAGCCCTGACAGCTTGTTTATGGGAGGTATGCAGAGCTCTACCTACACAAAGCGTGTGATGGCAGAAGATCACCAACCACAGCCCAGATTTACAAACAGTAATACAAAACATCGGATCACAAAAGCAGCTGCTTAATTTGTGGCCAATATGGTAAAACGTTGCCTAGTGCACACACGTCCAACCCACTCATTCGATGCTTTTGTTGCACTCTTTTTGTAACGTTTTGATTTAAAAATGTAAGTTTTGTTACTTATATACATTAACTGTATTATGTATTTTGTATGTAGCCCAAGAGATTTCCTCTCCACTCAATGCATCCCATTGGGTTGGACACCCATGCAGTCTGGTGGCTCAGTGCCAATCAGTGGGAATTTCCACCTGAATGTCACAGGTGGCATCTTTCAATCTGAGATAACGCACACGTCAGGCAGTATGAAATCCACCCACAGAAAACCTCTGCCTGTGGGATTTTTAGGTAGAACTTGTGATTATTTCTACTGAAGTTCCATTCACAGGCACACAAATGTTCCTACATTCAGTGAAGTCATCCCATGAAGTTGTAGGCATGCTTATATACGTCTGTACATATTTGCTTAACAACACACACATATATTGTTCTGTAGATGGATTCTTTTTGTAAAGTTTGGTTCTGGGGCCACGTTTAGAGTCTCCACAGAGCTCTAAAAGCACACAGTGCAGGAGCTTAGCTTTCTCAAGCACCACTCCATTAACACCCTCATCATTTACCCAGAACAGTCCCTGGGGAAGATGAAAGGTAGCTGAGCTTGCAGACCTCCTCAGCAAGATGCCATGTGCTCATGGAACTGTTTAAGGAAGACAGGGAATTAAGGCAGCCCCAACCCGACTTTGGATGTCCCATCTGCCATCAGAGGAGCTCGGGCTGCCCAACAGCTCTGGATCAGACTCAACTGCTCTTCCCAGAAGGCGACTGTGCCACCTATCATGCAGCAGTTATCACTCAGGGACAGCTCACTTGGCCCCTTGCCTTTAACAACACAGATAAAATACACTTGTAAACACAGAGCAAGAGCCTCGCTTGCTGAAGTCTCTCAATGCGACTGCAATTCGGTCTACAGAGTTTACATGGATGTCATGGCTATTAAAAGCAGTAATTAACATAGCTTTTTTAAAAAAGACAATTTAGGGGCCTGTAAGAACTACGTATAAAGTGGTGCTTTCCAATTGAGATCGTGAAAGGTTTTACAGCTCAGTACTACAATAGCAAGGTCGTGCTGCAATGCTGAAATTCTGTACTGAATCCCACTAAAATACTGTGTTGGAGCATTGCCACAGGACCCCAGGAAAATCAGGAAGTCAGAGGAGTTCTACTCAGGACTAAAACTGTTTCACCAATTCTCCCAACAAGGTGCTTTGCCTTTGTTTTGTGCTTCTTTCCCAGCACTGAAGAACCTACAGGTCAAACGCTGCCCTGGCTTCAGCCAACCTCCAGCCTTGCAGCAGCAAACCCACAGCGACCCATGAGGATGCTGTGCTACAGCAGATACAGAGGTAAAGCATCTCCCACTCAAAACAGATGTTGGCTGTATTTAAGGAGCTTTACTACATCTTCTGCACACAAAAGGTGGGAAAAAGGGAGGGGGAAGAAGTGATACCATTTACCCCATAGGGTCTTAAGAACCCCATAGTACAAACCTGTATTTGGGGACCTTCACAAAGGCAGCCGTTGACCTTGATGTTTCACAGTGCTGGAGAGTTACAAGCTATTATGCCAACAAGTATTTGGGGAATCTTAAATGCACAGACTGCTTGGTTGCTGTCACACATGCAGCTCCCAAGAGCCCCCATTCCTGATTAAATGTGTGCTGAAAAACAGGAATGCAGCATGACTCCCCAAAAAGGAACAAAGTGCCTCCATCTCATATTGTTTTCCCTACCCAAATTATCCAAAAGGCACAGGTCCATATAGTGAGCTCACTGCCTGGAAAGCATCACGCTTACTAAAAACAAACCCATTTCTATGTAATTCTGAAAAGTTTTGATTTTTTTAAAGACAATCTCTCATAAAAACAGAAAAGAATTTCTGCTTTTGCTTCACATATAACACAAGATGGAACTTGAAATGGGAGAGCTGAAAGGAAGGAATTAAGCAGAAGAACTCTGTACAAAAAGAAACTCACGTATTTAGCAGAAAGATGCCATCCTAGCTGCTCCTCTCACTACAGAAATGAAAAAAGGTCTAGATAGATTTGAAAATGTAGACAAAAACTTACTGCTGAACTGGCCAAATAATCACACAGTCCCACCATGCTTGAAGAATGACGGACAGTGCATCTCTTTCAGTACAGCATCCCACAGAGCACCCATGGGGCAATACTGGCAACTACTGGGAGCCTCCCCAGCTCCATCTTCACTTTTTCTGACCACAGCCAATACATCTGCAAGTCTGGCACTAACAGCTCACCTGCAGGCAGGCACCTTGCAGTGGGTCTTGGAAGTCCAAGACAGATCCTTGCCAACAGGATCCTGGGATGGCTTCATCAAATTTTATTGACTACAAAAATTTATACTTGCCATACACTCACATGGTAAAATTGGTCCCAAACATTCTTGCCTGCTTCTCCCATCTTCTTTTGAGACTTTCTTTTCCAAGATGACAAACAAAGCAATATTTATTGTGTAGCTAATACAGGAAGAATTGGTATTTATCAAGTCAAAGAAGCTATTTGTATTATGTTCTTTGGCTGAAGTACACTAAGTTTAATGGCTGAAATACCCTTAAACATTGATAAAAAGGAAAAACAACATTCTATATTGCTAGAGGAATTTCAAAGCATAAAATAAAGGCTGTAAAATAACATCAGCGGCTCTATTTTAGAAGTGTCTTTCAAAAATGTGACCCCAAGTGTTGGCTTTGGTAATCCCTGCCATTAATCAGCTCGTGGCACTGCTCTGCAGCACCAGGATGGAGCTGGGCAGTGTGGGCTTGTCTCCTCCATGGGCAGAAGAGGAGGTGATGAGCTTCCTATTCCCAACCAAAAGCCACACATACAGTTTTGTGTATTTTATGACAAATACTGTCCATGTGAACACTGCTAGAGAAGCAAGCAGGCTGTTACCTTAATTCGGATGGCCACAGCAATGACTGCACGGGAAGAAGAGCAGCCTGAGCTCCACCAAGTGCAGCTGCATCCAGCCAGCAGGCCTGCCAGCTCTCAGGAGCGTTACAGCTGGTTTGCTGCACTCTGGCATTCCCCTATCAGAGGCGCAACAGGGAAGCACTCACGTATAGCACTGACACTGTAGAGCTCCTTAAATGCTAGCAGCTGGCAGAATATAGAGTAACCACTAAGACAGCGCCAGTAAATAAAGGCTGGCAAGCATCTGTCCGATGAAATGAGGCCCTAATCACACATCACAGGCACTTTCACTTGCCATTTACCTCTGCGGGCTGAAAGGCATCCAGCCCTGCAGGAGGACCACCGATCTGGGACAGCTTTGCAGCTCTGAGATGTGCTAAAGAAATAAATGCACCACGAAGCGCATCTGGAACAAATATCAATCAACGCGTTACAAAAATACATACTATTCAAGGGGCTCTTGCATCAACCTCTTAAATTCTCACTTGCTCGTAGAGTAATATATAGTCTGAAGCAACGTAATAAAAACGTCCAGTCCCAGATACGGTACTTAAGGGTTAAGTGTGCAGCCCGCTGATTGCTTAACCTTCCCTAAAACATATGGCTTTGCACTTAAGGGTAAGCCCGTGGAAAGGAACCCAGCGCCCAGAGTGTGTGTGAAATTCTTGGAGGGGTCACTCCGAGGCAAAATGGATCTAAACACTCCGCCTGCACGCAGCTCTTGCAAGACTTCCCTGCTCCCCGTGTGCAGGCCTGCTAAGCTCCTGCACCCCTACGAACATCAGCGAGAGCCTGCTTAATAAATTACATCGTTCAACCATGAGCAAAGGAACAGCGAGTAACGAGACAGCAGCATTCTGACCAATTCTCTTAAAAAAAACAAGTGAGGGAGAGCAAAAAGGAACGAAGGAACAGAGACACCAGAACACGCATTTAGAAAGAAGCTCGCCGAAAATGGAGTGGAAAACCTTTAGGAAGGTCTGAATGAAGTTACTGGGCAGGTATGGGGAAAGCATTTCATGTTTCTTTCTTGAATAGGAAGCAGCAGAGTGCTTCACCAGCAGCACTGCCACCCTCTTCAGCACCCCTCTATACAAACTCTTGAGAAATCAGGTACCTCCACATGGGTAAGCATTTGTTTATATGGCAAAATGGAACTTCAGGAGATGAACAGTGAGAGGAGACAATGTGTACTAAATGCCTTTCTTAGAAGAAGGAAAAAACAGATAACTGAGCTGAGCTGTTCAAGCTAAAAAATCTCTAACTCACTAGAAAGAGTAGTTTATAATCAATACTGCCATTAACAGCTAGCTTTTGTAGACGATATTGCAGGTATCAAAGCATAAAATATCCAGATACCACACAGAGAATTAGGAAAACAGTTCTGGTTAGCCAAAGCAGGACCAGATATTCTCAAACAATGCCAGCAAGTTAGCAGCCTTTTCTACTGTCATCTTCTTGTAACAAACCTCATAGCAGGGAGCAGAACTTCCAATGCTTACCTCTGATGATTCAAAATGGGACCAGAGAAGGCAAAGGTCAGGACAGTGCTGCAGGAGCTAACTCCCTAGGTAATATGAGATGATCCATGTGTAAGTAAGAAGTAACAGAAATTCTACCTTTGTAGAAAGAAAGAAATGGGCGATCGCATTATTACAACGTGTAATTCACAGCCTTGCCTTTTTTGGATACCTTTAATACCACGCCAATAACAAGTGCTAGATTTCATAGTATGGTAAAATAACACGTGTAGGGAAGATAGGCAATGCAGTTCTATTGCAGGGACTGGAGCTTGCTGGCAACTCTATGAAATGAAGTGCGATGTAAAGGTCACATCCCTGGCAACCCAGCACGTACCTGCCAACTGCATTAGTGCCATCACAACGTCACCTCCCAGAGCCGTTCAGCTCCAGGTCTATCACAATTGCAAAGAGCTCCTCTTCCCTGCTATGTGAATGTTTCGACACAGAAGTTGGACTTGTGGATCAGTGCAAACCACTTTCCTGCACTCCATGTAGCCACTGACTGGTCTCCTGAAAGGGTAACGCGTGCCTTCAAGCCAAAGTGAACTTAAAATGCTATCTTAGTACAAGCCAGGTTTGAAAGGATAACATGAAGGCAATTTGCCCCAGCGTGCTAAATGCAGAAGAGTTCGGCTCCTGCTGTCTCACATTCCTCTGTGCTGCTCTCCACACCAGATGATGTGGTGACAGACACGAAGGGATGAAATCACATCGCTATCTCTTTAAAATTGCCAAAAAAGAGCGATTTCTCACCATATGGGATCTGTAACAGCCCTGAAGTGTTTCAGCCCTCTTGCATTTGATTGCTTTTTCCCTTCCCCGGTGTGACACAGTCACCACCCCAAATCCACCACCTCAGCAGTTTCACAGTGATACTCATCCAAACGAGTTTTATCTACTCTGACACGTAAATTAAAAGCTACATTAATAACACCACATATCTAGATGATATAAAAAACAGATGTATACATAAGCTTGTTTAATGTTAGTACTGGCAAAGCCTGACACAGAAATCACGTCTGGAAGCCTTATCTGGAAATGAGTGTCCCAGCGGCACGATGCTGCGCTCCAGCATTACCAGCCCAGGCTGCCAGGTCTTCTAAGCAAAGCTCAGCCCTGAAGTGCCTTGAAGGCTGCTATCTTCACAAGGCTCCTCTCCCCTTTCTCCCCTCCTCGAAGAGATCTTCACTGTCCTACAGCAGCGTCCTTCACACACCTTGTGAGCTTAATACTCCCGTCTCCAAAAAATTGCTTTATACTCAATAGCAAACCCTACTTTGCCATTTTCTGTGTCTTCATCTCCTCTGATGCTTTAACTACAATTTATTTCTCTTTGCAGAGAAGTAAATTATCCCAACTGATTTTCCTCTACTGGAGAAACCTAGAACAGCACCAGGTCATCCACAGGGCTCTTGTCCTTCAAAGTCACCTTGGTGTAAGCAGCACTTCTATTGGCTTACATCCATGATGCTGACTCAGTCACAGTGCATCAGAACAACTCGCTGCCCTTAGTTCTTCATCAAAGACATCTACTGCAGAAGAGTGTGCAAAGGGATCTGTTTTTACAGTCCAGTTGTCTCCTTAACAGCAATGCAGTAGGACCAGAACAACTATTCATAGAGACTCACAACACAGTGGGGAACTGATTCCAAAATAAAGCACATTTTCCACTAAGAACAGAATCACAGAATGGCCTGGGTTGAAAAGGACCACAATGCTCATCAGTTCCAACCCCCTGCTATGTGCAGGGTCACCAACCAGCAGCCCAGGCTGCCCAGAGCCACATCCAGCCTGGCCTTGAATGCCTGCAGGGATTGGGGCATCCACAGCCTCCTTGGGCAAAGGAACAAATAGCACCTCGTGATTCTATTTATTGCAAAGCCTGTAAACTTCTCATTTCTTGCATTACATTAGAGTGACTTTCTCTAAGCCTGTCTTGCAAAAATCTGATACCCACTTCATCACAAGTGAGTTTACCAAAGGTTAGCTCTCCACTGAATTGGTAATACTGGAAAATTGGAAAGAAAAAAAAAGAAAAGAAAAATGGGTTAAAGGACAGAGCAGCAATGAAAATGCTGTCCACATCAATATTAACTGGCAAGTGAAATTTCTGAGGTCAGCAGTACTACCATTACACATACATTTATATTCGTAAGTGATCTGCTGAACTGGAGTGTTTGTGTTTCTCTTCTTGGTAGTTAGTCAATCACTGCAAACTGGTTTTGAAGACCTATTTGCCCATGTGTCTTATATTTTTTCCAAACCTAAACTGTCTGAATTTCACTAGTCATAAAACTAAAAGAAGTGTAAAGATTTTTTGTACTTGGCCCTCAGTTTCTCTCCTTCACTTCCTCTGGATACACAGACCAGACCTCTCCTAATGCAAAGCCACTATTTATTATTGTCCTGAAACACACGCATTCAGGCATTCCCTAATTGTGAAGGACAAACACACCAGTGATTAAGACTAGAAGAGGAAAATGAGGAGTCGTTGGAGGTTTTCTTAATGTATGTGTTCAGTTAGTCATCTTTTCCTGCTACTTATTTTTCATGGCAAGCTCTGAATTTTCACCTGGGGTTCATCAAAGACGTGTTCAGTTTTGTGTGTACAAAGTGGAAGAGAAGATGATGAGGTTATTCTGCTAACTGCACATGCTCCGGAGGTGGCTCCTGGGGTGGTCTGTTTAGGTCCAAAAAATTTCTTGAAGGAATAACAGCGTCATTAAAACTACCCTGAGCTGGCTCCTCCCTTGCAGAGTCTGATCACAAAAGCTACAGCTGCGATGGGAAGGGATGAATTTCTCACCAGGTCAAGGCTGAGGCACGCTGGCTTAGGCAGCACCTGAAGGAAGTCTGTGCTGCAGCTTTCCCATGCTGTGCTTATTCTCAGGGTAAACAGAAGACTTCAGTCTCCGTGGCTGTCAATCTAGCACCTTTAACGAGCAAGAAGTTCATTTTATTAAAGGAGGAAAAACGTAGATTTCCATCACTCCTTATAAAAGGGCTACAAAATGTCAAACATGTAGGTAAAAGTAATATTTCAAGAACGGCTCGAGCCTAAACTCCCTTTCCCCTCGCACCTGCATGGTGATGAACATGTGCTATATGTCTCTGTACTGGCTCAGTACTCAACATTTGAACTGGACCTACTCCAGCTTTTGAATAAATATCTCTTTTGGGGGAGAGGGAATTACATTCCTTAGTCAAAATACAGTTTTTCTTCTCTTAAATTTTGAAAGAAAAAATGTGTACTTGTGAAACATTAGGAACCAGTCATGAGAAGAACTGAAATGCTGTCCAGCTCCAGGCTCAGCAGAGAGCCCTGCTGCTCCAGCAGAGCATCCATGACCTCCAGCCCAGCCCCACGGCCAACCGAGCCCAGGGGCTGCAGGAACAAGGCCATTCCTGGGCTGTTCTTTCTAAGGACAGCTTATTTACAGCAGGGGCAGATTTGGGGAGCTACATGAGGCACTACTGAAGGGATGCAACAGTCCATTTAGGATCAAGATGGCAACACCATCAAGTTTCAACCCCCCGCCACACGCAGGGCCACCAACCTCCACATCTAATACCAGCCCAGGCTGCCCAGAGCCCCATCCAACCTGGCCTTGAACACCTCCAGGGATGGACGGGGCATCCACAGCCTCTCTGGGCAGCTGTTCCAGAACCTCACCACTCTCTCCGTGAAGAACTTCCTCTTGACATCCAACCTAAACCTTCCCTCCTTCAGCTTAAAACCACCCCCCTTGTCCTATCAATATCTGCCCTTGTAAGAAGCTGATTCCCCTTCCAAATAGATGTTTCAGTAACACTTGTACTGACGGCTCTTTAAGTAAGGTTACACAGTAATAATGCATAATACTGTAATAATATATCTAATGTATAATAATGTGATAACGTATGAATTACGAGACATCACATCAGCTCATCATTTGTGCCTCATGCAGGAGCACAGATTGAGCAACCCATGGGGTGATCTACAGATAGCCACCTCCTACCTGTGCTCGTATCGGGTCAGTGGGATGTCAGCCCCCGTGTCAGCACCATTCACAGGGTGTTCTTAGTGCAATCAAACCCCAGTTCCAAACAGTTTCATGCTCTCAAGAAGGAAAACACACAGTTCAGGTGGATGATCAGCCCTGTGGCACATGAGCTCCTACCAGCCTGAAATGCTTGGGGTCGGCAACACCGCAGCAACGCATGCAACACACAGCACAACAACACCATGGGCTGCTCCATCAGCTCGGTTTGTGCGTGGACAGGCAGTGGTAGGATTGGGTTGGGGATAACAGGAGCAGCTTTACATTTTAAAGAACTCTTTGGAACCCACACTTCAGGTATGCACCATAAACAACCCATGGAATTAACATATCGGAGAACAAAGAGACCTGTGAAAAAGCATAATGAAGGAAGCTGAACAGAAAAGAAGAAAGGAACAGATGTCAGATTATACTTGAAGCAAAGTTAGTCGTTTATTTTCCCACTGATTTCAATATCTGAAGTATATGTTTTTGCCAAGGCAAACAGGTGATTAAAATATATTAAAAAACCCAGCAAGCAAAGGGCTACCCTTGTATTTGCTCTACGTTTGTAAGCCATTGCAAAAGTTACAGCACATCCACAGCGCAGCAATAATAATATTAATTTTAGAAAGGCCAACTGTTTAATTGCAATTAACTGTGGCCTTACAAAAGGGAAGAGGCACTCTCTGCAGCATTCATAAGACTCATTTATCCTGCAAGGACAGCGAGATGAACCTGGCATGAAATATTAAGATCACAACTGCTATTGGCAAGCCATCTGACGGGAAGCTGTTAGCTTGAGAGAGCAAGGATTATACAAAGGAGCAAAGAGTAAAAACACAGCAGTGAATCAGCTCCACAGAATGCCCTTTCATTGCAGAGTATCGGGAGCAGGCGGCCCTTGGCAGCCGGGCAGGCAGGATGCTGAACACCAGGGGTGCCAGGAGGTGCCAGGATGGGGACAGGAGCCACCAGGGCTCCCCAAGATGGGAGGGTGAGCAGGAGCAGCCTCCTTTTATTGCAGGCACGCTGCGCTGCTTATGAGCTGAACCGGTGCCATCTTCAGCTAATTAAGGTTCCTGCCCCAACCGCTCTTGCTGGAAAGCTGCTCCAGCGTCTGCCTCACTGCTTCTCCACTTTGAAACTTCAATTTACTGACGGCCCGTTTAGACAAATTTCATTTTGCATCAGCATTAATCTCTGCCTCGCTTACATTCCCTCCCTTCCCGGCATTCATGAGGATAAACCTTCCATTCATACAGAGCTGCCACACCAGCTGCAGTGAGCGCTTGGTTTGACTGTGCAGACCCCACCTGAGTCTCAGCAAGGAGCCCATCCACTTCACTGACAACATTCAGAGGCAGAAACCAAAGTGGCACACAGAATCCCCAGCAAAGTCTGCCCAGGGTCCTTTGCATCTACACTGAAGCCTCTTCAGCTCCACTGCTGACACCACCCATCCGATACACCCGAGGACTTCATCGGTCTTCCTGGCTGCCTCCCCACGCTGATGTTTTCATCGGTACACTCCGGTCTCTCTTTTGCTCTCTGCACGTTGCAAAATGGAAAAGCACAGAACCCTGCACACAAAACTGTTTACCTGCAACAATGAGCAAAGCAGAGGAAAAGGCTTCTCAGGAAACCCAACTGATATAAAACCTTCTTTCAAAAGGACAGAACTTGGGCTGGACCAAGAATTTCGGTCAAGTAGCGCCAACTTACGTGGTGGGCACAAATGGGATTTAGGGCTTAGCTGTAAGAAAGAGAATCAGGATGGACACTCAAGAGAACAGCATGGATGGAACAGAGGGTGCGTGCTGCTAAAGGACAGCGTGTGAGATGGGCTGCACTGGGGCACAACAGCAGCAGATGAAGGAAAAAAAAGCCAAAGTCGTAATTTTGATGCTGGGAAAGGAAATCTGCAACCCTGGCCAAGAAATCACAGCACATGCATGCACAGTGCAGGCTCACCAGGAGGTTTCCTGCACTCCCCCCCCCCTTCTCCTCCCCACAGAGCTGTGATGGAGCTGGCTGGGAGAGGCAGCCATGGACAGGAGATCCACCCCCAAAAAGACACTCCAAGTACGTGTTTGTGTGTTGTGTTGTGCAACATGTTTATGCAACAACTGCACATCATGTAAGGTCTTTGAGCATGAGTTTATAGCAGTTTGGAGAGCTAGTGGTTTTCCCCGGGTCCCTGAGGTTTACTTTCCTGGTTTGGGGAATGGTTTTCTGTTTATTTTTTCTTCTCTTCCCTCTTCAGGTGCAATACAGAATTTCTTCACATAATGACAGATAATAACAACCAGTGTTTGCAATGCACCTTCCAACTGTTCTCTAGGATTCGATCAATGCATTTTAAAGCACCAAATCTCACGACCGTGCCACATAAGTCAACCTGAGTATACGTCCAGGGCCCCAACTTCCAGCATGGCATGCTGCAGGAAAGTTCATCAGCCTCACATCTGCACTGGACTCTGAGGGAGCCAGCCATTCCCTGTGCTGCACCTGAGTGAATGCATGCTCTGGCATAAGGGAGATGAATTGATCGGCCACTCGCACAGTTGGTAGGAGAGGCTAAACAGAAATCCTGAATAGCAAAGAGGAACAAAAGCACAAAGTAAAGAATGGGTGATCTGATTGCTACAAAAGCAAGACTTTAAGAGACAAGACTCACTTCTGTTCGGAAAGGAAAAAATCCTTGGATTTTAACTAAGGCAGAAGTTCTTTAAGACAGGGAGTTTCCACTGGGGAATGCCAAAACTGCACAATCAAAACATCACCCAGAGATGGTTCAATACTGAAACACCCACCACAGAGCCCTGCAGGGCTGCTGACCATTACCCAACACCCCGAGGTGCTTTTGCCCCCACGCTCAGCCTTCTCACCCCCTCTGCAGCCAGCCAGCTCCAGCCAGGGCATCCCAGGAGCTCCGGCCTCAGCAGCTGATGCAGAGCCAGAGCTGGCAACTGTGGCTAAGCCAGACACGTTGGAGCCGTGGCTCCCAAGCCTTACAGTCTCCTGGCTTGCCTTCAGCCCACCTGGCAGATTAAAGGGCAGCCCGGAGCCTACAAACATTGCTCGCAGGGCTGGGTCTTGCAGGAAGCCCCAGGCAGCATGCCCGGAGCGAGGGCCCCACTCCTCTCACCGAGAACTTTGTGGGTTTGGCTTCCAATGCAGCCCAGAACAAACCCGCAGCCTCCCGGTGCCACAGTCCTCTGCAAGCAGCAATCATCTCCCTCCACACAGCTCAAGCTTTAATCCTTTAAAAACACAAACAGGTTAAAGGGGGAAACTGGAACAAACCGTTCCCAGTTTTGTGGGTTAGACTGAGTTTCTCCATTTGCATTTGTACCCCTGCAGCCCTCACGGAGCCATGCTCCGCAGCGTGGCTGAGGCACTGCCTGCTGCACAGCTCCTGCACTCACCTGCCACAGGCAGCACGAGCCAGCAAGGTGCTGGACACACTCAGCCAGCAAAAGGGCTGCAGCGTGGCTCCAACAGGTCTTCCCTTGGCCTGGAGGCTGTGTTTGGGCAGTTCCACTGCAGCCCCGGTAGCTCTGCCAACACAACCCATTCTGCCTAGTTTTCTTTTTTTAATCAACCCGCAGAGCACTGCACGCAGCCGGCGCACGCAGATGGGCTGTGACGTATTCCCTTCCATTTACTGTTCCTTGTAATACTCACAGGAAAACATAGGAAATCCCACGCTGAGGAAAACATGAGCCATGGCCACCAGGACAGACCCAAGCCCCCTCCCCAGCTCTTCTGCTCCAAGGAATGGGTAAATGCAATTTCAAACTCATCTCGGGGCTCACAAATGTGATTTGACAGCCTCTGACACAAGGCAGGGAGAGTGCAGATGGAAGCGGCACCAGCCCACGGGGATGGGGTGAGAACAGCTTACCTGCAAAGCCACCACCAAAACTTCCAATCTCACATTCCATAAGGGTAAATACCATCACCCTGAGCAGATGCCCCATCCCTGGAGGCATTCAAGGCCAGGCTGGATGTGGCTCTGGGCAGCCTGGGCTGATGGTTGGTGACCCTGCGCATAGCAGGGGATTGAAACGAGATGAGCACTGTGGTCCTTTTCAACCCAGGCCATTCGATGATACAATTCTATGATACGATATGATTCCCAAGTTGAGATGCTGTTGCTGATTCCTAGAAGACCTTCCCAAGTGCCTGCTCCCTCCTCTCCCAACGGCTGTGCAGGCTTTGCTCTGCTTCCTCCCCTCCCTTCCCTGGCTTCACTTCTTGCTTCGAGGATGAAACACACCCCATTGCAGTGCTGCTGGCTGGCTGAACCCCGGCATGGGGACATCACAGGTCTCACGTGGGAGCCGAGCCCTATTTTGTGCCCCGGTGTAGTGGGAGGAAACGCAGCTCAGGCAGGGGCTGTCCTCACCTCCTGTCCTCTGTAAGCCAACTGCTGATGGATCCCAAATGCACTGCAGGGAAAGTGTTAAATAACAGATCCTTCTACATGCACAACGTTTGTCTCAATGAAATCACATCAGTGGTTTTTTCCTCCAAACTCAGGCCCACCAACAGGCCTGCTTCTTTTCCTAAGAGCCGAGCAACATTCTTGAATAACAGTTTAATATCTCAAGAGGTGTAAATCACCACATTCTATCTTATTAGAAACATTTGAAAGAGGGCGAGTGCTTTCAAAGCCATAAACTTCAGATTCCAAACGTGTTCCCAAAGCTGTAGTGAATCCACATTCCTGACTTAAACTGGTTTTAATTTGCAGTCCCTTCAAAGCACGAATGCAAAAACCTAAGTGTTACATCAACTTGAACAGTAACAAATTAGGTTACAACATTGTCCATTGGCTGATGGACCGAAAACAGAATCCCTGCCATGTCCAAAGGCACGCAGTGGGCTCTGCCCAGGAGAGCAGCCCGCAGCTCCCATTGCACGGCTGCACCGGATGCTGTTTGCACCCGTAAGCCCAACATAAACTACAGCACCAACTCTGCCTGCTGCAGAAGGCTGAAAACCCCCAAACACCGCAAGGAGAGCAGCAGAATGAAAAGCACACGATGGTTAAAGTAGGAAAAACGCAATCCTTTGCAAATACAATGAGGTCACGATGAGATAAATGCGTACCTGGAAGCCAGGCAGGGCGGGCACATACCCTCAGTGCTGGGGCACGCACTTGTGATTGCACAGCAGAGCAAGCCTTTAATTAAAGACGGTCCCATTATCTCTAACCGCAATCGCTGTCCCAGCAATCAGATGGGAGCGAGCGCTGCTGCACATCTCCCCTAGGAAATGCTGGCGCCAGCGCTGCAAGGCAGCCACAGCAAAGGCAGCCTTCAAGCGTGCGTTCAGTGAGCGCTCCCACAAAAAGCCGTGTTCAAAGGTGTGTGCATGGAGCAGATAAAGGCGCTCGCTGATGCAAGCCTACCTGTGCTTGCAAAGGCCTCATTAAAACACCTCGTGCTCAGTGAAAATTCTCAGGGCACAACAACTGCTGGGAATTGAGGAGTGGATGTGAACGTCAGAGCCCGGTGGAAATCACTTTCTTCCCAGGTAAAGTCCTTAAGGATTGAAACTTTTCCAGAAGACTTTTGAGTCTTTCATTTGAACTTCACATCGAAGGAACGCCCTGTTAGGGCAGGGTGCAAAACAAAGCTCCAACACGTACCGCTTCCGAAAAAAAGTTTGCATTACATTAAAGAAAAAAAAAAAACAGATTTATTTTGCTCTTTCCTGAATGCGACACTCCAACCACGCTCAGTTGCAAGGCATCTGGAATTTACAGTATTTTCCTAGCACAGAGAAGATGGCTTGCTGCTTTGTATTCAGAGAAAGCACCTCTGTCAGCAGCTGGGGAATGGCTGAACAAAGAGCACCACAATAAGCATCACTTAACCACTGAGAAGCAGCCTTCCTTCTCCCTAATCCACTGTCAGGAGAAAATGCTGTATTACTGAAAGCCTATTAGCCACAACGTGGCCTTACACAGAAACACAGGACGCATCCAGAAGGTTTACTTCAAAGTACCAGAAATAGCATTAACCTCAAGTATGAGCGTATTGCTGATGAGCAAATTGATTTCAGCCCCATAAGTCCACAAGGCATAAACCATTCATGTGATGGGCAACCTGCTCTCACCTGCCTGGCCCGCACCACATCACCTCCTGCAGCCTCTGCTGCTCTGGGCTTTGGTGTTTCCTCAGCAGACGTCTCATTTCAGCACGTTTTGTGTATCAGATAGAAGGCAAACCGCAGGCATTTCGTAACAGACTTCCCAAGGCTGCTCACTGGTTTACCTGCTGTCTCGTATAGGAAACGATTAAGCAAAACGTGGCCCTGTGAAGGAGCTGCTGGTGCTGACAGTGATTCACAACCATGCCCTGCGCACACATACATTACACACAAATTGTAATGACCTCTCACTGCACAGTGGACATGGAGAGGCAAGAACTATGAGAAAAACATCCCAGTGAGCTTCAGAGCCATCCCTGCCCAGCAAGTTGAAACAAGGACGAATGCCATGACCTGACACAGGCAGAAATCACTCCAGAATGCACGAGGACTCACCCTCCTCCTACTTTTCTCTACAGTCCTATAAATACCTGATGGAACAGTAAGTTCTGTAATCCTGACTGTTATCCATGTATGCAAATTTAAGTAATTTCAAATCATTACCACCAAACGGTACAAAATACAGTGCTTAGCTGGAGCTGGGATGAAAGAAAACCTCAAATGCAATAGCAGGGAAAAAACCAACATGCATGTCACAGGTGTTCCTGTAATAACAGCCCCTCAGGCTGCCATGTCTGTAGGTCACGGAAGGGGACAGAGGTCAGATGGGGTCAGTACCTCGATGTGGGACCTCCAGAAGAAAGGCAAAGGCTGCAGCTGACAGTGAGGGGCAGCCCCAGCCCTGCTCAGCCACCGCTCCTGCGGGCAGCACAGAAGCCAGCAGCAGCGGTGTAACTTACGGTGGTTTTCTATGCGCTGCTCACCAGGAGACAGGTCTTAACCACTTGTGGTTAGTGAAAAAAGAGAGAGAGAAGAGTGTTATTAACTGCAGCGAAATGCAAGCAGTTCGTTTAAAAAACAACCCCAACTCAAAAAGCAACCAGCTAAGCAGAACAAACAGAAACACAAAACCCAAGAGATCCTGGGGAAAAACAGCTGTGAGAAAAGAGCCCAAACGAGCAAAACCACTTGTGGAAATGGACATAAAAACAAGTTGCTGCAAGGTGAGCGCCGAGCGCTGGCACCCCTACCTGGCAGCTCCCCCAATCCGAGCTCCTGCATCTCACCTCCCCTGTGAGCTCTGAACACACAGGAGTGGGATTGGAGCACCTGTTATCTGCCACACGGCCTTCTTAGGGCAAAGGGAGGTCTGACTGCATCATCACAGGGTTGTGCAGTACCCTGATTTGGAAGGGACCCACAAGGAGCACCGAGCCCAACCTCCACACAGCAGCACCCAACCCCAGCGCTCCCTGAGCTCCGGCCCAGGTACACAGGTGTGCACACAAAGGCCGGAGCACAGGGTGTAAATCATTGCATCCTGTGTAAAATCAGCACTGCAGCTGATCTACAAGATACGGAGCCCCACACCTGCATTGCTGAGAGCAGGAGCAAGCCCTCAGCACATGCATACTTTTTCCCCTCCATTCATCTTTCAGATTTCTTCTTGTCACTGACAAAACCTATTTCCCCTGTGAGCCTTACAGAAAAGAAAAGGAATCGTACGGAAACAACTTCATAAATTGTTTGTTACTCACAGCCTCATTAAAGCCCACTAAAGTGCAGCCTGAGTCTTCCTGCTGACCCACCAGACTGCGGGTCAAGCTTTTGAGGGCTTCATCCCAGCCCTGGCATTGAGCGGCTGCATCTCCAGGATGAAAACACCAACTTTCTGATGTTCCATAGGATCTCCATTTAAAAGTTGAGAATAAGCAAAATTGAGAACAAAAGCAGGAAGGAAAGCATGGAATCATAGAATCACCAAGGTTGGAAAAGACCCACAGGATCACCCAGTCCAACCATCCACCCATCACCAACAGCTCTCACTAAACCACGTCCCTCAACACAACGTCCAAACGTTCCTTGAACACCTCCAGGGTCGGTGACTCCACCACCTCCCTGGGCAGCCCACTGCAGTGCCTGACCACCCTCTCACAGTAGTAGTATTTCCTAACGTCCAGTCTGAACCTTCCCTGAAGAGGTTTGTTTCTAGATGAAAAAAAGCATATAGAAGTCTACAAAGGCCACGATATCTAATAAAAATTGGGCTCAGGGCTGGGTTATCAGCTGGTCCCTGCCTCTCACTTTAATAGCATTTGCTGTACCTGCCTGGAGCTTAAGGCTATGACTGCACTACATGAGCTCCATGCGCTGGCTGCATTTCTTTATGCGTGGTTACATATAACAGCTTTCTTCAGGCTATCAGGGAGATCTTTACAGCACATTTCACTAATAGCTGCACAGACAGGAACAAAATAAGGGATTATTAACTTGTAAAGAAATTAAAAACATCTCTCTGTTAAGCAGAAGGGTGCCCTCTGCTATTATTGCTCCTCACTATTTCTGCAAAAGAAGGAAGGGAAAACACAGGAAGCGCTCGGCCTGCCTCAGCACTGCACTGAAGATCATTAGAATTGCTGAACTCTTCCCAGCCTGCTCTCCAAAGCTGTGAGCAGCCAGGTGTGAATGGCTGGAGGCCAGAAAGGTTCACCGATTTCCATCTAAAGAACATGTGGATCTATCAAAGCAAACACAATGTCAGAACACAAGAATTACCAGCACAAAAGCAACAGAAGTGAAAATCAATTACCACTGTCTGTGTACCACCCACCCAAAAACTCCTCCACATACCAAAACATCACACTGCTCATCCCTTGAGAAAAATGATTCCCTCCAGCTATGATGGATTGCCCTGCGACTGAGTCTCGCAGTCCAACAGTGAATTATTACAGCTCTTCCCCACCGCTCACATATCACAGCTTTCAGTATGAAATGAGTCCTGAGTAGGAACGTTTTTTTTGCATTTCTGCTTAAAAATTATCAGGACCAAATCACAGAATCACAGAATGGGTTGAAAAGGACCACAGTGCTCATCCAGTTCCAACCCCCTGCTATGTGCAGGGTCGCCAACCAGCAGCCCAGGCTGCCCAGAGCCACATCCAGCCTGGCCTTGAATGCCTGCAGGGATGGGGCATCCACAGCCTCCTTGGGCAACCTGGGAACAGTGCGTCACCACCCTCTGAGGGAAAAAATTCCTCACAGAATCATAGAAATGGGAATGTTAATCTTCACAATGTTGTTGATGTTACAGAACTACCAAACAAAGGCTCTTGGTAAATAGAGGCTTACAGGAGTTTGCTGCACTGAGGCCGTGGTGAGAGCAGAGCAGACCTGGAGCTGCCGCAGCCCAGCAGTGTGTGCCTCTGACAGAGAGCAGTGTGTGAGCTCAAGAAGGAAAAACAAACCCCCAAAGCCCCACATTTTGGCAGAGGAGAGAAATCTGCCCTCCCATCGGGGGGATGGAAGGTGTAAGAGCTGGAATCTTTTATTTTTTTAATGCTATCTACAGCTTTGTGCCAACTGTAATCACTCCGAGTTGCGTGGGACAACTTAAAATAATCATTTTCAAACAAGCTAAAATAAGTCTCATCTGAAGTGCAGAAAACAGATCAGAGCTGTTCTGGTCTCCCATCCATGCAGGTTCTGTGCCAGTCTCCAGCTCGCTGCTGTTGGGTTTTTTTTGTTACGTTTGTGAGAATACCATCAGTACAGAGAGCTGGAGCACAGCCCTCCATCAGCTGGCAGCACAGCACAGCCCTGCCTGCTGCTCCAGCCAACAGCACGTGCTTTTGGCCAAACCCATTCATTTTTTGGAAAAGACAAACTGACGAAAGATCATTCTTGTACTATATGGACCTGGTCAGCATAAAGCTGAAGCGATATTAATAGCCATTAGAGAGGAGTTAAAAAAGAAAGAAAACTTCACATGTAACTTTCATTCCTGTTTCGAAAGGCTGCAAAATCCCCTATCTGCAAGCAAGGACAAACCCCCCAGCACTCAGTCCATGCTGGTGCCTGTCCCACTGCACCCCGCATTACATCTCCAACAGGACTGCATGTGCAGAGCACGGCTGTGCTGCTGTGGTGTGAGAGCTGCAGCTCCTACAGCAACTCCTGGAAGACAGAAATAGGGAACGTGCTTCAGGGAAGCCACCAAAGACAGGGAGAAAAGCAGCTGACAAAGCAGGAAAATTGGGAAAACTTACTACTATTAATTTTCATAGCTTTTGCTATTGTTAGGTAATACTTTCACGGTGTGACATCGGAAAGACGATGTGAATATGAGACCACTATCCTTTGGGCATAGAAAGGGTATGTCTGTAGGTCTCCATGCAGGGCTTCTGCTTAATTCCTTCTTGTTAATTCCTTCTTGTGGGTTCAGGAGAGCACATGAAAGCTGTGGATGCTGCGCTGCACAGGACTGAAAATCAGGCTGAGTGCTGTTTCTGTTGTGCAGCTGCACTGTGTGACTTTGAATTTGATTCCCACACACCTCTATTTCTTTGACCAGAGGATTTCATGCAAACTTCAAAGCGCTTTGAAATCAGCAGGTAAAAGGAGCTCTGTAATGCAGATTCTATTATTGCTTCCAACACGGCCCACTGCCATTTATGGAAGAACAATTGGAAGAAATTGATGCAGCACTGCTTTCTGCCTCAACCTTCACCCCACAGAGCTAATCCACCACTTACTGTAGCCAATGCAAAGACCCTTCCTGCCTCGAATAGGCTTTGGCTCACATTCCTGCTCAAGAGGATAGCATAAGTGCAAAGCATCTGCCCTGAGAGCAGAGCTGTTGCTGTTTCAGCTGCCTTTGAACCTCAGAGGGCTGCAAGAAAGACAAAGAAGTGGCTGCAGGTACTGCCTGCCAGTCTTTCCCTTGGCTCGCCTGGTAGCATTCACACAGCTCATGGTTCACACGACACGCTTAAAGGCACCTGAAGGACAGATAACATACCAGAGCCACACTTCTGGCCACGTAATAAAGATGCTCAGCCCAACCATGATATGTGGAGCAGATCTGCTCCGTGGGCAAATCCATCTCAAAACATTACGAAGAAATTCTGTATGAATACCTCAAAAATACTGCCAGAAGTAGACACCAGAAGCAGACTGGACGCAGAGCAGACTTCACTCTCTGCAACTACTTCATTAGGAAGCAGCTAAGAGAAACTGCAAGGCAGCACAACTCAGCAGAGTCAAAACCAGAACGTTGTTATGATCTGGTTTTCCCCAAGCACTCCCAGGATGCCCACTGTGTTTCCACCTTTCCTGAAGAGCCTATGAAGGGCTGAAGGCCAGGTTTTGTGGGAGCTGATGTGCGTCGCTGTTTTAAAGCTCAAAAATGAGAACAAGCTGCTGTTCAGAAAGTAAATTATTTACAATAGTTCAAACAATTAGGATTAACCGGTTTAGTTAAAAATAAAAAAATTTAAAAAAAAGGATATTTGGTTTTTCTTGGATCTGTTTTGGAAACCATTTCTACCTTATTTTTCTTGGTAACACAATTTCATGCTACACAAAGGCATCAAATGATGAAAAGTGTTTGCTTCTTTCTAGTTCTTAAGTAAAACCAGCAACGTTAAACAGGTCAGATATAATAAATACAGCTATTTCAAGGGAAAGAATAATGTTTTCCTGTCCTAACTTTGAGTGACAAGAGAAAATTTTTACCAGCTTGCAACTCCAGTTTATTAAAAGTGTTCAATTTTACTTAATTGGATATATATGTATTTGCTATATTGGGTTTCTTTGTTGCATTTTTCAAATTAATCATATACCATTGAAGCAACATTTTAAAGTGAGTAGATGTTCCAGACACCTTTAAAAGCCCTGTTCCGTGGCAGCCACAGTCTCCCAGACCATACTTTTAAATCGCTGATACTTGGATTACCCCGGCAAGAAGGCGATAGTCCTTGAATAGAGCTTTTTGTTCGGCCTTCTAATAGCTTCCAGCACTTGCCCCAGCCCACAAGATACATACCAAATTCAGTAAGACATCCCAGCCAGACGTGAAGAATTTCTCTGTCAGATCCAGTAAATGCCACCCGTTGAATGTCGGGGCTTCTCCAGGCCAGGGAGGGGACAGTGAGGCAGCAGCGGAGCTGCACAGCGGCCCAAGGCCACCTGGAGCTTCGTTAAAGGCAGCTAATGAACAGGGCTGATAACATCTGCAACCCCACCAATGCTCCTCTTTCAGGTATAAAAAGAAATTAAAGTCACTCATGCTTAGCTGCATCCAACCCTGTATCATCTGTTATGAGATGCGTGAAGTATCATAGAATCACAGCATGGCCTGGGTTGAAAAGGACCACAGTGCTCATCAGTTCCAACCCCCTGCTATGTGCAGGGTCGCCAACCAGCAGCCCAGGCTGCCCAGAGCCACATCCAGCCTGGCCTTGAATGCCTGCAGGGATGGGGCATCCACAGCCTCCTTGGGCAACCTGGGAACAGTGCGTCACCACCCTCTGGGGGAAAAACTTCCTCCTAAAATACAGAAATATGAGGACTTTTTAAGTTAAGCTCTCCGTGTAATATTACCTGAACCCAAACCTGAGATGTATCCCCAGTAGGAAGATACCAAAGGGCTGCTCCACATTTGGAAGCAATTGCCCTGTGCCAGCCTTCAGGAGGGGCCCACAGAGATAGCTTTGTGAAGTGGAAAAAAAATGAGTTCTTCATTTATAGATGACAATTAAACCAAAGTGGATGGATTTTTTTCTCCTTTTCTTTTTTTTTTTTTTTTTTGGAAGACTTTAAAATGAACTATAAGTCAGAAGATCTGCCAAAGCTCCCTTCCCTAATTAAACACATATCTCGTATTAAAAACCTTTTCAGCCCAGCTGCTGAGAGGCTGGGGAATTGCAGAGATGTATGGCTTGTGGGAAACATTGTGTTCCCTCTTGAATTCCTCAGCTCTCACAAAAAAACAGCATGTGAACACTTTCCATAAATATAAACTGTGTTTTGTAATTAAACTACTGCCACTTCTATATAACGAGTTAGCAAACCAAACGGAACTTCAGACAAATATTTTCAGTTAAAGTAACTGATTTCAAAGGAAACACACGAAGTTCCCACTGTAGCCATACCTCGAGTAATTCATGTCACAGGTCTGCGGAAATAACTATTACACTAATTCTACATGAGACAAAGTATTGCTGCTGTAAGACTGTAACAGACCAGGTACTAACCAGAAGGCATCCAACAGCACAAGCTTCTTGTGGGAATCTACTTCTGTAAGAGTTTCAGGTGGTTTATCAGAACATTAGATAGGTATTATATGTATTAGATATGGGGGTTGGTGGCCCTGCATGCAGCAGGGGGGGTCGTACTGCGTCACCTCCCCGACTCCACAGCCAACCAACACACACCCAAGCAGGGCCCTGATTTCAGGCTGACAGGGTCTGACTGTACCCCTTCCCACGTGGTCAGCACTGCACAACCCAAAGGCTCCGTCACAGAGCCCTCCATGCAGTTCCCCGCAGCATTCCCAATGGTGATGCCAAGACAGCGCAGTGAAGGCTGACGGAAAGCCACTCGTGCACATGCTGCCGTAACTGCTCTGCAAACCTCAGCATTTGCTTTAAAGCCATCTCTCACTGTGAAAAATGGTTCTACCTCGCTGTTAAAAGAGAATGTCGCAGACAGTTAATCTTGACCATTTATTTTATATCATCCAAACCAAAATATTGATACATCTGGACAAACTCAGTCGAAGAAAAGAGCACCATTCCCAAAGCATTCATGAGCACAACCAACAGATCATAAATCGTAACTATCCAGAACTGACCACAATTAAATAATCTGTCCAGGGAGGAGGTAGGCAGCCAGTCTGGCTAGGTTGAGGCTGCTGATAGGAATTTTAAGAAAGCTAAATTAAAAGCATCAACAGTTGGTTGGACTGGTGTCTCCTGAGTCACCGAGTTAATGCAGGCTAAGCTACAACCACCCCCCAGGAGGTAGGTCAAGTATTTCCTAAATTGTTGTGCCCAGGAGACTCCCAGTGTAAGGAACAGTCGTTCCCAGGCTCAGCTCTCGGATCAGAGCTCAGGACGTGCTCTGCACAGCTCACATCTCCATGGTGAAGGGAACCTGAGGCCATGCCAGCTCTGGCACTCAGCCGGCACTGCCCCACCAGGCAGCTGCCAATGGCATGACAGGTGACACCATGTGTTCCTTACAGAGGGAATCTGGGCTGTGGAGAGACACAGCCACTGCGGCCCATTTAAAGCTCTCTTCTGCTACAGTCAATGCAACCAAGGGCTGATGGCTACACATACTCCTCGCTCTTCAGCACTGTCAAGTATTTACTTTGAGTTTGTTTCTTAATCGTAACGCAGGTGACTTCAAAACTACGTAGGAACAGAGGTCACATTTACAGAACCCTAAGTGTTAAAATTATATAGGCACGTGAGTAGTGTTTGATTAAATGTCTCCTGATGGTCAGACAGAGCCACACCAGCAACACGGGACTCCACTGTATCCTCAATATGTCTGTAAATTACAGTAATTAACATAAACCATGACCTTGTTCTGTCCGTTACAGGAGCATTTAAAAGTGAACACAAAGGGCTGTATTCAGGCAGGTATAGCTTCATTTTTAGGAAAACACTTCTTTGCAATAGGTA
Organism: Gallus gallus; assembly: GCF_016699485.2. Taxonomy (NCBI): domain Eukaryota; kingdom Metazoa; phylum Chordata; class Aves; order Galliformes; family Phasianidae; genus Gallus; species Gallus gallus. The sequence goes on along the minus strand of NC_052539.1, from coordinate 27,607,958 downwards.
ATAAGATCTCACTGCTGCACTTCAGCGTGACCTCAAAAGACAACCAAAGATTTCTGCACCATTGTGCAAATTATAAAAAATGAGGGAGAATTCCTTCCCATCGTGACTGGTTTTTTAAATAAAGAGGCATTTTTCTGGCATTAAAAAAAAACCTGGACATTTAAGGTTCCTTTTCAAACATCTGCTGCAAGTCACTCCACTTCAACGCCAACGCTTGGCACTAACTGCTTTCATCCGTCCTCCTTTCTGCACAGATGAGGAGAAACAATCTACCAGTGAAGAAAAATAGTCATCAAACTGATTAAAATGCAATCAAACTCAGTGACTGTTGGTCACACAAAGCTTTCTGTAGCTGCAGCTAATGGAAGGCCTAGATGTAGCTGTGCTTACTTCAACAACAAAGTTGTGCAACAAAGTTGTACAAGCAAACCATAGGTAGTGGTTAATAATAACGAAAAAAAATAGTCATTTGGACGGGTCTACACCAGTTTTCCTTCACAAAAGAGATGCATGTCCAAGTTATTCATTATTCTGCAGATTTCTTAATTTCTCATTATTTTTTAGTACTTTTATCTTTTTTAAAGCACAGTCTTTCCCATCAAGAGGGAAGAAGACGGACACGTGCAAGAGTGGAGAGGGACAAAAGCTGAACACTAAATACTCATAAACTATGAAGGGAAAGAAGAAAAGCATGGGTAGTAACCCAGCTACCATCACCTTCAGTGCTCCTCACAGCACCGTGCTCCTGGCAGAACGTATCAAATCAAGATGCTTCTGGGAAAAAACAGGTATGCATCAACACAGCAAACCATGACTGTCCCTCACAGATCTTATCACTGCAGAACACCGACAGGAATGTGCCTCATCCCAGTGCCCGCAGGATTGCACATCTGCTCGGGAAGCACAACGCAGCCACTGCTGACTCCCTGCAAGCAATGAACCCCAGACAGAGCTGTAAAGATAAACAGGGCTGTGACGAGGCGCTCACTTTGATAAAATAAGATTTATTCTCAAGAATTACTGGAGCTGCTCACAGCTTTCAGGAAGAAAATAAAGAAAAGGAAAATACATAAACTGCTGGAATGAGACTAATGATGATATATGCTTGACATTGAAACTGCTAAAACCCGGCTGTGTGTTGGTAAATTCTGTCATATGCTTGGGAGTCTGGGCCCAGGCTTTTGAGCCAGAAGCCAGCAAGTTCTGTGTTGCTTGTAACAATAACTCCTTCTGTTGCCCTTGCCAAGTCACTGCTCCATCTCCTCTGCAGTGAGGAGAGGCCAGCGCTTACCTACCAGCAGCTACATGAGCTTTGGATGATGCCTGCAACATGCTTTAAAGCTGCAAGGTCACAGTGCAATTCTCTGAATTATCATCATTAACCAGTACTGCTCACAGGCAAGTGGCAGGGATGCTTGCTCACCGCAAGTAGAAAAGATCCGAATGCCATGAGGTTTTGCTCAGCTTATCTGACACAAACACAGTAACAAAAATCATCCATTCCCGCTGTCCACTGAACTCGTTAACTTTCATGGACCCACGGTATCCTTTGTTTCCTTCTGGAAAATAAATGGTAGAAGAAAATGCTGCGGTATGGTGGCCTCCAGAAGACTTGGACAGTGCTGGACAAATGTTCTCTTCCTCCCTTCAGCTCAAAGCAGGACCAGCTGCACCACAAGTGGCTGGACACCCTAAAACACCATGAGTAACAGCAGTTCCCCAAATGCCATATGAAAGCCTATCATGCAACCACTGGTTTGGTCCATATATCCCTTGCAGTAGTGTAAGGCCATAGTTAGTTCCAGTCTCAATGAACAAGGAGAACAACTATTGCCTTCCACTTCATGGCCGCTCCTTAACATACTGGAAGAACAGTCATCATGTCTGCCCTCTTATGTCTGCGAGTAATAAATTAAATAACAACTGTTTCATTGTTCAGTTCTCTTACTTCTGCTCACAAGTCACAGAGGTTTGGGCCAACAAGGATTTGCCACTAAGAAAGCAACAGGCTGACTTCTCATGAGAGCCGTCGTCATCCTTCCCTTCCAGCACAGACACTGCTTTCCTTCAGTAACACGACATGGCAGGCTGGAAGCACGGCCCTGGAGCTGACGGATAATTCTGCGAGACCAAGAATCACAGCCAAGGCACAAAGAGCAATTCTGCTGTGCATGGCAGAAAAGTCCTTCACCCCAATTTCATCGCCCCCCCCCCAGCAAGCCTTCTCTTCCTCCCCACTGAACGGAACGCCCCGTGCCCAGCATTCTCAGCAAAGATGTGATGGTTTGAATACTTTGCAGGAAAGCTGAGCAGAGCAGTACATACTAGAGAAAGTTGCAAGCACTGTATATCTGAGAAGCAGGGCCACGCTTCCATGATGCTGCAAATCACCTCAATACTGTGCTTGTTTTCCTTCATCAAACTGCAAATATTTCAGCATGTTTTCCATCTCTACTGTCTTATGACTCATCCTGAATGACTCCAGCAGCAGCTTAGTGTTTCCTTATTTGAAAGACAAAAACCAACCAACCAAACATCCCCAACCCCCCAAAACCAGCATCAAGCAGCTCATCCGGCACAGCTGCAGAGAAGAAGTGTGACGTCTCACACCTGATGCATTCCTGCGTTTTGCATGCCCTCCAGTGCCATCCATTGCACCCCTCTGAGCCTCACAGCTGTGTAGTGTGTGTGTAACGTGTCCCTGTGGGTATTGCTCCAGATCTCACCACTTAAAATTGAAGATTTTTAAGGTAAAATACCACGTAGGCCAGCAAAGAGAAAAGAGGCCTCTTCTTTGCTCATTTGGATACCCACCTGAAGGAATCACACTTCTTCCAAAAAGCAGCTGTTTGCAAACAGAGCAAACTCCAGATTATCTCCATCAAGTACAGGTTTCCACCAGCAAGGCCTGCAGCGAGGCATGGTCCTGCCTCCTGAACAAAGGAAACAACTACAATTCCCAAATAACTGCAGGGAGGAACTACAAACAGAAGACAGAACTCCACATTAAATCATTTCCCAAATCAGATGTTGTAATAGAAGAGAGACTCACTGTGGAAGGCATGAGCTGCTTTGCTCCCAAAAGACGAGCTATAATGGGCTACCAGGTCACTGGGAGATGGCCAGCCAGCCACGGGCATCCCAGGCTGCATAAAGCTGCGCCCCAGCCATGCCAGATGTGTTGGCTGGTACACTCTGATGGCAGCTTGGTTGTTGTTATTATTCCTCTTCAATCACAATGCTGAGAGCAGCCAAGGGCTGCTACCTCACTTCCATTCCTTGGCAGAAGGTGTGCTCTCTGACTCCACACATTTCTCACTGATTCCTGCCTGCACCTACGGAATCCCAAAGACAGACTAACCCATGTGCTGTCCCACAATCTGTACTGATTAATTAATGCTAGCGAGGCAGAAAACTTTAGCTAACACCGCTATAATTACCAGAGAAAAAGCAAGGCCTCAGCCTGAGCAGCCCACCAGAAAGAGACCCATGGTGTTAAAGCAACACTCCGGTACCTCCTGGCGGAGCGCACACAATGGCCCCATTGTTTGGCGGCCTCATCTCTGCTGCAGGCCACCCACATCTTCCCCACTCCGGGGAGAAGTCGGAGTCTTCCAGCTCAACAGACATCCAGGCAGAGGAGAAAGCATCTTTACAAGGCTCATTCATTTTTCTTGGACAAGAAGGGAGCTCAGCCTCCGCCTTCCAGCCAAGTCCCTGAAAGGAAGGGCATGAGTCTGAAGTTCCTGAAGATGGACATGCCTCCAGCGCTCGGGAGTTTCGTATCACACAAGATTGATTTCCTCCAACTATAAGAAACCTCGGGTGAAAACAATCCTTCACAGCCCCGTGGCCAGGAGCCAGCGTTGGGCTGGACCACAAAGAACGCATCGCCTGGAGACGTCAGGGGCTTTTGATAAATTAAAATTCATTTTGGTAGGGGAAAGATTCCTAGAACCATTTGTTCATGCTAACATGTGCAGTGATTTTTCAACTTTAAATAAGTGACACAAAAACAATTATAAAGTGAGTCAACCCTTCCAAAGACGGCCTAAAACCCCCATTTCTTGGAGCAGCCCTGGTAAAAAGTAAGGAAAGCTAAAAGCACCCCACCCTCGAAGCGCTGGAGGAACGGGACACAAAAGCAATAAGCTAATCTGCTGGGCCCAGGCAAGTCCAAGCTCTGTCCAAGATCATCTGTGGCCTTGGGCACACAACACTGAGCACCACCACAACACTGCTGTGATGGACAAAGAAGCCACAGCTACAAGCTCATCTTGTGATGTTTTTAAGCTTTCAGGATTCACCTACAGATCAGAAGAGGTTCTGGAAATAAGAGTTGCCAGATGTCCCAGTAAAACTTAGGGTTTTTTAATATTTCTCCTGATGTACCCCATTAACCTCATCACTACTTCCATATGTGCCATCTGGCATCTTTTGGCATGTCCAGCAAAACCTGCAGATACACGTTAACATCAGAGAAGGAGGGAGAATAGGCATTGAGTTGCACACATGCATACAAATACTGCATACCATATACTGACATTGGTCACTGGAAGGGATAGAGCTTGTTGCAGACATTGGGCTGCACTTCAGTGACCATTACACAGTCCAGAGCACAGCACAGCTCCTAAACTGCCCTCCTTGCAGCGGGAGGTACACAGGGACTGCCTGGGGTTGTACATAGATACCTGCTGCTATAAAAAGACAGACATCCCCCAAAGACCCCACCTCCAACTGATCACCAAGCACCTTCCCTCTGAAGATGTTTTTAAGTTTTTTTTTTAATAAGAATACTTACAACAGGTCTTAGGGAAACCTAATCGGTCCTTAGAAAGTGTTTGGGAATGAAGAAGTCCATAGAGTCACTGCTCTCTCCACCTCATGATGGAAATGAGATATTTCTTGAGGGCTGGAAGGGAGATGGCTTGTCATGTCCACTGAACGCCTGCCTCCACTTAACTCCTTCAGGACCTTCTGCTTCAGCTGGTCCTTTCAGTGGGGTTAGTAGACCAACGGGGCTCTAAATTCTTCAGAAACCATTTTCCTCCTACCTGCTTTTAATAATATCTTACCAGTCAGCCTTTCAACACAGGGTCTCCATCCATACGATTTTCAAAAAGACTCTGACTGAGGGATCACAGAAAGTCAGGACAAGGCAGTTTTGTTCCTGCCGACCCTCTGAGCTCCAGCACCCCCTGTTCATCGTGTCAATCAGCTGCCTGGGCCAGGTCAGGAGTTACGCACGGATCCAGATGCTGCAAACACTCTGCAGGGCAGCACAGAGGGATAATGCTCCTGTCCTCAGGTTCTGCACACAGCTCCACGCTCTGTGCAATGGAAAAGAATACTTGCAAAAAGCACGGTTAGCAATACAGTGCTTTTCTGGTATGCAATTTGCCTTCACCTCTGTGTGTATATAACATTTATTTCAATATTCTTCATGCACTGGTGTTTATGCGCACAAGCAAAGGGGTCTGTCAGAAAGGAAATCTATCTGGGGCTTCACTGACTTGAAAGTCGAATTTAGTTCTTGCATTGGGGTGCTCTGTAAAACACGTGCACTGAAGCAGCGAGCTGCAGCAACAGCCCGGCAGTGGGAAGCGGGTGCTGCACTCACAGTTTGCACAGAGCACCGCAATACCATCGGTGCTTTAAGGAGAGAGAAAAATGACACTCACCCTAATCAAAACTTAGAAGCTTTTCTTCTACAGAGAACTCGAGATAAGATTAACTCAGGAGCGTTATCTCGGCATAAGTGCCCTCTGTTTATTTACACGCCCTATTCTGAAGCGTATTGAATGTTCTCAGTTGTAAAGGGCAAAGCTCCTTTCCCCCAAACAGTCTGTTTAAATAAGGCTATCATTGTCTGCGATTATTATATTTTTTTTAGACTAAATGCCATACAGTCAGAATTGGAAGGGTGAAGGCTTGTCTTTTAGTGCCAAGCGCTACAGAAAGCTGCCATTAAAAGTACAATGGAACAGTTTGGTGGGAAGCTGGGATGCCTGACACCCCAGCTCTGCACACAGCAGACAACTTGTGTTAGCTCCTGCTGCTCCCAGGGACCGCTCCTTATCGCCACTGCCAGCAGAAATGCACGTATGGTGCCAGGAAGCAGTGCCAAGTCCTGCTCCTGTCCAAACCCGAGCTCTGCAGCCTGTAACACAGACAGGCCAATTCTTCTTTAATATGGGATCATATCTGTGCTCTCAGTCCCTTGCCCAGAAAGCAGGATGTTATCTGGCAGCATCTGCAATGGGGAAGTGTGAAAATCTGTGTTGCACGGAAAGACGACCGGGACTTCTGCTCTGTGCTGACAGAGAAAGAGCAGTTTATGACCACTTGGAATTAATTCGTGGCTTTTTCATTGCAGAACAGGTCGTGTAAAACAGAAAGTGCTCAAAACAGCACCAGTTGTCCCAAACGACATGAAAAATTGCTGCAAGCACAACCCATGGAATGGGGTGCTTGCTCTTCATGTTAAGTATTGAGCAGCTGATTAAAAAAAATGTAAACTGCAGTGTTTTATAAATCCTAACTCATATACAGTTGTGCTTTACTGTATCTCCTAATTTTCTTATACCACACTTAAAAGCTGAATCGAGTACCTTCCTTTAGCAGTGGTGTCAGGGAAGGCACAGGCTGCTATGTGAACCAGCTGGGTGGCACAGCCAAGGATAGGCTCCACGGGAGGTGGCAGTGTGGGGAACCTCACTGGGGTCAGTCCGGCCCTGCAGAAACGCACACACTCCGCACCTCTGTGGCTTTGGGGCCCATTCCTGCAATGGGAATATCCACGTCTGCCTGCCTTAGGAGGAATGCAACGAGGAAAGTGATGTCAGAGACAGACTATCGGATCGTTATGCTGATAAGAACCATGTAATTATCAGAAGATAGGAAAAGAAATCCTGCATCTTAGTCAACATCAGCCCACAAGTCATTGCGCAGCGCTTTGAAGGGCAGCATGGGTTCAGCTCAGCAGTCGTATTTAATAAAACTGATCATCACTAACCCTCAATCCCTCCGTCTGCTGTCAGCCAACAAATACCTGTGCAGAAAAAGAACTCTCTCTGGACTATGCAAGACAGCCTCTCCTGCCTAAAGCTCCAATCCCCCCTACTTCACTCACTCCAGTGACATTCTGGCATGCTGACGTATTGTCCCACAGTCTGCTGCAGAGCTCCCGCTTCCCCTGCAGGATCAGGGATGTGCATTTGGGACGCCCACCCCAAGGACAGCAGAAACAAGTCTGCTGGGGCCATTTAAAATACTTTCTTCCTCGCCTTTCTATTTGCTTAAGACGCTCTAAACGCTTGTTCAGTGCCCAAATGTGTCTTTCCAATGGAAAAACACATTTAGAAAAGCTTCAATGGCTGTGGGAAAGAATGAGCATCCAGGAGAGGATCCAAAATGGTGGCCACAAATGTGCCCCATGGATTCCGGGCACGGCAGGAGAAGAGCTGGGGCCGGTTCCATTTCTGTGCAGCTGCAGCACGCTGTGTGATGGCTGAGAAGACGCCTTCCCACTTCCCACAGCAATAAGTAGTAACGTGTTGTGACGGTGCCAAAGCTCAGAGGATAACAAAGAAACCAACAAAAAACAACAACAACCAAAAAAAAATAAAATAAATAAAAGATCAGTTGCTATTTTTCCAGAGAGTTCTAGGAATAAAAATATGGTTTTGCAGATTTAAGAGCTTTTTCTTAAAGGGAAAAAAAAAAAATCTGCAAGTCTAAAGATACAGCTCTTTATTGGCCTGGAATTTAAAGACCACAAGCAGTCACTCAACCTGAGGCACCAACCAGAAGGACCTGCTGGAGCCCCTTCCCGTCCCTGTGCTTTATTTTTCCCTTAGGAAAACAAACAAACAAACAAACACATGCTACTCATTGCATTTATGTTACACATTATCAACCCAAATCTGCATTTGGGGTTTTTCCAGGACCACCACCAAGGCTCACATTGCAGGGACTTCGCATTAAGTGCTCTTTTACAGAAAAAAAATCTCCTGACTTTAATGTTAGCTAAGTAGGTAGATAGTTTAAAAACGCTTACGAGGGATGCACTGAGATCACAGGAGCAGCATCTGCAGCCAGCATGGCCCTGACCCAGAGCTGCACAGCCCAGCCACTGCCAGGGATGACCTGCTGCCCCACAGCCCTGTCCAGACCCATTTAAACATCTCAACCCATCGAGCTTCAACCACCCCTCTTGCAAGACAGTGTGTGCTCCCATGACAGCCCAAAGAAGGCCCACTCACCTCTCTGATCCTCTGCATATTTGTCTTCAGGTTCCTTTCAAGTAAACATCAGAAGCCAGGCAGACCTGGGTACGTTTTTACTACCACAAGGCATTACAAACAAGTACCTACTTCTTGTTGACTACCTCTCTCTTTATTCCTTCGCTCAATACCATGCAGAGAGCACCAGCAATAGTTACAGATAAAGGCTTAACAAACTGCAGCTGGTCAGACTCTACTCCTGCATTCAGAGCAATTTACACTGCCTGAATGGGACACACTGTGAGAACAAAGTGTATATAAGCAGTATTTGCAAAACCAGACACGCTGCAGACCAACTGGAGTGGAAGCACCAGTGGCCCCCACAACACATCTCTGCATCATGTGCAGCTTTACGAGGCCTGGAGGAACCACTAGGAGAAAAACAGCCAAACCCACAGAGAGAAGCAGAGCACACATGCGTGACATGGCAGAGGGGAAGGCAGCAATGCTGCCAGCAGGACGTGGGACCAAGGGACCTCAGGCCCCATGGCCAATGCTAAAGGACCGCATGGTTCTACAAAGCCCAGGCAGTCTGCACTGTGAGATTCTGACAGCCTCCTGGGACTCGGGCAGGACCGACAGATGCTATTACACACAACATATTTCTTACCTAAAATGTAGTTAATTAATATTAAAAGGTCGAAGCTGATCCTCACAGGACAGCAAGCAGCCGCAGAGTTCACAAGAGGCTCGTGTTAAAGGTGGAAATTACTGCGGCAAAAAACACACTGAGGTTCCCAACGAGAGGAAGAGAAATTAAACACAGCACTCTGACTCTGGAGACCACAGGTCAACCCAGCTAGGGAAATCGCTCATTTGAATAAAATATTGAGTACTTAACCAAAAAAAAGGGAGTGAGGGGAATATGTGCATATGCGTAGGGGAGGGGAAGGAAGGAAAAGGGGAAAGCAATCCTTGTTATTTGAGCAGGGCATGCCTTTTTTTCTTGGCAATCTCTGCCTCCTCTTTTCAACAGACACATCCTTTGGGGCCTAGATTGTGAGTTAGACACATGTACGTAGAGAAACGGGCCTCTGTTTTCTGTATAACGACAGACTACTTATTTTTCAGTACAGACAACCCCTCATATCTGGTATTTAACTTAGATGTAAACTAGTCCCAGCAGAGCTACTCCTCTTAATGGCTCACACAACTTTGGAAGATGGATTTTTTTTCCTGCTCTTGGCCTAGGCTCATCACTGATGCATTAACTCAAAACGACAGTGAGCCTAAGTCTATGCAGTGGTGCGGGTTGGTGTTGAGTGATTGGGCTTTTTGGCAGACTCGCACTACTTGGGAAGTCAGGAGCGAATCAAAGACTATTACAGAGATACAGAAAAAGCATTAGAGATTCTGACATACTCGATCCTTTCAAAATGTTTGATGTTTTGCTGTTCTCAAGTGACTCGTGTGATTAATAAAGTAGATGTATTTGTCATCTCCTTGGACAGAACTACAAACGTACTTTGTTACGAGGAAAGACTAATAGGCTTTCAGAGAAACACCGCAGGTGAATGCCACCCACAGCACTGCCGTCCTCCCCCAGCATGCAGAAGAAAGATGTGCAGGGCAGCAGCATCCCTCCTTGGCTAAGAAGTCCCAGGAGCAATGAAGATGGGGGTTTCAGGACCGTGCATTATAGCTCAGGTCTCAACAGGCTCTGTTCTGTGTGGGCTCTCGCAGAAGAAAGCACCTCGTACTCCACCGAGCCTTAGGTGTGAAATAATTAAGGCACGATGCTATTACCGCTTTAATTAATGTGTGTATTTGTAAACACTGGAAGAAATAGGACAGGGAGTTGTCCACCAATTATTCACTGAAGCTTGCTTCTCTAGGATCTCTTTTGAATCACCAAATCAACCAGGGTGAGAGAGACGTGGCAGACTCCTCTTGCCACCTCACTCCCCAAACCCATTTCTAATAGATGCAAATCTCATCTCTTGATTAAGTCCTCAAATAACACAGATTCCACAGCCTCCCAGGACTGTGAAGGGCTTTATTTTCTTTACCCTGGAAAGCTTTTTCTCAAATCTAAATTAAATCTCTTCAGCTGTAAAGTATTCCCAGTATCACTTGTCCTAGCAAACACTGTCATTGGGAAGAAGCCATCCTCCTTCTCCTGCCTGTAACAGCTTATTTACCAAAGGCTCCTCATATCTGCCTTTTTACTTGAATTTACTTTGCTGACGCAGCCTCAGCTCATTCAGTCTGTCCTCGTGGGTGATGCCTTCCTATCTCCTCAGCAGTCCCTGCTGTCCTCTCTGCACTTTCTGCAGCTGACCCATACGTTTCCTAAGATGTGCCTCCCAGCACCAGGCCCAGCATCGCTCTGGCTGTGGTCTCACCCAAGCCAAGCAGCAGGACAGACAGCCTCTTATACCCACTGGTCCTGCTGCACCAACACAGCCAAGCACAACATTTGCCTTCTCCTCACAGTATAGCACTGTTGACTCCGCTCCGTTTCCATTCCATGAACATTCCCTGATCATTTCAGAAGAGCTGCAACCTAACCACGTACCAAACCTAAGTAGGATTACGCCTCCCTGGAAGCTCCGTGTCCCTGCAGACCCCAAGAGCTCCCCATGGCACACCATCGCTCCAGGCCTGCCCTCTCTCTGAATGGTTTCACCAAGGCCAGGTGTTGGTGGATGGCTCCTGAGAGCAGCACACGAGATGTGACAGTGCAAGCTTACAGGACCTCAAGATATGTCATCTGCTGCTCTCCACGAGGCTCAGCGCACTGCTGCAAGAGGAAATGAGGTTGGTGTGACAGGATTTGTGCTTGACAAAACCATTTTAGGTTTGCTATTTATCTCCTCGTTATCTCCCAGCTGCCCACAAATAATTTATCTGTTGTTAAGTAGATTGATGTGCAATTCCTCAGCACTCCTCTCTAACAGGCTCTCTGTTTTTCCAGTTTTCCAGGCCCTTCCATCAGTGAGCAAAGACAGCAGTTATCACTCCTGAGATGGACCGGGATTGAACAGCCCAGAGGTTTGTTACAGAGCTGACACGAGCCATCAGAAAACATCCCATTTACCCACACATTCTCTAACTTGCTTATTCCAGCCCGAGACTGCAGTCCTTACAACTTCGTATTCAATGTCTACTGCTTTTTCAGGGCAGGGCAAAGAACAGTAGGGGGGGAAAAAAAAGGGCATCAGGCATTTTGCCCTTCAGTTTCACCTATCAAGAAGCATCAAATGCCAGGCCAACACATTCCCTTTGGCTCTTTTTCTGCTACTCTCATCACCACTTAGAGCCCGAGTCCCGTTCTGTGCCGTAGCTTTGCTCATGTTGTTGCTTTATGTTTGTCATAAGCTTCTGTATTCATCTTTAGTAAACTCAGTTCCAGTTTCTCAATGCTCCCCTCGTGTACCTGAGGCCACCTCTCTTTCATTTGCACCTCCCATCACTCCTGCATGTTAAGAAAACATCTCTGCAACAGAAATACAGCCTCTGTGAAGAGCCACAGATTTCCCCTATATACCTCTTAGAGTCGCTTCCCATTGAATATTATGAGCTCAGAGAGTCCACTAAATCACAGTATGCACATATGTACCAGGTGGAAAAGACACACACACAGCCAAGGCCCCAAACTACTGCAAAAACACAGTGCTTTGATCTTAGAATTTTGTTAAAATAGAGGCATCTGGAAGAGAACATCCCTGGCTTTCATTCCCTGCTCTGGGCTCTCTCTCAGGATCTCAGGAAAGCTATTAAACCCACATTCCTCTACATGTATCTAAATGGAGAACACATATACCTAACTCACAGCATTATACAGCGAAAGAATTAAAACAATGTTTATAAACACATCTGAGATCTTTGGATCAAACCTACTCTACCAATTGAAAACTTCTGGGTAAGCTGACCGAGAGGCAGCACAGAAACAAAAATTGGGAGCCTTGTATTTCTTTTAGATGGAACATTGGAAAGATCTGCTTTTTTCTGCAGCTTGCCAAGCTGCAATAAGAACCATATTTTCTGCATGAAATTTAACACCCAAAAGAGACCGTGAAGGACCAGAGGGTCTCCTATCCCTGTACACTTATTACGGCTGCGAGCTCCATGAGCACATGGAAAGAACACACTCTAGGCTTGCCTTCCTGGATGTAAATACAGAGAAGTGCCTTCATCTGTAGGCTGAAGCAAAGCAAAGAGACCTACAGACCTTATTAAACGAGTAATCAAAGAAGAAGTGGCAGAAGTGCATTACTGCAGTACATAAGTTCAGGCATTTCATTTTTACACACTTTATACATTTCAGTTTTATGTCCATTTCCTTTCTTTGAGAACTCAGTGAAAAAAAGATCCAGCTCTTCTGACACGCTGATGTTATGCAGTTACTCCCAGTTCTGATTCAATTGGTATCAATGGTCTGCACTGCACATTATCATCAGCCAAGAATATCTTTCAAGAAACAATATCGAAGCATGACACCTGTTCTAAATATGCTTTTTATCTCTCTTCTGCTTTCCGTCATGCAGCTTTACCTACTACAGCATCAGATAAGCCAGAGAAAGTGAGCACAGCTATTAACTACAGTACAGAAATCGTGCATGTTTCTCTATGAGGGTGCCCATCCCACCGAGCACAAAGGTCCCAGCAGGGTAAATCCCAACAGATGACAGTGAAGCATCACCTCCTGCCAGAGTTACTTGAGAGCACAAGGACAGCAAGCCTGATCCCTGCGTGGCACTGGCCACAGCTTCCTACCACCAGCAACTCGTGCTCATAGCAAACCGCAGCCGTGGGCACGCTGTGCAGACAGCAGTCTTGCTTTGAAGGCTTGCAGGCACCAAAGTGGTGCTCCAGGAGCTCCACACAAGCCGTAACTGCTGTGCAGAGGAAACCTAGAGCATCGGGCACCCAAGGTAGCTTGTGCTTTTACACAGAACAAGCCCAACTCATTCTTGCAGAGCTCAGTCTGTGTCTTTAAAGCAAACGCCGAGGAAGGCTCTCTCTTTTGTTTATAGGAGTTTGCCTCCCAAGTAATTTCTAAGCACATGTCTCTAAGGACAACATTTTCCAACAGCTCAGCCCTGTGGATGCTGAACGGATCCTCTGAGAAGGCCCCCGGGGGACGTGAGGACTTCAGTGCCGTCACTGCTCCATCACGCAACCTTGGCGCCCGGACCCCGGCGCCACGGGTCCCAGGGAGGTCACTGCTTTAGGGAACGTGTGTTTATACTGAAAGAGCCACCTCCAGCATCACACCTCAGCTGTCCTTCTGTGGTGCCCTGCTGCAAAACTACGAAGTGAGATCAAGTCTGCAAGAAAATCAGGACTGCGCAAGCAGAAGGACGAACAAAAGCTGCTCTCATGCTGGAAAGAACCCTACCTTCCCCCACCACCCTTCACTCCCCAGCTACTTTAAGAGGTTTAATCAAAAAAAAATATATTTATATATATATATTGGTTTGAATATATAAAGTTTGGTTGAACCCAACTGCAATCTCGGACAGACTAGAGATGTTAACTCCTCTGGCACCCTGCCACCGAGAGCACAGTGCCAACCTCTGCAGACTTCCAACAGGAAATTAAATAACTGCTCTGTTGGAAATACAAACCCACTTACGGTGGTCAGACCTGCATTTTCCAAAACAATGACAGAGTCTGTGTGCTAGGAAAATGTGTAGGAAGATTTAGCCAAACGAATATGAAACAAAGCCTTATGAAAAGGTGTTACACACCGTGCTACAAATTATAGCCTTGTCAGGTGTATTTCCTGTCCTGGGGCATAGCTAGGAACACTTGGATGGGTCTTTACACAGCATGGCTGTACATACACACAGCCCACAGCTGGAGATTAACAGAAGAACTGCTACACTCAGAGCTCTCTATATTCTGTCATTTACCCCTTGAGAAGAGTGGTGGGCAGCTCCAGAGCGCTGCCGGATGCTTGGCGGTCCTCCCTGTATTTAACCTGCTAATGTGACTTCTGGGCAAACCTTTCCCCTGGGCCACTCTTCCCTTTCACACTTCATTTCATGGTTAAGGCAAACTCCGGCTGCAATGAAAGGCACTGCCACTGACATCCCCTCCACTGAGATTCAGACCATAAAACTATCAGACAAAGAAAGCTGGGCTTTGCCACAGCTTACCTACCAGCTGACAAAAACTCCATGGCACTGCCTGCAAATAGCCCAGTGTTGCAGGTAGAGATTTTTTTTCCCCCTGTGAACTCCTTGCACCTTTCAGAGACACATCCTGCACGAGTCCCGTGGCCTGAACGCAGGTGGGGAAGCAGCAGCACGTCTGCAGAGAGCAGAAAGGCAGCAGCAGGGATAGGGCCTGGGGAAGGCTCCCCAGCTGCCCCCCCATGACACCCCTGCACTGGTCAGGTCTCACTTGCAGGTCCCATCCTCACAATTAAAAACAATTCCAACTCTCACTCACTTAGGCCCTGATCCAGAAAGGCACTCAAGTGAATATCTCGCTTTAAACGCAAAAGTAGTTCCATTTAAATCAACTGGACGTCTCCACTGTTTACAGTTACGATATATGTTTAAGTGCTTTGCTGGATTGGGGCCTTAAGCAGAGATTGTTATTTAACACTTTCTGCAGTGCACCTCGCCGGCTCCTGGTGCCTCACCAAACTCATCTCTTTTCCATCCGCTGCATCTCCCGTTGTTTCCTGAACAAACACAGATGTTCCCACTCTTTGCACATAGCAGTAATCTAGGAACCAGCAGATAGCACATTAAAAAGCAAGTTACTGTTTTCAAAGCCTCAGGACAAGAGCGAATAAAAGATACTCACTGTCAATAGAAGAGAAAGGACAAACACAGGCAGTGCGCATACGCTGCTGCTGCGGAACAGAGGGAAAACCACACCAGCCCTGCAGAGCTGGAACAGCCTGAGGCATTTCTCATCACCACAGCCGTTGCCTCCATCAGGAGATAAGCACGAGGAGCTCTCACTTCTTGCTTTAGCAGACAAAGCACCAGATCCTGCCATGAGACTTGCCCAGGGACATCTGCGGCCACAAGGAGTGGAGCAGCTCTTCCAGCAGCAGCCCAGCATTGCCAGCAGTGCGCTGCACAGAGCAGCTCCTCCCGCAGGCACCCCCTGCTGCAGTCACCCACAGCATCCCTGGCGCTGGGTGACAAAGCAGGGATGCCCAAAAGCCACGTGGGCTGGATGCTGCAGCATCACTGCGGATGGACGGAGAGGCATTGGCAGCCTCAGCCCCGCTCCTCCACTGCTGCAGAGGAACTCATCACACAGCAACGGAATTATTTCAGTAACCAATAAAAGGGCTTCTTTTCAATCAGAGCTGAAGGAACCGCTGAGGCAGAGCTCAAAACAGTCAGCAGGGGATGACTTTGAAAACAGGGGGCTCCTAAGGGCCGTGAAAAAACACAGAGGAGAAAAGAGATTAGGAAAGAGGACAGAAACAGCACGAGGAGGAAGAAATCTCACGTGCTGTGCTAGCAGCACTTCTTAATTAAACCAGCACAACTCTGGCAAAGCAAGCAAAGTTACTGTGCATCCCTGCAACAACACACGTTTGTTTTAAAGGGACACATTCCCGTTCTCCAGAATGCTGAAGGACCCGCATCCATCTGGCTGCAGTATGTCAGAGAGCTAACGACACCACAGAAAGATAAGCTCTGGAAAGCCCGTGCTGTTACTCATATATTGAAACATAAGTAAGATATTACCGGTTTGGAGGCTGTCAAGGCTCTTTGTGTGCTGCAGCAGAAGTCGAAATGAGACATTAGCCAGCCTCAAGGAAAGGCTCCCCCTGGACACCGGGAGATCCAAAGCCAGGAATCCTTTGGGGTGTTGACATTACTTTTCTAAACTGAATCGTTACAGGCATAGTTCCCATTCGCATAAAGATAGTTTTATTTGAGATACAGAGCTTCTACTGCAAACAAAGGTTCCGGAAGAAAAACGGGTCCATGGTTTTAGCTGACGTGCCAACGTGGAGCTGCACCTCTCTCCTTTGCTAACGCCATTCAGAGGGTTGGGGTATGTGCACATCTGTAATGCTGCTGCCCCCCACTCCGTTCTCCCCTGAAAACATAAACTGCTGCAGATGGATTTCTGACTTTTATTTTTAATAACCCCGGTCCCTAAAAAAACCTGGAAAGTAAGGGGAAAAAAGCACCAAAACCTGCACTGTCATTGGTGTGCCTGCACTGTGTTAGCCCAGACACGTCTCTGCCTGGAAACAAATTGACTGCATCTCTTGGTAAATCAGTCACACTGTGGGTAATATACCAACCATTCCCCAGATTAAAGAATAAGCATCTGCTTATAAACACAATCCAACTGAAGAGCTGCCACTGCTGCATAACTTCATGCTATGCTGTGTTTCTCTGCTGTTCATCATGTGCACGTAAGAACTGAACCATGCCACGTTTCTAGCACCAGACCAGGATGCTCATTGAGGACTACAGCTGCCCCATGCTTTTGGCACGTGTACCAAAAAAATGCATTTAAATGCTTTTTTGTTTATTTGTTTGGTTTTTTTGTAAAAAATGAATGCAAAGTGTTTCATGGTTCAGTTATGAGTAACAACTACCTCTTGTCCACGCTCTGTAGGTGCACTCTGCCTTCCAGGTACTCTGCATTAAGCAGCACAAGCCCTGCAACATGCCTGGATAGTGAAGACACTGGGAGGCTCGCTGAACCAAGGGAAGTGGAAACTTTCAAATCGTGGACTCTTCAACAAAGACAACTTATTACCAGCATTGGTCACAGTATGTATTTATTCTGCATTTACATTAGCATAAGGAAGAACAGGTTTGCTCAAAATATCTTTCTGTAGCTTCAAAGTTTCAATTAAGCAAAGCATATCCCAAAATTAAAGGGATGTTAATAGAAAACATCCAAGCAGATGTCGGCTGACACAAGAACGCACTAAAACCCAAACAAAACCCCAAGGCTTTGAATTGCCAACAGAAAAGATTCATCAGAGCAGCTCTGCAGTACTGCCCCGAAGAGCACACTGCTCCCATAGAATGACCTGAGTGAGAAGGCCCAGGATAGAAAGGGGCTGCCAGAACCTCACCTGCCAGGTACACCCCTTTTCCAGGGCATTTTCACCTGGGCTCATATCCAAAACACACCACAGAAGCCCCAAATCCCAGAACATCAAAGATGAGTGCACACAAAACACCCAAGACGTTTCCTGGTTTGGCTCAAGCTGCTACGTTCTGCAGAATTCAAGCACAGCTCACAGCCGGTGCAACAGGAAAAAGTCACTTCAAGCTGTTTTCCCCTCCACTTCTCCAACCAAAAGCTGGATAGGTTTGGCTGAAACAGAAAAATCCAGACGCTGATAAAAGCCCTTCTTCTGCACACACACAAAAATCACTCCTATTTCAGAGTTCTGAAGCAATGCAAAAACCAATAGAGACCGAAGAGGCCACGGGGGAGGTGAGACAGCAGGACCTGTTTTCCAATCAAGGGTTTTAATTTAAACAAACCACATGAAACATTTCCCTCTTTATTTATTCATATGCCTCCGAAAGGTGAAAAATAAGTTTGTGCTCAGAGAGCTCCTAGCACTCTCCTTGAATTGCACATGCAATTACTAAATATAGGCTTCAAGAGCTGCTCCAGTTAGCATCGGCTTTCATCAAATATTATAAATACCTTCTTGGCATACATTAATTTTACATTTAAAAACAAAAGTGCTTGTTTGGAGCCACGCATTCAGCATGGGCAGCAGCTCTGGTAGGAATAAAGGGGAGCTAATCTCCAGGATTCAGCTGAGCTCTGTGCTACTTGTTACCAGGCAAAATGAGATGCCTTTTCCATTTCATAACATATATTTCTTTTCAAAAAGAAAAAAAAAAAAGTTAAGGTTGGTGGAGGGCATGAGAACATGTACGGAAGAAGAAAAGAAACCATTTGCATCTGGCTGTTCATTTTAACCCCATAATGGTATGAAAGTCATGCAAAGGAGGCTGGATAATATTTTGTTTAGTGAAATCAAATACCCCCCAAGCAGACACTTTCCTGTATGCAAAGCGTTCGCTTTCTCCCTTCCCCCAAAGAGCTCTGCGAGAATAGACCCCGTTCTCTCATATGGCACTTAAATGACAGTTGTCTTTCATCCCTGAAAGCTGAGACAGCTCCACCTCGCAGCGCGGATCAAAACCTGCCCGCTCCCATGGCGTTTGGGCAGGAAGCAAACGCAACACTATCTGCTGCCTGAAGACAAAATCCCAAGTAGTCACATTTCACACGTCCTGCAGCACACCTCGTGTCTGGGAAAAGGGGCACGGGCAGGACTCAGCCCCCACCGTGTGCCGGGCACATTTCCTCTCCTGCAGGGCCCTGCAGAAGAAGCAGCACGTGGCCACCACCGCCCATCTGAGCGCTGAAGCTGAAATACTCCAGACTTCCATTCCTCCAAAGCGCCACGCGTCCTTCAAGGCCCAGTGACGACAATGAGAATGACTGCACTTCTCAGGTCTCGGGACCAGCTTTTCCAGGACACTCCATCCCAAAACCACTTTCCACAGCAGAGCTCTGCTGATCGCAGCTTAAAGAAACACCATTTGGGTGATAACACCACCGCGCTCACAGGATGGACCTGCACTGCACAGCATCACTTTCACACTGAAAACTGCTCCGTTTCCCTCAGAAGTCCCAAGAAAAGTGTACAGTGATTCCAGAGGCCGAAGTTAGAGCAGACAAACCTTTCCAAGCAGCGGGATAGGTCACTTTTTACCTCTTACTTAAATAAAACTAATGTGCTGAATAGCTTCAGACCCATGAGCTTTGATACATTCCAGTTCAAAAGACACAGCTTCAGTCCCAGGAACACTACAGGACAAGTACAGCCCTGGGGTTGTCTACATGGCTTTTAGCAAAAACATCTTTTAATAGGAAAATGAATTTTTCAGGTTATTTTATTCTGTAAGCTCCCGAAGAGAACAACACTTGAGTCCAAGCGGGCTGGGAGACTGCGAGTTCGTTAGTTTTGGCTGACTGAAAGCTATTGCCCACTGTATTTCCTGAAAGATAGCTGTAGATTCTTCATGGGACTCAGGCAAAAGAACCTGCCTGGCCCTGGTGCTGCAGCTGCCTGTTTTACCTGCCTCACTTCACTGGAGGACAGTGAATATCATAGAACCGTAGAATGGCCTGGGTTGAAAAGGACCATAACAACCACCCCCCTGCCATGTGCACGTAGGAGCTCTACCACAGCAAAGCTGGCAGGGCTGAGCAAGCATTTCCCTTCTGCACTGAAGTCACCTTCCCTGTAATCACCCACCACGTGTGGTGTCAGCACATCACGGTACGAACGCAGTCACAAACAGCAGGAGGAGAGCAGGCCTTGAGACCTGACGGCGTGAAGGCTGAATGAGCACGGTAACCCTTCCAGCATGTAAGTGTCTTCTCAAGGAGCCTGACACCAACTCATGCGGGCGAGGGAAGAGAAAGAAGAGGACAATGCCAGCTTCCATGGGATAGCTCAACAGAAGCAGAAGAAAGCCGAGCCTCCGTATCACCACATAACATCCTTGGTATATTTCAAATGACTTCACAGCTCTGACAGATACACACACAGACACTTCCCAGCAAATTACACTGGATGTATACACACGTAATCCCCCGCTTGCAAAGCAGAGACAGAATTCTTCCCCCTAGGCTTTTTCAGTTATTACAATTAGTCCATGTGAAGTTACCCTTGATAATCTGCTGAGATAACTGCAGCCAAAGGCAGCAGCACAACCGAACCTCCGACAATTACAGGGCTTGGGCAGGAGATGGCTGCAAGCTGACAAAAAAATATCTCAAGTACAAAACTGTGCAGAACCCAACAGGCTGCAATTTCCCCAAATCAAAGGCAATGGCAGCATTGTTCTTGCTAGGATGACCCTGGCTGGATGTGTGTCTGCGATGCCTGGGGCAACGAATCCAGTCATTCAGTGACACTGCGGGAAGAATGGTGCCAGCTAAGATATTTGTGCTTGCAGGCAGGCTAAGTCTTTGGGGAAAAGACAAGGGCTGCTCTTAGAATTACCCATGGATGCTAAAAGCTGGATGGGACTGCTGTTGCAGAGGTTTCCCCGGATAACCACAATGCAGGCCCAAAACTTTTGCCCAGTTCTCAACAGCTCCAAGCCCTGTGTCTTCAGAGCAGCCTCGAATCAGAGCAGAGCTGAACAGGCCACAGGAATGACAGACAAGTGTGTGTGTGTGTGTGTGTGTGTGTGTGTGTGTGACATTCAAGCTCCCCCAAACCATCGTCAATTAAAGGTCCTGCATTTCTGGGAGCTGCTTCCACCTGCAGCGCTCACACAAAAGATTACGCTGCCCACGCAAGAGCTTTTTGGCAAGGAAAAGCAGCCAGTTTGCTGGTAGCAGCTGGCTCATTTTGTTTGTAATTGAGAAAACCCACTGAAAATTAACTTTATCAACTCGGAAAATGCCTTTCCCCCTCCCCCCAGTTACAACTGTTGACTTAATAAATTTTTGAGACACATCGGTGAGTTCCCCCAGAACTACTGTGACACGCACAGATCCACACATCAGAGATTTGGGGATCAGAAGGACAGTTCTGACCACCGCCAAATCCGGCTCCCCGTTAAGTCCCGCTCAGGAAGGAAGGACAGACAGCTTTGTGCCCATCCTAACACACCCGTGTAGACCTGAACAGCACAATCAAAACCAAAGAACAAAAGCAAATCCGTCTCACTTTGCCATTCCCTGGGAATATTCAGCCTAAAATTGAACAGGTTGGTCGGAGAGGTCCTCATGTTGGGAACAGTTTGCTTTGCTGCTGTGATATGCAGGACACCAAGGATCTTAAGAGCAGCCCACGTGGAACATCAGCATTTCTGCACATAAAGAGCTCCCAAGCCTTGGGAGCATCCTACTGCTGGTCAGGGCTCGTTGTACAACCAGTCCTAAGGGTCAGAAATATTCATCAGGATTTAAAGATTACGTGAAACAACAACAAAAAACTCTCAAGAACAGAATGTGAGACCATAAATCACATCCTACAGACAGAGTCTCCAAGGAAAAACGGCACTCAGATATCATCTGCCCCCACATAACTGAAGAAAATCAGGAGAATGTCTTCTTTTGATCCCTGACGAATTAGACGTTTGCTAATGACTGAGATTCCTCTGTAATGAGAGGATGCCTTTGCAGCTTCTTCCCTTGCCTGGGCCTCTCTTTGGAGCCCTTACCTAACAGTAGGGGCTAAAAAGCCAAAAGCCGTTGGCGTTTCATAGCCGGGCCTCCAACGGCCTTCCTAACACCACACATTGTGCTACAAGTCTGGTTTATGCACATGTCACATCCTACCTTCCTAACGGCACGAAGAACACGTGTTCCTCAACACACAGCAACGCACTGGGTGCAGAAAATAAAGGGAGGGGATAAATAATGGCGGCACCCAACGCGGTGGAATGAGCCCTACCTTACAGGACACAGCCCTGCTGGGAAGGCTCCGTGCTGCCTTCTGATGTCCCACACCAGGTTTCAATTATTCATCTCTTACCCGGCTTTGGATTTACTTATTTGAAAGGATACTATTTTAACAATAAATCTCACGGACAGCGTTAATTAAAAGCCAAAGCTTGCCCTGAGCTGGACTCCCAAAGTCTACAAGAATGTTCGCAGCCCATTTATTTATTCCAGCATTGTGTCAGTTATTAAATTACAGTAAATTAAAAACACAGCGACAGACCAATAGCTAAAATAAGTGAGCTGGTTGCATCTCACTTACAAAGGTTGCTCTAACCAACTGCCAAGGAAAGTGAATTTAAAGGCAGGGGGGCCTGAGTTTGCACACAGTCATGGCCCCAGCGATGCTGGCACCACACAACCACAAATACTGATGCAATGCAGGGCAAGGGGACCGTGTCCCCAAACCACTGCTCCAGAGCAGGCACAGTGCAGAAAGCATCAGCACCGTGACGGAGCTGGTAGCTGCACTCTGCATTCAGAGAAGAGCTGTAAAAGTAGAAAGAGAAATGACTCGAGACACAAGAACCAACGGTCAGAGGCAAAGACTGACCAAGTGCTGCCCTGTGGCCGGTTGGATGCATCAATTTCCCCAGCAAATCAATTGGGAATTAAACAACTTCACACTGCAGGCAGAGCTCTCCGTGCTCCATTTGTTCTGCAGATAAAGGGACGTCTCTCCCGCTGCAAAGTTGTGCTAAATTTGCTGGAAAGAGAAGGCATTTAAAGCCAACTAACTCACTAAAATCAAAACATATGGACTGAATAATGAACATAGAAAATAAAACGCACAGAGCGCTCGTTACGTACACAGTACATCAAGAAGTCAGAGTAAACAAAACAATTACAAAGATAATTCCTTTTATTTGGGGCCAAGTTAATTCTGGAGAAGAGATGTTCAAGCATGATAAGTGACCTCCTTCTGCAAGAATTGGGAGAGGCAACAAAAACTGCTGTAAACACACTATGGACTCCTCAGTGCTCTGATAGATGGGAACCCTGTAAGGGCGTCATGGACAAGAGCAGTGCTCACAGCACAGCGAGGAGGATACCTGCTCTTGAAGAGGAAGGTGGGGACAGAGACACGGGAAGGTGGTGGTGTACCACGAGGCCTTACCAGCGGGCAGCCTTGCTTCCAGGTGTTTCCATGTTGGGCTAATGAACGATGAGCCTTCTCCTTACCAATGGCATCCCCTCTTTTACCTAGATGTGGCCAAAAGGCCAAAGCACAGAGACAGGTTCTCTTCAAAGTGCTATCAATTCAAGGAGGGATGAAGCACTGGATGTGATGTTAAAAGGACTCTTGCAGAACATCTCACTCAGTGCATCACCCCATCAGCTCCCCTTATCACACGGCCCCTGAACCCCCTGGGCTGTCCTGTGCCTTATGCCCTCTGATGAGGTTTAGGAAATGGTCACCTCCCTAAGTTAGCAGAACTCCAAGGTCCTCCCAAGCTCTGAGATTAAGGCCTTGCAGATATCCCATGGGCAGCACACCGTCCTGCACACTGACCCTTACAGCCCAGCAACCCGTGGTGGGACTGTGCCCCCTCCTCCATACGAAGGCACAGGAGTTATCTTTCCAGAGCAACTCCTGCTGTGAATCTGGAAGCACGTATTCTTCCAAAGATAATCTCAAGCTCCAAGTGTAAGAAAAGCACATCCTCAGCTATTTCCAGTCTCTGGAGGGAACGTGCGACGAGGTTATCAAGTTGGTGAACGTTTTCCCTCGCTTACCTCTGATCATTTATTTCCCGTGGCCCACTGCCGTGCTGCCCCGCGCTGTCCCCTCCCAGCCCAGCAAGCAGCAGATGTGCATAGTGCTGGGATGGGGCAGGACGGCACCCCCCACAGCCCCACAGGAGAGGGGCACGGGGGCACAGGAAGGACTGGGAAGGATCGGTTTCCCCAGATGACCTGACTGGCTTTGAAAAAAAAACCTTTTAATAAAATGCAGGCTTGCACCGGGGCCTCCACCGACTGCTTTCTCAAGATCTCATCTCCTTATGAAACCGCACCACTGCACATTGGGATGGCTACACCCAATTGTAAAGGTGGTACCAAAGCGTCGCTGCAGAGTGAAAGCACATCCCCGTACAACACAATGCATCGGCAGCACCGTAACGAACGTACAACACCCACAGCAAGCTCCCAGCACCTCCGCTCAGACTCCCCAGGACTGTGCTCTTCCCTTACACACAGCGCCTTGCTTTAATACTTCGTCTATTTCTTACTGTTTTTAACCTTCCCTGGCACTGAGGCCAGACATCTGCCCTTGGCTGAGCACCATCCCCGGTTTGTGAGACAGTCACAATGTGGAGAGCAGCTGCATTTACTGAGGGGCTTTTCTCCACTCCGGGGCACTTTTCTGAGCCTCAGAAGATCACTGCATTTCCCCACGTGTTTCCAAGAAGCCATATCCACTGTCACACCTCAGGGAAGTTTTTCTCCCCCTCCACTCTTTGCCTAGATTTAGGTATTTGTACTTAGCATCCACACTCAAGCTTTCAGATGCTTCTCAACCCTGATCTAATTTGCAGCCTTCAAGTTCCTGTGCGTACACAATCAGCAGGGCAGCTCCAGCAGACCTTAATTACGAACACAAACAGATGACCTGAAGATCACCTGTTGATACTACAAGGAACTTCCATCAAGAAACATGAGACTACAATCAAGGTCGATGAAACAATCTTCTCTCATCCTTTTATAGGCAAGACAAGGAAGTCAACAGTTCAACTCTTTGGAAGGGTAGATAACAGCAGGACAGGGGGAAATGGTTTTAAGTTGAAGGAAGGAAGATTTAAGCTGGATGTCAGGGGGAAGTTCTTTCCTATGAGAGTGGTGAGGTGCTGGAACAGCTGCCCAGAGAGGCTGTGGATGCTCCATCCCTGGAGGTGTTCAAGGCCAGGTTGGATGGGGCCCTGGGCAGCCTGGGCTGGTATTACATGTGGAGGTTGGTGGCTCTGCATGTGGTGGGGGGTTGGAGCTTTGTAATCCTTGAGGTCCTTTCCAACCCGGGCCATTCTATGAACAGCACACCACATCATCAAAAATACCACCCAGATATCTGCAGTTTTACTGCATGCTCCTAAAGCATTTTAATGCTCCTCAGGCTTCTGCTGCAAGTCATCACAAAGGTACATGATACAGAGCAACAACAAAGCTAGAGGGGTCATACCTACAGTCATCTTGGATGCTGCAAAGAATAAAAACACGTCCAAGTTGGAGAGTTCCCATTCCTTACATGCACAGAAACGGTGTGGTTTTAATCAGCACGCTGCTGGGCCGAGCTGCGAGCACCCTTGGGAAGAGCACGCATTGCAGACAGCACCAACATACAAAGGAAAATGTGCTTTTTGTTTTGTTGTGCTCCCTGCAAGGAAAGGTCACGGACAAAAAAAGGAAGCAGGGGAACTAGGGGAAAAAAATAAAGAGCTTTTGGAAAGCCACGCAGCAGAAGAGTTTTGGTCAGTTGACAATCTCAGCTCATCCTCACAGGATCCCTTCAGACGAGCTGTGACAGCGGCTGCTCAGCATCCTGCCCACAGCACGGCCACATCCCGCTGCTCCCGCACGCAGGGGCACTCTGCACATCTGTGCTGGCTCCGGGCGCCCGAGCGGGGCTCCCCAGGTGGGAGCAGCACCGTGCAGGTGTTGGGACCATGCAAACACCAAAGGGCTCTCAGTCAGCGCCACAGCTCCGGGAAGCAGCGGCCACATCCGCTCCTGCAGCACTGGCGCTGGGTGATGGCTGGGGGACAGCGGGCTGCTGCCACAGATGGGCTTCCACTGCTGGCCTTATTTGACACGGCCAGGAGGAGCGATGCCTGTAACTCATGGGGTTGGTTTCTCGCTCTGTCTTTAAAGGTGAGGGCGAAGGGTGAGGCCTGAAGGGCTGTGGCTGGCAGGTTTCCTGGGGCAGACACATCCATCCCCCCCAGGCTCTACAATTACCTTAAAGAAACTTGCACAACGCTTCCTATTACTGATGCTTTTTTGATCAGCACTTCAGAGCTTTCATTAATTACCCCCAATCTTCTACAAAACCTAAACCTTTAACATGTGGGGGGAAAAACACAGCAGGGCCGTAATGTGGCCACACCGATGTGCGTCCACCAAAAAAACACGATCCCTCGATCCGCCCACGAGTCAGTATTGCAACTTTTTGCCAAAGAGGTCGGTTATGATATAAGAAGCACTTCAGCGGGGTAAATAATTGTATGCTAATGACTGTACTGGCAGTCGTTAATTACCATAAGTGCGTTAAAGCGAAGTCACGATGAAAGACCCTTCCCAGCCGAACTCGCAGTGAATGGCGGTGGGGTTTCCTTTCCCTCCAGGCTCTCAGGAGCCCGTAAGACCTCACACCACAACCCAAACTATCAGTCACTGCCGGAGCCTCATCGCCTGCACAGAGCTCCGCACCGCTCCGCCCGTCGCTCCTCTCCTCCACCGCCTATCGCTTAAACGCTCACCGGGGACGCCGCAAAGCTGCATTCGACGTTTCTGTCCCTCCGAGCCGTGCCGGAGCGCTCCGAGCCCCACCACTCGGCCCGGCCCCGAGCAGCGCCGCATTTCAGCCCCGCATTTCAGCCCCTCGCAGCCCGACCTCCCTTCGCCCTTCGCTCTCCCCGTCCCGGCGCCGCGCGGCCGCTCCGCCCAGCACAGCCCGCAGCGGCGGCCTCGCGCAGCCCCACAGGGCTGAAATCCCCCCTCGGTGAAGCAGCGGGACGCGGAACGCGCCCTCAAACCACGGCGGAGAGGCGTTCCGCGAGGCCGTTCTTTCAAACAAACGCGCCGACGAAGTTTACGGGACGGCGAAGCGGCGCCCCGAAGGCGCTCCCCGCGGTGCCGCGCTCTGCCGCCCGGAGCCCGGCCGAGTTTCGGAGCAGCCCGGAGCCCATCGCCCCGCGCTCGGTCGGCGGGCAGCGCCGTGCGGCGCATCGCGTTGCGTTGCGTTGCATTGCAGCGCCTCGCTCCCCCGCGCCCCGTCCGCCCTCAGCGCAGCCCGCTCCCCTCGCGGCCGCCCTCTTACCTGGCGTGGTGTCCGCCGGCTCGGCCCGGCTCCCCGCTCGCAGCAGCAGCAGCAGCGGGAGCAGCAGGAGCCTCCCGTCCCCGCCGCCCGGCCGGGGCGGCTGCCGCATTCCTGAGCCGACGCCGCGTTACTCCGACATCCACCGCGCAGCGCCGCGGGGCCGCCTCTCTTCTCCTCTCTCCTCCGTCCGTCCCGCGCCGCGCCCTCGGGGCTGCGCTCTGCCGGCGGGCGGGGAAGGCGGCGCGGGCGGCCGCCTCAGCCCTCACTTGTCACTTTCCGCCCGCTCCGCTCCGCGCGCAGCCCGGCCCAGCCCCGGCAGAGCCCCCGCGCGGCCCGGCCCTGCAGCGCCCCCTGCCGGCCAGCCCGCGCGCCGCCTCCCGCCCCGTGGCCCCGGGGGGGCGCTCGCTTCGCGCCGCCGGGCGCCATTTTGCCCCGCTCGGCCGTCGGGGCTCTGCGAGGAGCGGGTTGGTGGGAGGACTGGAATCGCCCCGTTTGGGCCGTGTCGAACTGCGACAGCCCCTACCTGCCCGGTGCGCCAGAACCTCCCATCACGTATCCTGCTGAGCTCTTTGGGTGCACCGCTTTACTTTTAAGATCGCTTCCATTGAATCGAGGCAAAGAAACCACGAACTTACAGTCCAGGGAAGCGATCTCTCAGCTGCCCTTCACACACAGGTTGAGAGGTTTCCAATTTTCCCCTCAGCGAGCTTAAAACTCACTGTCAGTCGGGCCCGTTGAGCCAAGGCTGCGGTCAGATGGGGCTGAGGGGCGCTGCCAGAGAACCAGGAGTGATAACTGCTCCCCATTCAGAACGATCACATGTGCAGGGCTCTTAGGGGGTTGGGTTTTGAAAGTCAGTAATTGTTTAACAAGAAGTTAATAAGCAGAATAGGAACAAGGACAGGATTCGAAGAGTCTCCTCCTCGTTTCCTGCTGCATCGCAAGTCCTGCTCCCCCTCAGGTTTGCTTTCTGCCGTGTGAGTCTCGTGTTTCTCATCAGACTCTAACAGAGCCCAGGAGGACCAAACCCAGAAAAGCACCTGGCTGTGTTTGGGAAGGACAAGGAGGCCTCTCAGGTGGCTTCTGACACAAAGAACCCGGAGCTGAGATGGCTCAGGAGCTAAGCTGACAGTTACCTCCAGAGAGCAGAGAAGTTTCTCCCCATTCAGGTCCTTGACCCACCTTTCTGGGTGGGTTCTTTAGAACTTTAGCACTTATTCCTGGTCCTTAAAGGACGGGGAGCTGAGGGTGTGCCGCAGGTGAGGGCCAGGTCCAGTGATGATGGTGAGGTCAGACAGGTCTGTAGTGCTAAGAGAGGTTTGAGGTCAAGCAGGGAATTCCCTCCAGAAACCAACAGGGCCCGAGACCAGTCATAGCTGAGGTAATGTAACAGACAAGTATTCCTGTGAATAGCACAGATAGGGGCTGAGGGCCCGTGGCTGGGCTCAAACAGTCCCTAGGCAATGGGGCGTGGGGCAGGCCCCAGGTAAGCCCAGTCAGGGCCATCAGACCTGAAAGTACCCTCAGGGCCCCAACACTTACCATGCAGTTACAGAGGAAATGTCAGTGAGAAGGTCAGGCTGTACAGCTGGGATAGGATTTCTGCAGCACCAGCCTGGGCTCACTTGCCCTGGCCCTCTAAGGTGACATTTCCAGTTATTTCTGAGCTGTTCTAACTATCAGCAAGTTGACCACAATAAACAAATCTCTGCTTTCCATCTGCTCATCGCAGCAAGTCCACTCAGCCACCGGTCACGTGGAAAACATCCTCTGATGGGACAAAAAAGAGCAGTGTTCTCCAGCTCCGCCACCTGGGCCAATCCCCACAGCTGCTGGGGTCACCTGGGCGCAGGGATAACCCACAGCCACTTCCTGGGGACGCCACAGAAGTCTATGGCAGATCAGAAAATTGCACACAGATTCCCCGGGTCTTTGGTTTGCTTCTAGATGTTAGATACAGGCCCTGTGAAAGGATAAATCGTTTGTAATTAAAAAACAAACCGCTTATTTTTAGCTACAAATCTACCAAAGTGCATGCAATTAGCGAATATAAATCACTTCCTGGCTTGAAGACTGTTCAGCACACAGCACACAAATGAAAGTTAAAACATACGTTTGGGGAATACATACTACATCTGCTCTTAATCTGCAGCATTTTGAAATCAATACAAATATTCTCCCCACTTTTCCTTGAACACGCTGCACTCTGTCATACCGCAGTGGAAGAACTAAAAATACATTAAACAAAGGAACCAGAGCGGACACGGCCCTCAACACCCCAAAACGAACAATGCAGAGTATCAGTAAGGATCCGATGGCAAGAAGTAGTCGGGGTAGTGACACGCTGTGAGGTGGGTGGACAAATTAGAGGCAGTTTCTCCCACGTGGTTTGCAGGATGCTGCGGAGATGCGATGCACAGATGAAGGTTCAGGAGGTGGCTGTGGGGAGAAGAGCCCGCTGCCAGATGCATGGCTGTGTGTTTTAAAACAAGGAGAGGCTTGTAGTCAGCAGTGCTGAGGAATCAGTTCCTGCAGGGGAAATGTATTACACACAAAACCTTTTTATTCTTTTATTCTTTTCTTTTTTTTTTTTTTAATGAAAAGATATCTAAGAAGCTGGCTGTCTGGGAATGATTTGTAAGTACAATAAACTTAACAAGAGGATGATAAGCAAAATATTGTAAGAGAATAGTGTCAGAAGTACAGCAAGCTAAGAGAGACTCGACAGTGTGTGTTCTTAAGTATTGTGTCACATTATGAGAAAGTCCTTGTTTTCCTTTCCATCTCTCACACTCCCATTAATCTATTCCAGATCTTTCTCATTTCAACCACCGAGGCCATAGCAATCATCCTCTGCCCACTTGAGATGTAACTAGAATCAGAGCCCAGTGAGGATTCCAGAGTGGAAGCTGAAGACAAGGCCAGGCCCTGCAGATTCCGAAAATCCATGCACCCATGGGAAGTCCCCATTTAAATCTGAGTTCACCACTGATCTTTTAATGCTGCCATGGTGTAGAAAACAGCCATTGGTGGTACTTCTTGAGTACTGGAGACTAACAAATATCTTTGCTTCCGCTGACAATTCTTTAGGGTGGGAATTCTGTCTGACAGCAGTGCCGACATTGTCTCACTGAGCACATCCTTCATTTCCTAGCTGAGTTTTCCAAAGTGAGTGCAGTACAAATGATGACATATTTCACTGTGTCTGTAGGAGGAGGGATGCACAGACCCTCCAGGGTCTCCCTTCATTTTGGGGCCAAGCAAGCCAAGGAGTAGGTGTGCTGGTGCCAGTGTGCACAGCTCTGCTTCCTTCTCAGGCTGAAATGCCTTTGCCTGAAGAGGAAAGCAAAGGATCGGGCAGTGATAGGTAGCAGTGGGAGGGAGCATTGCCGGGGGTCAGAGGGCAGGCTGTATCCCTGGGGAGTGGTAGCAGGGAGGACCGGGAGGCCGAGTTCTTGTTCGGATAATCTAGTTCGGTCTGTGATCTGGGAGTACTTTGAAAATTGGCAGGAGGCAATGGAAAAGATAAAGGCAAAAGCCTGAAACAGACCACAATTCTTTGCCTTTCGTATGTGTACTACATTGGAATTTTATATATATAGCAGGACTCTGTTCTTTATATTCTTGAATTACATAGCTGCGTAACATGTAATGTTACCCTTCCGGAAGGACAAGGGTGATAGAATGGGACGCAAACACCAGAGACTACTTAATAACACATGCAAACATAGGGATTATAATGCTTATAATGCATTATTTTTGTTGTTGTAGTAGTTTCATGTTCATAACTGCACGCTGACACCCGGCGTTTCATCAGATTCGGTATCCAATGTGCTTCCAAAGCATTAATTCAACAACCAGACGAGGTGCAGAACAGGACAGGCAACAGGAGCAGCATGCAGCAGTGATGCTTCCAAGTCCCACAGCTGGTGATTTACACTGCAGATGCTGAGCTTTGTAGGGATCTTTCGGTAGGGAAGCGTTGCAATTGTTTCAACTCTGATTTCCTCATTACCCCGAGAAGTGAATCTCCAAAATAAGGTCATGGATTGAGTTTAGTTTGGGCACGAGCAGGTTATACTTGTGCAAAATATGTCAGGTGATGGCCCTTACAGTCAAAGGGCCCACAATTTCTCTTACAGAGTTTGCTTGCTTTTTGCAAGAGGAATCACTTAACCTAGTCCTCAAAAATCAAATTCAGGGAGGAGGTCATTAAAGCAATAGTTTGGAAAGCTGAACTATCCTCACACTCAGCTGCTTCCATCCATGACTTCACACCGTATCAGACAACCTCATGGGCAGCCCCAGCCCAACGTGTAGTGAGCAGCACTGCCAAGAAAGGGCCATGGCATCTGGTCTGTACCTCCCAATTCTCCACATAAATTAATGGGGAAGCGGTCCCCCAGTCATCACCATGAGCAAGGGAGATTTCACCACCTTCCTAAACAATGTCATCATTGTTGCCGGGCCCGCAAAGCAGTAAAATACTCCAGTCATTAGGGGGAGAAGAATGTCACAAATTTTGCAAGAGAAGAACAGATTCCAGAATTCGTGGTTTGACAGGTTAATAAGAAGGCCTGCACGTTTGCCTTTACAATTTATTTACTTGTAAGTCTGCACTGGGATTTTGTTAGGGATTTGGCATCTTAAACAGGTTTTTATTCCAACAACATTTCAATTCACCTTTAAGGCTTTCAATTAAGGCAAAATCAGTTAAGGATCCAGGGGTGGAATTTGCATGGAAGTTGGCTGGGGGTTGCCAAAAGCGTGACAGTGGATTTTAGGTATGGGCTTTATGGGCTCGTCCCGCACCATCTGACATCTCGTATATTCCACTCATTTTGCATGTTAGACTTTTATTGATATCAGCGTGAGCGCAGCACGCCACTAAAACGGGGACCGTGCCCGTAGGACACAGAATGATGTAAGGTACCCTGTTTAGTTACACCAGTTCGGCTGCACTAAATCTCCATGTTGAATGTTTGGTTTAGTTCCCCTATAAACTCTGTCTGCTGGATTTATATATTTTGGCTCCTTTTATTTTGACTCTAGTGGCTACATTTGCAATGGGCTTAAGTGAACGCAATCTCACTCACACTAGCAACAAATCTGCAGCGCAGTGGGTATTTCTCATTACATAAATACAGGGCCTCATCTGGCGAGGTGCTGGATGGTCCGACTTGTTCGGGTTTCCAGGGGATCCCAGAGGCAAAAATCCCAGCCCTCACATCAGCCGCTTATCTGTGGTCATTTTCTACAGCCCTCCGTCAGGATCAGAACACGCAGCACACGGCCTTATCTCTCCCTTTGATCACAAACACTGCGATATTTATTTTCCTGCCTGACCATAGCACACTTCTATCTGCAACACGAGGTCTGTGAACGATGATGATGTGGCAGTTTTTCTTCTCTGTGAAATTCAGTGTTCACCCGTGTGGGTGTGTTTTTTGAAATAAAGCAGTATTTCAGTAATGGCTTCAGTGGGATATTTTAATTCTTTTCCTCTACTTAGAGGGTTTTTTCTAATCCATTTCAATTCCAGAGAAAACGTCTCTGATCTGATAAAGGAGATGAAGTCACTGCATAGGCTTACTATTTTATTTCCATAAGGTTTGAAAGTTTTGTTCCCTGCAGTGTTTTGGAGCCCAGGAGCATTCATCTGTTTTGTAAAAGGAAAGTTCCACGGAGCAACATTTGGTCACCGTTGTCTGAATTTCATTATTCTGCTCTCCAGACTAGCAGAGGGGAAAAGTGCAAGTTAGCTGGGTCACAGTCTGAAATGTGAGAGCAGTCAACTTTTTCTGAAGTTTATGGGAATGAAAGGAAATTTAATACTGTTCAAAAGAGAGATTTAAAGTTGCATCATGTGAAAACAATTGGAGAAGTTTAATCCTGAGGTCTTGGGTTATTTGGTAACTTACATGACCATTCGTCAGCCTGCAAAGGATGAAGTTGGCTTTGCCTCTGTTAACAGTTGGCCTCTGTTTTGGAGTGGTATTGCGATGCCAAAGGAACAAATAGAAGTAACGTTGGTTTTACAGACCACGATTAACTCCCTTCTTCTTTATGCTTTTCAGCTCGAACCCTTCCTGCTCGTCTCCTCTGGGCTGCCAGCACTGATCTCCCACCACTCTCACCAACTCGTGCTGACAAGCTCTTTGTGTACAAGGGACTGCAGAGCTCCACAGTTTCTTAGTTTTAAAATGCTGAATACATACCCATTATTTAACCTTTACCTCTCAAACTGCTTCAGGGCTCATACATTTCTTTGTACGCGGAATAAAAACAATGGGACTCTGGGAAGTAACTCAATACTTCGTATTTTGTTATATTTCTCGAGTATTACTTATGCTAAAAGATGTCGATTAAAACGTTCTTTACATTTGTATTAGTTTCTACGGGTTACACAAAACTAAAAATCCACAGAGCTTTATATCTATAAAAATTAGAGATGTTTTCCAGATTATTCTACCGCAAACTCCACCCTTTGCAGATCTCTTACTCTGGGGTTTGCGTTGGTCTCGCTGCTCTGTGCAGCGGGTAGGAGTGCTGGAGCTCAGGGAACAAGACCTGGGATACAGCACAAAGATATCTCCTTGCTTCTCCTTCTGGGCATACAGAAAGGGCATACGCCATACAACCTGACAAGACGTGGCTTAACCCATGCTGCTTGGGCTAGCCGTGCTTGACAAGCTCTTTCCCTTTGATTCTCAGTGGGTTTCATTTATAAGTTGCTCACACTAGTTGTAAAAATTTGGCTTTGCATCTATTTTTTTCCAGGCAGTGCTTCATTACTACAGTTTTCCTTGCAGCATGTCCATACAATCACTGAAATGCAGTGCTGAGGCATTCCCATGTGCTATTGCTACTACAAACACTGCAGTTGCTATGGAACGTATTCTTTGCTTCAAGTTATCCATACGTATTACAACATCTTTTAGTAGGACAAACCCACACAGCTCGGGTTGTATGGCCCAAACTCCCCGTGGGGGCTGCTGCTGGGCTCTGCTTTTGTGGGCACTATGGGGAACGTTATAAAACCAGCTGTGTCTGCAAGCTTACCTGATCGTACAGCAACTCCTCAATCACACGGACTGGAACTATACAAAGGGAATTTCAGTTGATGCTAAAAACACAGACAAATGGAAAGGTGGCAGATGGGGAAGGGAGATACTGATCTTGAAGTCTGTGCTCCTGTACCACAAAAGAGAAAAACCCAGAAGGGAAAAACCTATGAGGGAAACAATGTTACGCATGGAGAAGATGGAACGTTGGAAAACTGAAGGAGAAGGAAGAAAAGAAAAAGTTGGATACAAAGGAGGGAAAAAAAGACAGAGGGAAAGAAAGTCCAGAAGTTAAGGTGGATGATAGATCCAGTTACACTGAGCTACAAAACCACAGTGCACAGTTGTGCAGGAATCAGAGCACAGTGCGAGGAATCTCCAGCACCTCCCTGCATCAGAAAAGCAATTCCTACGGAATGCCCTGGGGTTATGGGCTCTTCAGCACCAACTCACCTGGCCAAGGCAGAAAAAATCAGTAGCGTATCATCTATTTGTTCAGTACCATCTTTCTGCCCCAGGAGAAGTGTGACACCACCCATCGGAGCAGTCAGATACTCTGTGGGCTTTCAAGGCCAGTATGGAAAATTGAAAAATGCAGCTCAGCTGCTTTTCACAAGATGTTTACAACAATCACTTTAAAGCAGAACACACAATAGCTACTTAAAAATTGCCTTTGATTCCCTCTATGATAGAGAGCTTACTTGAAACTCTGAACGCCTGGTTCAGTTTCTGCTACTTTTTAATTTGCATGGATCCATTCCATCTCTTCTTCTTTTTTTTTTTGTTTGTTTGTGAAAGCAGAAGAACAAAATCCTGTATTGCCAGTGCTGACCTAAATGTTATCAGCAGTGAACGCCTGAGGTGGTGCCAGAAGCTCTGCTGTCCCACCTGTTGCTGGGAGCTGGGCACTAATCAGCAGCCCTGCCCACTCATTGCTTTGCAATACAGTAAACAACAGCTTCAATTTACAGTAAGCTTCTTCCATTCAAAATAACAAGCACACAAATCACAACATTTATCTTGAAAATACAGAAAACTTTGCTTTAAGACTGCTGCCCTGATTGCACAAACCAGCCTGCCAAATTGTGCACGCCCTGCAGCTCTGGGTCCCCCCGCTCTACATCCCAGGACCAGCAGTGTGTTCCCTGCACCCACAGTTGGGCAGGAGCAGTGCACAGAGTCTGGGGCTGTCCTCAGGGCTCTCGTTACACACAGACTTTAATAGCACACACACAAGCTAAAAGTTAGCAGCTCATGTCTGGCATCACATTACTATCAACAGAGCAAGTTATGAACCCAACCCTAACTCTAACGCTAACTCAAACCCAAGGCCTAACCCACTCTAACCCAAACCCAAACCCTAACTCTAACCCCAACCCTAACTCCCTCATGCACTGTGACATTCCCCTAACATCAACCCATTGGCTTTGGCTGTGTTCTGCCATGTTTCTTTCTGTCTCATCCCTGAATTCAAGTGTTGAAACCATGTTTTCAAAGCCGCAAACAGCACAAGTGACGCCCAGCAGTGCTGTGCTCCTTTAAGCTCCCCAGTCCACACCCCACCTGCTCCATGCCCACTGCCTGCAGCCCTCAGTGCCACAGCCCCCAGTGTCACCTCAAAGAGGCGCAGAGACGTGGGGTGACCGCCCAGGGCTTCAGGAGGTTGTGCTTCAGGGCTCTGAGCAGCGACATGCACGAGGTGTGACAGCCATGCGTTGCTCATTAAGGAGATCAGCTCTTGATTTCAGGAAGCGTGTGGGGATCGCCGGTCACTGAGTTTTTAGTTTGAATGCTGAAAAAGCATTGAATAGGTGGTTATAGCAGAGGCTGAATGCTGTGATCCCAGATTAGAAATCTGGCCCTTTAGCTGTCTAAGCCCTGTGACTCTTCTACTTTCCACATAACCTAGAGCCTCCGTTTCCACGAAAGCAACAGTTGAATCAGGAGGACACTCCAAGCCGAGTGCTGATCTGCACAGGGTACACTCACCTCTGCCATCTCATAGGAGCTCCTGTCCTCCCAGCTAAGCCCATCAGGGCCCAGGGGGCCATTTAGCAACCTAACAAACTCTGCTGTGACTGTTCAGAATAACACTTAGGTACTAATTAAATTCTTGAGCCTATGCTGCATATAACTGACGCTTTCATTTTGCTTTGGTTCTTTGTGAAAGGCAATGCTTATGTTGAAAGATGTAGGAACCAGACGAGACCATCATTTAAATATATATAAAATTTCTGTGCCACCCGAGCAGTCCCAACCTCACAATCGGTTCATATTTCTTACAAAAGGAGAAATACCTCTGAACTGCTGCTGAGCCAAATGAGAACCCCAGCACTGCTGAAAAATTGCATTCTTTCATTCTGTGCCACGGGGTGTAAGAGCTGAGCATCTGACTACTGCCGTCATAAAATGTCTTCTTTGAGGCTGGCTCTAATTACAGAGCATTTTAACTCTTTTATCTTTGGGCTGCACTGGGACGGGGTGGATTCGTAGCTTCTGTCTCCTGTTTCATTCGGTTTTGCATAGTCAGGAGAAGACACAAACCCATCCCTCTCTTTCCCCTTTCTCTTTCAGGACTAATGCATGGCATTAGCACAGCCACAACGAGACGTCAGCAGTGTGCTCTGTTCAGGGAGGGGACATCAGTGACTGTGCTCACAGATGTGCACAAAGCCGAGGACAGCGGCTCTCTGCGGGGATCCCACACGGCCCTGAGCAGAAGGCAGAGCACTGTGCCTCACCTCAGCAGCAGCTGCCTCCAGCACTCCAACCCACACCGATCAGCTTCGTTCTGGCTCCGGCTGCACCTTGCTCGTGGCCCTGACCCACAGCCCAAGCTTTGCTGTGCCGGGAACTGACTGAGCCACCCTTAATGGGAGCAGTGGGGTTGGCTGTGGCTGCTGGAGGTGAATGGCACTGCGAAGGGACGCCCACGGCCGGTAACTCCGTGCCAGAAACAACACAAGCACTCTGCTTGTGAACTTCCTAAACTCCTCCACTCCTCTTCAGCTTTCCCATTCTCCAAGGAGCAGTGCATAAACACAGAGTGGAATGGCTCAGAGCTCTGCAGCTTCACTGGGACACAGCACTGCCGTTCTT
This sequence comes from Gallus gallus, assembly GCF_016699485.2. Taxonomy (NCBI): domain Eukaryota; kingdom Metazoa; phylum Chordata; class Aves; order Galliformes; family Phasianidae; genus Gallus; species Gallus gallus. The sequence continues at coordinate 27,571,026 of NC_052539.1, read as the reverse complement.
TACCCATTCATTCCCTTCAAAATCATTGTTTCTGATTTTTCTTTCTGCTGTAGGTACAGGGAGGTGCACAGAAATGACCCAAGGAGCTCTTTGCAGGGAGCTGCACACCAACACTCAGCACGTCTGCCTGTCACCCTGCGCCACCAATCATTGTTCTGAAACTTGAACTCCTTCTGGTGTCCATACATCATCCTGTGCCCCCCACCTCCACCCCCAGCACCAGCTCCTGGGCCTTCCTATTAACTCCCCCTCCTCCTCCTCACCCACGCAGCCCTGCTGCTCCCCGCCCCCCAGCTCAGGTTTGCTGGCCCCGATCTTCCCAGATCTCATATTTTGTTATGATAAGGGCAGTGAGGCACTGGCACAGGGTGCCCACAGAGATGGTGGGTGTGCCATTCACCAATGCCAGCAGAACAAACCATCACCCCAAGTGCCAGTGTGACCCTGCCACCACTGCACCCGGTTCCTGGCACTGAGGCTAGGACAAGAAACCTGAGATCTGGTGCTTCTTTCCACTCCCGGGAGGATTTCCACTCCTTGGATGTCTTGCAATGTATTTTCATTTTTGGGCGGTGGAAACTGCATGTAGAAATCAGATATTGCCTTATGTAAAGTTGGGGTAAAGATTAAAAAATGCATACAACTGGTGAGACATCTGGATCTGATTGCGCTCCTTCGGGACAGCAGCCTACAGATTGAGCCTGAAGAGAAGCAAAGAGAACAGTGGTAATTTTTCACGCAAATACTCAGAAGCTCGGAGGGGCTGGGGCTCTGCAAACACCTCCACTGCCCAGTGAGAGCAGCATGGGCTGAACACACTGCTCTGCTGCTGTGGGCAGCCGCTGCCTTGGAAGGAACGCGCCGTAATCCAGCCCCAGGGTAAAAGTGAATTTCCGGAGAAAATTATGAATATCCAATCCTGGTAGCTTCAAATGGAGGTCTCCCTTGGAGCTATGTGAGTTATCCTAGCAATTGGCCTTCATTTGCTGTGTGCTCGCTGTGAGCTTGCTGGCACTTGGGCCGAGAGCTGCGTGCTGCTCAGTGAGCCGGTGGGGAAATGCGGTCTGCTTTAGGAGAAGGAGCAACCGTAGCTATGGCAAAGCTGTGAGAGCACAGCAAGCTTTGTGCCTGGTCCCGGAGACGTTACACACTGCTGAAGCCCCAGGGACCAACCCTTCATTTGCAGAAGTTGGCCAGAACGTGGCTCCATCAGGAGGAGCCTACATGGCACAGATAATACTGCTCCACTGCTCCCCCCAAACTGCACACCAGCCTTCTCTGTGTCAGCAGTGCACACAGCACTGGGGTCAGCTCAGTCTGTGCCACCAGGAGGATGTGATCCGGCTTTCCAATGGGCTCTGAGAGATGAAGATGTCCACGTGAAGTACAAATGCATTATTCGCAACTGCAGTTTGCTTTGAGAGTCACACCGGACTGAAGCTCTATGATGGAAATGTAAATTCTCCTTTTGTGTCTCAGAGCATTGTATAATCACCAATTTACATTGTTTTCAAGTTATTAGCTGGCTGAGAGATCAAATGTTTCCACACCATATTTGTCCCTCCAGAAGCTGTCAAGTAGATTTAGGCTTTGAGTGCTCAGAAGCCAGGCGGCTCCTGGATTAATCTGGGCACTGGCAAACCCATTCATTTAGCAACAAGTCCCAGCAGCGTCCGCACTAACAATGCCTGACACGGTGTGGAAGCAGCATCCTTCATTAGAGCCCCAGTGCTTCACTCACACAATGACAAACCTCCACGGCAGATTAAAAAGGGAAGAGGGGACCAGCCCCTCAGTATGGGGCAGCTGCAGACATGGGACATTTTTAACACAGCCCAGCTCTCAGGGAAGGAGGACATCTATCACAGGAGTGAAATCAATATTTGCCAGTACACGTGTTAGAAAATAACCCAAAAGGAGGTTTCCCAGCAGCGATTTGCTTGAACAGAACAAATGGCAGACAAGCCCCATGTGTGCTGCACCAGGGGAAGGCAACGGAGCAGAGATGTGACAGCAGAGTGAAACACAGCAGGTTTTGGTTCTGTGTCACCTGTGCTCCTCTGCCATCCTGGCAGGAGCTGGCCTCAAGTGACCCAGGAGGCACTAAAGAAGGTTACATGTGGCCAGTGCCACCCAGGGAAGGCTCAAGGCAATGACTGCCAAATGAAAGGCATTTCCTCCCCAGACACAGCCAGGCATCCTTTCTGACAGAGGAGATCAAAGTCCCAAACAGAGCACCATGCTCACACCTTGGACATGGCCTGGATTGCACAGCCTCCCTTTGACACCTTTCTGTGCATGAGGGTGTAAGCAATGAGCATGGGCTGGACCACACTGAACTTCCCTTTCATACACAAATCAGGTCTTATTCAGTGTTTTTCCTTTTCTTCCCTGAATGCAAAAGCTGCAGCATTTGCTGGGGTTTTGCATTTCCTTCCTTGTGCTTCATTAAGTTACATGCATTCCTGCCAGCATGCAGCTGCTTAGGACTAGAGCTCCAGCAGCAGGGCCCAGGCACACCATGAGCAGCAGCAAGGCTGGGGGGGCTGAGGTTTTAACTTGTCCTACCTCAAAACAGATGGCTGCCCCATCCCTGGAGGTGGTATTCAAGGCCAGGCTGGATGGGGTCCCAGGCAAGCCCCATGGCAGAAGTTGGAGCTGGGTGGGCCGTAAGGTCCCTTCCAACCCAAACCAGTCCATGATTCCATGAAAACAGCTCTGCCAGCAAAGCTGTTAGCATGGATTTAGCAGAAGGTCTCTTGTCAGAAGAGACACCTCACCTCTGTACAGAAGATGAGATAAAGAGCTTTTTGTCAGCACATCTGCATCAACCTCAGAAGTTTTGCTGGCAGCGTTGAGCTGAGGGCAAAGGTGGGATGCTTCACATTCCTGGAAAACAGCCATTCCCTCAGGCCTGCCCAGGGACACGGCCTGAATTTCAGCTGTGTGGGCAGTGTTCCCTGCACCGTCCAGTCCAGCTGGGGTTTGGGTGACAAAGGCACACAAAGCAAAAGAGAGAAAACTCCCTAACATCACTCCCACCAATGCAACTATTTCTATTAACATCATTTACCAGCCTAGAGAAAGTGGAGATTGAGCTGGGTTTACCTGCCCAAGCCCCTGTGCTGGAGGGCATCACGTTGGTGGCTGAGGGCAGCAGAAGCACACCTCGTCCTCCCCAGCACAATGGCAATGGGCCGGGATGGGAGCAGGACCCAGCTCAGCATGGAGGGGACAGCCCACAGCGTGAGGGCAGGGAGCTGCACTGACAGCAGCTACAGCTGTTTCCAAAGTCACCCTCTCCATGCTCTTAGAAAAGACTTAACATATTAATGCACGCAACTGTGATCATTCCGTGGATCTTGCCATTCAACCAAACAACTTCATCAAAACAGTCTTTTGGTCTTCAAAAGGAGCCCATCACCGTGCAAGAAAATAAAAGAACACTGAACAGTAATTGTAGCTCATACCACTTTAATATCCTGCAACGACTGTTACTGCTTATTTCTTGGGGGAGGGTGTGTTGTGTTTTTTTTTCTTATACAGATAGCAAGGCAAACAGAGAGCAATGTACATAATTTGCTTTGAAAGGGAAAAAACCCACAAGTGAAAAATACTCAGTATTAATGCACGTCCATTGCTTATTTAGAGACATCAAATTTTAAAGACAACATATTAACAAGGGTAAAGTGCGCTTCTTTTCCAGGAAAGTGTCCAAGATGGAGACTACATTCATCAGTAATTCAGGGAGTTGGGTTCTTTGTTATTTCTAGAGCCTTTTGTTTAAGCAAAGAAAAAAGAAGTACATATGCTAACCCAAAAGGCTGTGCTAAAGAGCACCATACCAACGTGCCAGCAGTGCTGTGTGACGCAGAAAAGCAGCACAGCAATGTGCACACAAAGTGTTGACAGGAGCTGGTTTTTATTGTCTATCTGTAGCGGGCAGTGTTCTTAAATACACAGATAAAATTAATATTCCTTTTATAGCGACAGACCCGACAATAAAAGAGGCGACGGGCTGGCTTCTTTCCCTTGGTGCCAGGACGAGCCTTTATGTTATAACAGTGGGACCGGTGCGGCCAGTTCTTTCATGAAGCTGTGAGAGTTTCAGTGCAATAGAAATGAGAGGAGCCAGCATGACCTGCAAGAGGGGAGAGATGGCTCAGGACCGGGGGCAGAGCACCACGCGCAGCCTGTGCGCATTGCCCCAACCTCCCACATCTTTTATGTCTGTGTCAAAAACCGCGAGCCATGCACAAAGAGTTCTCTTTGCTGGGGGATAGAGAACGAGGACTCTTTCAGTATTAGGTGATGCATAGAAATGAGCTCATCTTATCCCTAGTGAAGCAAGGTTTTGCCCAGAAGGTCAGTTCAGGTTGGAAAGTGTCCTTCCACACCTGGAATCAGCCACAGACGTAACGTAAACAGGAAAACTAATGTGCGACTAAAAAAGCAGCTGTGAGAGATTCTGAATAAGTAATGCTTGTTCCACACAGAGCTGTTTTAAAAGCTATTTACACTGGGATTGAAGATATCAAAGCCCTTGCTTCCAAAACACCCAGCGCGTGGCTCTAAGCAAAGCAGTACTAAGTAAAGATTCATGCTTTTTAGTAGGCTGTGAGGCAGCGATGCCACGACTCAGATTTAACACCTACCTGCGGGTCTTCGTGGATCTTCTTCGCATCCTTCTCATAGCTGTCAATGTAGAGCCGCACAGTCGCTCCAGCGCTGCCGGTGCCACTCAGCCGGAAGATGATGCGAGAGCCATCGGAGAAGATGAGCCGCAAGCCCTGGGGAGAGAGGAGCAGAGCTGCTCAGCCACATGCCCTCAGGTACCCAGGCACTGCCTGTGGCACCCAGCCCGGCCCTGCTCCCAGCAGCCTCCGGACCCTTCCCTCTCCTAGCACCCCCTCCAAGGCAGCCATTCCCTTCACAAAGGCCAAGATCCCACTGGCCAACGCAGGGGAGAAAAACCTTTTCCAAGGGTCAAATGCACTCCTTGGCTTCACAGAAAGGGCAGATGCAATGGACAAAGATGCCCACTATTCAGCACTCAGCTCTCAGAGGCCGCGGCCAGCCCAAGCAGCACTGTGCCCACCTGGTTTCTGGAGACGCTTCCATCCACGGGATCGTTGTACTCAAAGTTATCGGCTTTCTCAACCGTGTAGACTTTGTCACCAGCTGATAACTGCTTCCCCACAAAGGAGCGGTCAAACATCACAGTCTCCAAATCCTTCATCATTTTACCAGCTGCATCTGCATCCACCTCCTCATAGTCGTATCTACAACAGTCCCACAAAAACAAAGATCAGGAAGGTCTGTAATTAGCAGCAATGTTCTGTGATGTCCTTGTTTAACAACGCTATGATCAGCCCCATGTCTTCTACTCTTACTGGAGAGAAGGACCAGAAGAAAGGAGAGGATATATGCAGCAGTATATGGGTGCAATACCAACCTGTGGGATACATAGCAACCTATCTCAGATACATCTAAGACTGAGATAGATGAAGGGCCACTTCTGCTCAAGTGCAGGTCAGTTCTCCTTTTTTATCTCCTGTGTCTACAGTAGTTTAAGAGTAGTTAAGAGTATTTTGGAACTGGACAGAAATTCAACCAGGTAAATAACCGCCTAGGAGCTGGGTGCCCATGCAGTGGAGCAAAGCCATCACTCAAGATATTACAAACTGATTTGTAAGATGTAAACTAAAGAAGCATACTGTTCTAAAAGTAGGAAAAATTCTTGCAAGAAAAGATCTCCATAAAATAATAATAATAAAAAAACCTACCTATCTATCAGATATAAGAATTGCACAACCTTTACAGAGTTTGATACTGAATAGACTGTATTCAGAGTAACAAATTCTAAACTGGACATTGTGAAAGGTTAAGGTGAATACCCACAGGTTTATTGGACCCAGAGAAGCTGCACAGACCAGCCAGGGCACTTCAAACCACTGCAACACCACAGAAAGAGCATGTGCCACAAGGCAGAAACTGCTGTGGTAGCAAGGCTGGTGCTGTTGGTGCTTGGTCACAAGCTCCTTCACGAGGGCTCATCCTTGGTCGGCCACAGGGCAGAGGGAAGGACGAGGTGCCCGGAGCACTTCCTCACCTGGTGAAGAAGTTCCTGCCATACTTCTGCCAGTGATCCTTCATGATGTCCTCCACGCTCTGCTTGCGGGCAGCCAGGATGGACAGCCAGGCCAGGACTGCCCAGAGCCCATCCTTCTCACGGATGTGGTCGGAGCCTGCAGAGAGCCACAGCACAGACACGTTATGTCATCCTCCTCCTGCCAGGCCAGAGCCTGTGCACAGCTCTGCTTCACCTCCGCTTCTCCACCAAGCTGGCAGCAGTACAGCCCCACAAATGGAAGGCATTTCACAAGCTGAATGCTCGTGAGTTGTTAAAGCAGTTCAAGATATCATCTGCTTTCAGCTATAGGCCAAATAAAACACTCAGTTCCCTTTAAAACACACTCATTGCTCACAGATCCTTCGTTCTGTTCCCAAGGAAGCAACGTGGAATGTGCACTAAAAAGGTCATTGAAATAAATAAATAACTAAAAAGGCAAATGCAAAGGAGCAGCTCAAGAACTACCACCAGCCTCTCTAAGCAGCTGTCACACATTGTCTGCCAAATCAGTATACCCTGATGGTGCAGACACTGGCTGAGCACCAAGAGAAATGCCAGCCCTCGCTGAGGAAGCCAAACCCTAACGGCTCCAAGACTGCAGGATGCTGGGGAGCACAGCAGCCACAGGGGCAGCAGCATGAGGACTTCATTCACACAGGGAGATCAACTCATCCCAGCCTCAAACACCGGAGTTAAATGTGGGATCCAAGAGCAGCCAGAGCACACCCAACCCAGCCTCCATCTTCCTGACTAGTTAGCTTAGTGCTAGGCTCAATGCACAGCTTCTGGGTTTTATCCTTTGGGCACTGGAAAACATCCAGGCTAGTATTACCAAAACTCCAAGGAGCCAGGGCACACCTGCCAATGGGGAGAGTTGGCCAGAGCCACCATTTCACCCCCCAAAAAATCAGCTGGGGCCATGCGGTGCGAGACACAAACCCCACATTGTGGATGCGGTGCTAAATTATCCTCACAGCCCTGCACAGCCAAGAGCTGCAGAGAGGTGATGGAGAGGAATGCTAAATAAACAGGAGTCCCATGTGATGTATCAACTTATTGCTGGAATAAAACACCCCAGAAAGCAAGCAGGAATTCTGTCACGTTGCATTACTCTAATTGCTGCTGGACCCTGGTCCCGCCGGGTTGCAGTTTGTTTCAATTTTTACTGAGTCACTTTGGCTGCTCCTTCACCTTGCTCCCATTCAGCACTCACACTGTCAGACTCCAAACAACTCCTCATTAAACTGCTATCGAACAAGCTCCCTCACCCCAACTCATTCTTTAAAGGGCCTCTGCCAGACAGAGGAACACCCTCTGCGTTGCAGGGAGCCTAGCACAGGCTGCCCCAGCCCTTTCCCAGTGTTCCCCCAACAACCACCCCAACACGCAGCCCAGGTGTGATGCAGCACAGCCAAAACATCAAGCCTCCCTCTCAGCCCCACTGCAAGTGGTTTCAGTCACTTTTATTGGCAGTGTAGTCACCTACCTATCATGGACTGGAGAGAAACCATGAGCTCATTGCACATGCGACAGAAGATGGAAGCAATTTCAGAGAGCTGCTCGTTAGAGCCCAGCTCCTATCAGCAGCTCCATGAATCATTTGCTGCTGTTGTTTGTATTTTCTAAATGCTGAGCCACTCTCATCAGCTAAAGGCCGCTACATGAACTTAACGCATGCTGAAATCATTCAGGACTAAACTCCAAAATCCTTCTATGCTCACAATTACCCTCAAGATATCTTTACAGAGATACCGCGTTATCCAAAATTCCCCTTTCCTTCCAGACTGAGGCCGAGTTCTGTTTATTACGATAGCATTTGATAGCAGAAGTTTTGCCCCCGTGACTTCAGCCTGATGGCAATCAGCTTTCAGCCAGTCTGCAGTACCATGTCCTCAGCTACCAAAAAGCTGAGGTGGTAACATTTTGTGACACAAAGCACTTCATTTCCAGTATTTGAGGATCTGAAGCCACTCCTGCTCCATGAAACACCCAAAAGCAGGCTAAAATATGAGGCGGTGGGATGGAAACATGCGAGGTTTGACCCCCGATCATTCCACCCAGATCCCCCCAAGCCTTGCACCTCTGGCTGCCCTGCTGTCCTGAGCACTGCACACAATAGAAGAATAAGATCTCAAGGACAACCCAGGCCAGACAAACCCCACAACGGTGGCATGGTGGGCAGACGCCATGAGGCGAGCAGCCTGCACAAATAACAGCCATGCATCACGCATGCACCCCTGGTAAATTCCTTAAGATGTTCACTTTGTTTCTCAGTAACCTAATAACTTGCTTCGACTGTTCAAAGGCAAGTGTTAATTTAAACTTTATAAATCATACCTTGTTTTTAGAACAGGAAAATGAGGGCCCTATTAAGCTCGGAGATTTAATAGTGACCTGAAACCTCCCCTAATAAAACTGCATGCTCCAAACCATATTTCTTTCCAGAAATGAAAACATTTAGAAGGTTTTCCTGGCCACCAAGAGTTGAAAAATACATTTAACGCTGCACTTAATCCCCATAGACTCAGTGACCAGGCTAGTAAAGAGGCCTTTAGACTTCCTGCATATCTCCTTATGCCTTCTGGAAAGAGAACGAGCTTTTGCCTGACAGAACTCTGAGCACTGTGTATGCTTTCACCAGGGACTCTTGCAAGCTTTTTTGTTATATGATTTTAGAAGCATTAACCTTACGTGAAAGATAAACTCCAAATAAACCAGCACAGTAAAGAACTACAAAGAGGAATAGTGCTTCCATTAGTGAGATCAGGAACACCCACTTACCAGTACCAAAACTTTCCTCTCCACACAGAGACAGTTTGTTCGCATCCATCAAGTTTCCAAAGAACTTCCAGCCAGTAGGAGTCTCATACAAAGCAATCTTTGTCGCGTGGGCCACCCTTCGAAGGCAAGAAGGCTACGTCACACACAGCTGGGCTTAGTGCACCCATGTGAAACACTGCAGCAGGAGCCCCAGCAGTCACCACGCATCTCCTGCAGGGTAACACTAAAAGCAGATCATGTCTCTGCTTTATTACTATTATTAAGAGCTGCTCTTTGTACAGCAATGCCGTGTTTTATCCTGGTGTTACCTTTGGGGATTGTTGGGAAGAACAACTGATGATAAACATATATATACAGCTCTCCTAAATCAGTTTGCAGTTGTAGATGTCAAAGCATTTCATAAATAGACTATCAGTTTAAAATTAAAATTTGAAAAACACAAAGTGGGGGGGAGTGGACATTTCTTTAGGTTTATCCATAAAGAAGAAAGAGAGCCAAGAGCAGAACCCAGCTCTGCCACGTCCTCAAACAGGATTTAATACATGAAACTTCAGTGACCCCAGCACTCAACCCACAGCAGCCAGGTGCTTTGCCCGTGGGGCAGCCCACGCTCCTCACTACTACAGACACGTGTCAGACTCAGAAAAAGGACAGTTGCTGTGCACAGAGGTAGGTGCTACCTGTCGAGAGCCCCGCTGGTGGGCATGCTGCGAGCAAAGCCACGGACCCCGGTCTGCTGGAAGTAAGGGATACTGAAAATGTTGGCAGCGATGACAGCAACGGAGTCAGAGGGGTTCACAAAGAAGCCATGCTTCCCAAGAATCATGTTGCGGTCCTGACAAAGACAAGAGAAATAGCTCATGTCCCAGCTTTGTGCAAAGAGGCTGCAATGCAGAAATTGTGCTACTTTGCTGGCACAGCTTATAAACCCATGGACATGGATTTTTTAATGTACTGCACTAAATACAGCATTTGGAAAAAGTTAAATAGCAACACCTCTACAGTATTCCAACATCCTGCTCATTTTTCATAACCTTTAAAGCCATTTAAATACAGTTTGGACTTCATTATTTATACAGTAGTCAACTACTGCCAACAGTTCTGAACTGCATCGAGTGTATCCATCTGCAGTTACAGAAGGGAGAGGAGAAAAAAGCCTTCACCTCCATCCTCCTCAGCCAGCATCCTTCCTCCCTTCTCCATCACGGGGCAAAAAGATGAACACAGAGCAGCCCATTTACCCCATCTCCATCAAAGGCAGCTCCAAAGTCGTACTCTCCTGTCTTCATGGTCTGGACCAGATCAGCAGCATAGGTCAGGTTGGGGTCGGGATGGTGGCCACCGAAGTCCTCCAGAGGGGTGCAGTTCACAGCAGAGTTTGCTGGTGCCCCCAGCTCCTCACACAGGATCTTCTTCACATAAGGGCCCACAACTGCCATAGGAAAACGTGGGGAGGAAGGCATCAAGCACAGGGTAAAGAAGGACTTACGCCTCAAGTACACTGAGATAGTAGAATGACAAGAAAACAAACTGCATGTCTGATTCACAGCAATCCAGCAGCACAACAGGACTTATTGCTCCCAAACATCAGTAACAAAAAAGTGAGGAAAAGCCTTCTCTGGGAAGTAGGAGGCAAAACCCTACAGATCAGCAGAACCAAGCCCACCCGTACCTCCATGCATTGCATCGATGCGAATCTTGAGGTGGTTTTTCCCTGAAAGCAGTTCCTTTAATGCATTGAAGTCAAAGATGTTCCTCAGCATATTTGCATAAGCTTCTACAGAGTCCACAATTTCCACTGGAAAAAAAAAAAGGCAGAGAGAAACTAACTCTGACAATCTGAACTCTATGCAGAAAAGCAATTTTGGTACGTGAGCCACTGTGCTGACAGTCCTCAGTGCAAAGGATCAGGGGCTCAGCACAGAGCCTTTAAACATCCCATAGAATAATTTCATAAAGACGGTGATAATGTTCCTATATTAAGAAACATTTGGTTATGAACTGCCACTGCTAATGGGATTACAGACCAAACAGACCAACAAAATCCTGAAGACAAACATTTTCTCCAGTTCTCTGCTAGTCACAGACTCCAGCCACAGCCTCAGTGCCCCACATACCCTTTGAGAAGTGCCCATTCCACTCCAGTTATGCGTAGAGTGGGATTAGAGGAAACAAAAATACATATAAAAACAGACTTTCAATCTCCACCAATGTCAGCATGAATTGTGCACCTGACAGCCTTAAGAAGTTGCACCTTTGCAACTAATAGGCCAAGTGAACAGAAACAATATAATTAAAATATCTAGACAAGGTGAGATGAAGGCAAAAAGTAAATAAATCCATGATGACCAGGACAGATATTCTTCCTTGGATTATCCAATAGGTGAGAAGTGAAGGTCAGACCTCGTGCCCTTCAAAGCACGAAGCACCCTTGTCCTGCAGAGGCCCATGCCAGCTTCACCTGAAAGAAAACTTCCCAAGGGAAGAGCAATCACTCACCTGTAAAGGGTTTAAATTTGTTCTCCAAATCAAACTGCTGTTTTCCAATGGTACCCAGGTCCACCTTGAGATCTGGGCAGATTGCATACTCTTCAATTTTTTTGCTAATTTGGAAAATTTTGTCCGTGATACCTTCTGGAGCAGGACCTGCAAGATATAATGGGCAAGAAGGGAGAAATTAAAGAAACAATGTGAGGAAAGAGCACTGCAGAGGTACATCAGAAGGCCTGGAGCTGGGAATGCCTCACTGGGAGAGGAATACCAGTGAGCAAACTGATCACTCTGGATGTGGTCTCAAGCAAGCTGCTCTGGATACTCCTGCTGGAGTGGCAGTTGGACCAGATGGACCCAAAGGTCCCTGCCAATTTCAACCACACTAATTCCATGTTCAGGGAAACCCACTGCTCAGGCCACTCACTGAACCTCTGTGATGTCAAAACAATTAAATTGGGTCCTTTGTTGCCAACACAGGGCAAGTCAAGCAGAAACAAAGCAAACAAGAATCAACTAAGCAACTTTACCTCCATTGGCTGTATTGAATTTAATCCCAAAATCTCCATTGGGCCCACCAGGGTTGTGGCTGGCCGTCAGAATGATGCCGCCGATGGCTTTGATTTTCCTGATGATGCAGGACACTGCTGGGGTGGAGAGAATGCCGTTCTGCCCGATGACCAAGCGGCCAATCTGAAAATTAAAGGGCAGAACAAACCACTTTGAGTTTCACATTCTGAATACAGCCAAAGCACCAAACATCCCAACACCAACAACAGGTAAAGCAGAGCCTCATCAGGGGCACCTGGATGGCAGAGGTCCTGAAGGAAACACTTATAACCTGGGAGGCTGAAAGCCCTCTGCTAACTTTAAGGTCAGCATCTGACCCTGCTCTGTTAAGCCTTTTTAGCATTTTCGCTTATGAATGCTGGAAATGGCAGCCTGCACTGAAGAGCAGAGCTTTCCAGAGGCATCTAAACAAAACAAGAAAACCTTTGCCTGTGGTCTCGAACATTGCTTTCAAAAGACACAATAGGACTGAGAGAAGCCAAAGCAAAACAAAAGTCGATCATCATCACTGCCCCCACGGGACCACATGCAGATTCTCTTACTCTCAGCGGGTAACGCACCTCCCTCCCATAAATTCAGTAATATCACTGAGATTAAATCCAGACCAACGTGCTAAGCAGCACAAGGTAATCAGGATCCAGTTGCTGGGGTTCATGTAGTAAAACAGAAGATAAATGTTTTTCTGGAAGAACATGCCCCTTACCATAGCCCCCAGATGAGGTGATAGAGATTTAAAAATACACCAGACCACTCTCCATCAGCCAAGGAGATTAGACTCTGAATACAGCTGAGAAAAGAGGAGGAATTTCATTCAAAGGCAAGAGGAACCAGAAGACAAAAGCCAGCCTGCCCAGCCTGAAGGCCCCGTGCAGTGCTAAGCTGGCTCTGTGGGATGGCTGCCATTCCTGACCGTGGCACCGCTGGGCGCTAAGCCCCTGTGCCTCCCTTTGGTTACTGCACACCATGGCTGCCAGGCAAGTGGGGAGCTGAGATATCCACATCTCCAGCAAGCCACAGGCACAGACCTGAAACAGCAGCTTAGAAACTCAGTGTGGGCACCCTTCTACCAAGCTGGTCAGAGCATTGCTGCCCTTATAGTGTCCAACTATCTGGATCACAGGATGTATTATGCCATACATCAAATTTGTAGCAGCCTGATCTATGTGGGTTTGCCTTTCTCCTTGCTTCATGCTTTGTTCCAGCAGCAAGGGCCTCCCACGGATCCCCTCTGCACCCCAGTCACATAGACTGATGCTTCTGGCGTTCTTCACCCCAAAACCATGCTTTCCAGGCTGAGGGCATTAGTCATACAGCTCCAAACAGCCCATACTCTGTGCAGTATAGCCCTGAACACAGACTTCCCCCTGTGTGCCCTTCACGTTAAGCTGACAAATAACCTTGGACACTTCTTTAACCCCATAACTGGCATTTAAAGCAGACGACGTGCGCTGTGCTCCACGGCACAGTGAGTGTGCTCAGTGCCACTCGGAAATCCTGCTGATCCCGCATCTGCGGAGGTGACAGCACCTGTCTCTGGCACATGCCAACAGACACTTTTGCACATCCAAAATATGACATGCATGCCCTCCCTCGTGGCTTTTTATAGTCGAACACATCCTCAGACTCATCTCTCCTACTCTATAGAGCAAGATTAGCACAAAACTGATTAACAAAGTCACAGGCTTTAGCCAGACTGTAAAAATAACTAACAAAAAATACCAAACTCAACAGCGAAACTCGTTTTCAGCCAGGAATGGGACACAATGCTGGAAAGAAATGCAGCAGAGAAGTCTCAGCTGATGCAGATCAGCTTAATCTCATCTTCACCAGCAGGAAACCCGTCCTGGTGTGGAGAAGCCCAGGCAGCAGGCCTGGCTCTTGATGTGTACATTTTCCAGCTCTTCGACTCAGCATATACACCGACTTAAGAGGAACGCATTAATTTGCAATGCCAAAGGATTTTTCTTCTCCAGCTGGAAAACATTTTGATTTAGAAAAATATATATCTCTCTCCTCTGATTCGATTGCTCATTACAAATCACCCTGTTGTGATCGGATAAGCTTTTCTGTCAAACACATTCCCATAAGCCAGATCTCTTAGCATCAAGTTTTGCTCTGCATCAGGAAATGCAGAACAGACAGCAAAGCCTTTTCTTCTTAAAAAGCAACACGAAACACAGACACAACCCCAGTGCCCAGGAGCACTGCGGTGCTTGGGCCATGCTCTGCTGCAAACAGCCCTGGCTCATCTGCTTCCCGCACAACCAGAGATCACTGCACGGGTTTCCGCTCGCTGCTAACTTTCTTTCAACAGTAATTAAACAGTAATTCCAGTATTACCAGTCCGATTTTCCATCGAAATGTTATCTGTTAGCAGTTGAATTAAATCTATGGGAAAATTCAATCTCCCACTGACTAATCTGTTTTGGTTTTCTGCATTTATCAGCTATACAACCATAGGAATTTAGTCATCTAGCATTTACCAACCCCGTTGGCAGCAGCCATTTGGACTATCAGTTCCACTGCAGCCTTATTAAGGTACCTTCCATCACCTCCAACTACCATAGAAGATCCTTGTCGATCTCTTAGGTCTATGGAAAAAAATATACTCTGGATAAAGTTCTGCAAATAGTTCATTTTGGATTCAAAATAATAGGTCTTCTTCCGTAACCCGCTGGTTCCCGGTTTCTGATCGCTGTAAGGAGCTGTTGGCACAGTCAGCAGAGGCAGAGGAGCAGCTTCCATGTTCCTTTTTCAAATAAGTGCATTTAAGAAGTAAACTACGATTAAATACAAAAGAAAAAGAATAATGTTTTAAGAAATGTATCAGTCTTGACACTAGCAATGGCACACCTACTGGACAGGAGCTCAGCAAAGTTGCCGAGCACCCAAAAATAGCTCCTTGAACGTTGAGTTGAACACGGCTCCTGTAACTGAAGATGTTGCTGTGCACTTGCCGTGGAGGATCAATGTCACGGAGAACACACAACCCCACGCTGCTCTCCCAGCAGTCAGCAAAAGGTGATTTCTGCCTCCTTCTCCACCGCCTGCTCCGTCCAGGCACGGCCCCTCGCCATTCTGCGCTATCGCCGCCGGCACCGTCCGTCCTCCTGGCCCTCGGTCAGCAGCTCAGCACCCGCTCGCACACACTGATGCGCTGCCCAGTGTTTTTGCTAGCCCAGCAGATCTGCGTGGCCCTGGAGGAAAAGCCTCCCGCATTTTGCAGCCTCCAGCAAGCTAAAGGTCACTCTTAAAATGGAAGGCGACGGATCTGTTACCCGCACTTTGCTTACACGAGTCCCACTCTGACATCCTGACCGCCCCGGCGCCAGCTACCCCCAAATAACAGGACATCGTCTGCAGCACACAACCAGTCAGCCTTTGCTTGACTAAGAGAAATCCATTAACAGCTAAAACACTGCTAACGCAATGCTTTCAACCGAATACCCACACGAGTCCTACCCTGGGCACTATGCATGACAAAATTTATTAGAAAAAACCCAAAACTTTCAAATCAGAACACAGCTTACGACAAAGTCATTAATTTTGGAAAAGCTTGCAGCCAGCAGAGACCCAAACACAAGAAGTTATTATGAGGCATCATCTCCCTCAGCCTCAAATGCTGGATTGAAACCACGGTCTCCCCTTTAATGACACGAGGAGTCCTCTGTCTGAGCTGCAGGCAGAATTTACAGATACTCCTGGAAAATGAAGGACCATACACCTCCTAATGACTCATTTTGTCCCATTCTTAAGGAGGGGGGGAGAAAAGGAGTTGTGTACACAGCTGTGACGCTTTGTGAGGGCTCCCACAGGACTGTTTCCCAACCGTTCTGCTCCAAACATTGACACATTTTCTTCCAAGGGGGAAAGAGACCCTCTTACAACAATCTTCACTTTATTCCAACAGCAAGAGTGCCTGGGCCACGCAGCCAGCAGCAATCCATATGTATATTACACGTACGTCTTCGTGCTGTTCCAGCATCCTGCAGCTGCAGCGCCTCCATTTCCATGCAAAGGCTGAGGTTTCCCTCTAGTGGCACAGAAAACAAAGCCCAGCTGCCAGAACGAGCCTCCCTGGCAGGGAAGAGCTTGTGAGCTCTTTTCCCCCAGCCAAACCCTTTGTGCCACAAAACACCATGGCACTCCTCCTCCGCCCTGAGGAGCTGCCCACACATTGGCTGGATGAGGAGCTAATGAAGTTTGCACGTGTGGAGCAGAGGAACCGAACTCAGCATAGGGAGGAAGGTGATAGTCACTGGCGCCACACTAAGATACATAAAAAGAAATACATTATTTCAAACAAAATACAGTATCCAGCTGTGAGGCAGGAGGTGCAAAGCACAGGGACGGAAGTGACATATCCATGCAGACTGTCTTTGGGGCACTCACCCAATCCCAGGGCTTTCCTGCAACACCTGCATCATTGTTTGGAACAAACTGCAACACCAGCAATGGGCCAAGCAGGACTGCTAGGCTGGTGTCTGCACGCTTACCAGGAAATCCAGAAGGGTAAAAAACTCAAGAGGCAGACCTCAGCCCTGGGGAGGGGAAGGCTCATTCGATTCATCACCTGAGAGGCTTTGCTTGGACACCTGCAATCACTTACAGGATGGAAATGAATTCAGCAGGTCCTCCGATCCCTCCCCAAAGCTGGTGTGGGATCAAACATCCCCCAGGCACCCTCCAGGAAGCTCCTGCAGCCTGTCCTTGAAATCTGTCTCCAGGTGTGGTGCCAGAGCAGACAGAAGCATCTTCCTGCAGCCTGTCCTACATCTCTCTCTCCCTGCAGCTTAAGTCCTCCCGAGCTGTCAGAGAACAAACCGATCATAATCCTCCTTCTGACACTTTCTTGCACATTAAAATAATCCTTTAACACAGAGACTCACAGTATCCTCTCTTTTCTACAGGAAATAATCCCAATTTCCTTAGCTTTCCCTTGTGGTCACACTTTGTAGGTCTCCAATTCCATGTTTCCACTCCAAACAGCTAACCTGCCAGAGCAGAGCAATCTGCTCACATAGGTTCCCATTCACTTCAGGCATGCAAGAGCAGAGTCAAAGCTATGAACTAACTGTTGACTTTGGTTAATGATAAAAAGACAAACAAGACTATTTTGAGAGAACCTGAATTTCAGCAAAGCATCGCAGCACGCAGCTCCTCCCTGGACTTGGTGCTGCTGACCCCTGCCCCGTCCCCTGTCCCCACATGAGCTGTGACACTACCTTCTCCCATCCCACTCAGTCTTGTACGTGACATTCAAGAAAGCAAAAGAGAGGGGGAGGAAGGGACACACACACTGTGCAAAAGCCAAAAGGGATATTTTGCAATTATTTCATGGAATTATGCAATTATTTCAAACGCAATCATTTCCTTTAGAGCAGAAATGACATTTCCCTAACTCCTTTCTGCCCCCTTCCTGCGTTGCTCTGTAATTACACTGCACCCCGACGAGGAGCAAGACAGAAGCCAGGTGCAGATACCTGGAAAATAAGCTCTGCAGAGCTAGGGATGGACCTATCGTCAGCAGGGCTGCTCTGGATCCCACAGAAGGCTCCAGGTTTGCCACGCAGGTAGGGGCTGATCCCCTCTGCCACAATAGGAGCACACGGCAATAATCGTGATTGAGAAAGCTTCCATCCAAAGGTCAGCTCCCTGGAGCATGCCCACACCTGCCCATGGCCACAAGCTGCCCTTCCCCTGCTGCAAACAACAGCACGCCTCCCATCCATGGGATGGGGTGGTACCCCACACCAGGCACCACGTTCCTGTAAGACTTGTTTTCCTGGGTTTCACTTACACCAACACTATCAGAAAATATCAGAATGGTGTTTGCTTTTTTGGACAATTGTAGGACACAACCAACAGTCTTTGTGGCCTACTCTCATCCTCAGTTCTGCAGAGCTGATGCTTCGTATGTCATCAGCAGCTTGTACTATGGCTGTGAACGTCCAGATAACATCCACATTTTGATTCCTTCTGCCCCTTTAGCTTTTCTCCTTCTTAGGACAATTCTGTTTATTTCTGTGATATATTTCAGTTCATCACTGGAAGCATTAATCACTCCACTGATTAGTTCAGAGAGAACCACGACGAAAGAACACAAACCCATCAGATGTATTTCTTGTTCCTGGTGGAGCTCAGCCATAAGACACAGAGGTAACGCTTCTCAAGTTCAGCTCACCTACCCCAAACTTTACCAGGACAAACGCATCAGACTCTGTAGGATCCTTACCAGCACAGCCAGAGCCAAGGTGTCTGCTTTTAGCCATTGTTCCAGGAGATTACGGTTAAGCCCCTGTTAGTATGGATTTCAACTCTCTGTCTGCAGGATTTGCAAAGATTAACTCAAAGCACCGTAGCTCTTCCCTTCAGCTGGAGTTTCTGGAGTTATTATTCTAGTTTAAAATTCCAAAAAGGCACTGAGCTCAGACAGCCTCGTCACTGCCTTAATAGCCTTCAATTTAAAATCCAGGTAGGAGAAAGGAGCGAGAGTGAGATGGGGGCTGCAGCGTCAGAAAGGGAACCGTGGCAGAACACAAAGATAATGAAGCAGAGCTGCCAAATTAAGCAAATAAAGAGCTGCTGAGCAGTGCAACAGAATTCAAACACTTGGTTTCCCTGGGATAATTGACCGGGGAAAAGCTTAATAGCAGCCAAGCCAGGAAACCAAACTTTGCAGGGTAGAGAGCAGTATTTCTAGTAGAGCACTGTTTATCCTGCAGCAGTGAAACAAATCCAGGTTAGAGTTTAGCATGCAAAGCAGCGCCTGGCATTCGAAACACCTCCAAGCAATTTGCAGCACTGCAAAATCTCTCAGTTTGCAAAGGAACTGGGGCACAATAAACTTGTTAAGGAGCAGGTGACAACATTAGTGAACCGCCCCGCTGTTGGGTACGTGATCTGATCGAGATTTACAACCTCAGTTCTGTAACTTGTGCACACTTTTCGCTTAAAGCTATAGTACAGCCCCAGTTCAACTCTGACAGGTGATGACAAAAAGAGGTTTTAAGCTTTATTCATGTAATTAAGGAGTTAGGCTTACTAAGTGGGAATAACACAAAGGAAACCTGGCACGACAGACCAAAACAAAGCAGGAGGCTACGCTGGATGCCAACTGAGAATGGCAAAACCAACAGTGTCTATGTTAGTTTACTTTTATAAATGCAACCTTATAAATAGGATAAACACTTCTTAACCACAGAAGTGCAAACTGAGTTGTTGCTATTCCAACACCAGCATTTAGGTGAACGCTAACTGTTCGAGGTGGAGACAAAACTGGAACTCTCTTCAGAATCCTTACCCTTTATTTTGTGAAGCTAACAACCATAAACTGTGGTCCTTGGGTTTCTCCTGTGGCACCTGAAGAACCACTCCACCAGATCTTAAAGCACTGATGCCATCACCCCTTTCTCCCCTAGGACCAGAAATCCTGTTGTCCAGCACTTACTTTGGCACAAGTGGTGGGTTGGCTGCTGAGACAAGCACATGCATCCCCATACAATACACCTTGGTGATCAAAAGCAAGCAGAAAAGCTGTTAGAAAGGGCAGTAAGCCCAGATTTATCTTCATTATTTCTTTACTCCCTGCAGACAAAGCAGTGCAGCACAGCGACCTGTGGCATTTTCTCTACATGGCTCACTATTTCTCACCACAAGATGCCTGAGCCTTGCACTGAGACCTGGCTGCTGGCATCAGAGACTCCCCCAGGCCCAGAGAGAAGGCTGAGCTACCGCTGTGCAAGAAAGCACACTGCACACAGGTGGCAGCAGGTTCCTGAGAACTCTGAGTTTCTTACACAGAATAGCTCACTGTTCTCTTGGAAGGGTGGCTGACCTCCAGCTACTTCACATTTATTCTGATGAAAGAGGAAATTCATAGGCTTGTACTCAACTGCACTGCGGTAGCTATCAGGGAACCAGCATTCCTAATTAGAGAGAAACTAGGAAGCAAGCATCCCCCAGTTATTCCAAAACAGGACAGCAAATACATAGGAACTTATTAAAAATGTAAAAATGGACATTTTGC
This sequence comes from Gallus gallus, assembly GCF_016699485.2. Lineage (NCBI taxonomy): Eukaryota > Metazoa > Chordata > Aves > Galliformes > Phasianidae > Gallus > Gallus gallus. The sequence continues at coordinate 27,551,023 of NC_052539.1, read as the reverse complement.
ATTTAATAAAGAAACTCTCCATCCACCTCATTTCTTGGGACCTGCTGGTTCTCCCATTCTTACGTTTGGCAAGGCAACAGCCGTGTTTTACTAAGGCCCATGCAATTCATGCCCAGCCAGCAACTGTATTGAGCTTCTTTGGGCTCTGCATTTTGGAGAGCAGGTCATGGTACCTCCTCCTGGTTACTAATTCAGATTTACATCTACTATAAATTCATTAAACAGTCCATGCCACTCTCTCTGTTCTGTCACAAGGGCAGAAAGAACCTGCATCAGGAGTTGGCTAGTAGAGAATCAGGGAATCACTACAGTTGGAAAAGCTCTGTAAAGTCACCAAGCCTGACCCCACTCCATCCCCACTGCCCACATCCCTCAGTGCCACATCCCCACAGCTCTGGAACACCCCCAGGGATGGTGATCCCCCACCCCTGGGCAGCTGTGCACTGCTGAGCGCTCTTTGGAGAACGGATTTCTCCTAACATTCAATCCGACTCTCCCATGGCACAATGTGAGGCCATCACCTCTCATCCTATCACTTAATTTTTGCTTGAAAAAGCTTAACATCCTAGGCCAGGGCCACAGCCACTTGCCTGCTTTATAAATTAATGATTCAGAATGAAAAGCTTGTCAAGTAAAATTTCTCACTCCATACACTGGCATCTTGGCTCTCGACCCAAATATTTATCCACTCTTTTCTCTCTCTCCTTCCTGTTTCCCATCTTGCCTTTCCAGAAGGTTTTTCCTCTCTTTAGAGCCAATTCTCCCCCAGCACTCTGAATCAATTTGGTCAAAACACTGCAAGGCAAATGCCCACCAGACAGGAGGCCCCAGGAACTGCTCTGAAGAGCTCAGTGCTGTGATGCTGCACATACATGAGCACCAGCATGATGCAAGCAGAGGGCTCTGAGTAAACAGCACTCAGTTCCAGCCCAGCGCACCTTCAGCCCCTTTCTTGCTGCTGGGACTGAGGTGCAGAGTGCAGAACTGCCTGGAAGGCTGCCACAGCCCACCAGAGCTAAACAAACCAAGGCTTTGTCCCAGCGAACAAACCTCCCAGTCAGCTTATTCATAGGCATCCAAGGTGCTGTCAGGCTGCACGTTTCAGCTCCAACTCTCCTTAGAATAAATAAATAAAACTGTGGCTGTGCCTTTCCCAAAAGGAAAGGCTGTAGCATCCATCACTCACAGGTGCACCCGGCAAGGCTGGTGCTCAGGGACATGGGACACACGCCTAACAGTGACCAGTCACTGTGCATCACTGAAAGCAAATGTCTACGCAGTCCAAAAAGGCAGTTATCTGCTTCTTTGTGCTATATGGAAGCAGTGATCTCACATTTTGTCTTGCTCTCCTTCAGCCTAATAATTACAGATCTGATTATCGCTGGGAAATTGAAGCAGGTAACTGTTAGGTTCCACCCTAATACCTGACCCTAACCACTCAGCATCCTCTGCTCGCCTGCGAGGGAAGCCTGTGGCTGACAAGCAGGAGCCAGGTGGCCCAGGAGAGGATGGCATTCTCTACTTGCAAAAGGCCAAGGGGAAGGAAAGGCCTCGCTCTCTAACCCAGCTGTCCCTTCTGGGCTAGTCTCAGGCTGACCAAGCACTGCAGCAGGTGAACCGATGGGCCTGTGGTCTCAGCAACACCGGGAGGGCACCCCACTGCCCACCCAGCACATCTCACCACTGGTGTATGCTGCTGGATATGAAACACAGCTCTAGCCCACAGTAAGAAAGAGCACCAAGACAGAGCCTTTCCAACCTCTACGCTCACAGATCATACAATGGTTGGGTTGGACAGGAACTTAAAGCCTATCCAGTTCCCCCCTGCTGTGGGCTGGGTGCCCCCACCAGCTCCGGCTGCCCAGGGCACATCCACAGCCTCGGGCACCTCCAGGGATAGAGCACCCACAGCTCTGGGCAGCAGTGCTGGAGCCTCCTCACCCTCTGAGCCAAGGACTCCGTCCCCACATCTGACCTCCTTCTGTCCGAAGCCATCCCCCTCGGCCTGCCACTGTCCACCCGCGCGTACCAAAGACTCACGAAGCCACAGGTAACGCTGTCACCGGCATTTCCTGCCCCGCAGGCCCGAGGCCACGCCGAGAGCCGCCCCAGCCCCAGCCCCGCGTACCCCGTTGGCGGCGGCGATGCGGACGATGATCTGGATGGCGTCCTTCATGTAGAAGCGGCCGTCGCCCCCCACCACCAGCGTGGCCTCTTGCCGCTCGGCCGGCGGCACGGTGGCCAGGATGCTCTGGATGAAGTTCTCGGCGTAGTGGGCATTGTTTTGGAAAACGGTGACTCGTTTGCGCAGCCCGCTGGTGCCGGGTTTCTGGTCGGCGTACGCCTTGGTTTTCACCGTCTCGATGTGCACCATGGCCGGCCCGGGCTGCGAGTTCCGGGCGCGGCGGCGGCGGGCGCGGGGGGAGCCGGCCCCGCTCGCTCCCCGCCCCGCACGGCTCCGCGCCGCCCGCCCCTTAAAGGCGCAGCGGGGTCCGGGCTGCGGCTGTCAGGGCCCCGAGGGCAGCGGGACTTCGGTTCTGGGCGGGGAGAGAACGGCAGAAGTCAGTGCTGCTGCTGCTGCAGACGCCGCCTCTCCCTCCTGGCTGCCGGTTGAAGAGAAGCAGCGAGCAGCTGACGCCCGTGTTCTGCCTTAAAAAGTAGAAGCTAGAATGTTTTCCTACCTTGGTAGCGCCTGAACTTGAAGCGAACTGGAAATACTCTGCAGATACAGCCGGGATCCCCACTCTCCCCGGCAGAAAAGCTGGAGAATGCCACAGAGAAGAGAACTAGCCTATGTTCCCCTTCAAAGAGCTGCTGAAACTCTTCTTAACAGTGAGATCTGAAAAGGTCCCATTCCCCATTGCTGTGTCACGTTTTACTAGACCTTAACCGTAGCAAAATCAAGTCTCTTTGCAGTGATTACTCAGCTAGGCACTTGTTTCTTTCCTACAGTGCAGAAAGAATAGTACGTGGGTTCCTGCTACATCTACCAGGCCTGACACCAATGCCAAAGCAGAAGTAAGGCAAATAATTGTGCTTGCTCTGTATTGCCTACAGCACACATGTAGGTGTTTTACTGTTCTCCAGTTCCTTCTCACAGATGCTACCAGGGACTCCTGATGTACCCACACGTTGCCTGAGGCAGTGTTTACAGGGCTCTGTATGGTTGGCTGCAAGTTACCAAATATTTCTGGAGTCTTTTAGTACAATTTCTACTGCTTTTAGGCCATTCTGGAAATGAAAGTGATATCTGCTGCACTTGTTAGGAAGAAAAAAAAGCTCACCAGCAGACCTGCCTGAGTTCCAGTTACTGAAGAGCATAAATCACAGCCAGCCTCTAGCAGCACTCTGATTTTGTAACTGACATTTACTTGCCCAGTGTATGATTACAGCAGAGCAACAGCGTCGTGCAGGAGGTGCTGGCAGATAAATATAGCTTTTCAAGACTGCTCGCCGCCCTTTCAGATGAGGTCACATATATTTAAGGGCTATTTTAAACTCAGGCACTCCTGAAGCATCCAGTCACCAGGGTCATCATTTTTTATATGAACAGACACTTTGAGAAAAACATAACTGCCAACTGAATGCTTGTAGTACCTCGAGCCTTCTTATTTCAGCTACGTTGGAAATAACTAGTTGCAGTTAACAGTTAGGAGCACAAATATTATTTCCTTATTGCATGTGAAAAGGCACATTTTATTTCATATAAAAGGGTATTTTAAAAGAACAAGGTATTATCAAATGACAAAAAAAAATCAAATCCTTTATCAGGAGATAAATAACCCCACCCCTTTTTATCTCTCACATAAAAATCATGGCAGTGTTCAATTAGGAATCCATCAGATCAATTTAACAAAGGTTTTTCTCAGTGAAGCAGTTCCAGTACGTGATGGAACTACATTAGCTATTACAGCAAATGAGGGCATATTTGGGGAAACAGCCCTTATGAAACACAATTCTATGACAACTGCCAGCTGTATCACCAAACAGAACTCATTTTTAGTGTCCCAGCGCTTTCAGGATGGTGTATTTCATTAGACAGCATGTGAACATTCCACTGTGTCAAGCAATTTTACAGACTTGCAGTTATTCCATCCCTATGCTATCAGTATTTGTGTTTCTTAAAAGCTATTAGCAGACACGGGATACCAGAAATAAGTACTTATATGATTCATTGGCTTTAACAAATGAAACTGAGAAGCGTACCAGCTTTGGAGGACGCACCTAGAAGTTCTGTTGCAGAGGCTGTGATTTAAACATTGCCAAGAAGCAGCACTCTGACTACAGTGTTTAGCGTAAGAGAGAATGCACACAATTATACAGCCATTCTTCCTGCTCGTTCAGTGGCATCACATGCTGAGAAACCTGTATGCAAGAGAGAAAACATTGGTGAAATAGATGTTTATTGAAGGATTGTATGTATATTACCTAGAATGCTATGCAAGCAACATTAAATATTTCAGTCCATGTATGACAAGTATTAACTGAAAAACAATCAGCACCTATTATGACAGCAAAGAATTCACAAGGGTCACTGAGCCTATCGTTTATACTGAGCAAAACAAATTAAAATGAACAAAACACACTACAAGAGGAGGCTACAATTATCTGAATTGTCAGTAGCAATATTAACGGGGCCCCCACCCTGCCAGTGTCACTGGGCTGTATCTGTTTCATACAACCACAGAATGGCCTGGGTTGAAAAGGACCACAGTGCTCATCAGTTCCAACCCCCTGCTATGTGCAGGGTCACCAACCACCAGCCCAGGCTGCCCAGAGCCACATCCAGCCTGGCCATGAATGCCTCCAGGGATGGGGCACCCACAGCCTCCTTGGGCAACCCGTGAACGGTGATCTGAATGCATGCAGCCTGGAAAGCTGTGAAATGTAAAGTAGTTTGCGCACCACCTCTTGGAAAGGAACAGACCATACTTCTAGAGCAGCTAAAGTTGAATTTTTCTCCATAAATTAAGGAAGGAAAATATCACAGTATTTTTTTCTCTGACTCATTCATACCTGGCTCAGTCTGTTTCTCAGAACAATCTATAGATTTGATTAAAATTTGTGAAATAAAACAAACAAACAAACAGAGTATTAAAAACATTACTAAGTGATACATGTATTGAATGGACAACTGAAAGAGGCACTATCATCCACAATCAGGGAGCACATGTATGACAAACTAAACACAATATAATTTTATATCAATCTGCACTTGGAAACATGGTTATATCAAGCATGTGTTCAGCTTTGAAATAGCAATAAAACAATATCTGATCCGTACTGGTGATGAAGACAGACTTCTTCACTATCCACATGCTTATTATCATGATAAAAGACTTGCAAAAGGAAACAGCACAGTTGTCAAATGATTTTTGCTTTTCGCTTAGATTTTAGATAGCTAAACAATAAATTCTTACCATCATAGATTTTGGTGCCACTTCCACAGCAAAAACAGCAAGGCCTCTATTACTTAGGCAGTTCCTACTCTGCTCATTGTTGACGTGAACAATCACTTTGTTATCAGACTGCAAGTAAAAAAACATGAAGGAGCCGATTAGTCTTAATGGTAAAGCGGCTGCTCTTTATGTATATGTGTATAAGAACTACACATTCCCCTCCTATTTCCTCAGCTATGCTATTTTTACTGGGTAGAAATACTTTAAGGATGCTGACGGCTGTTCTCTTAAAGGAATAAAAAATTCAGACACACATAAGCATCATCAGAGCCCAGATTCATAGTTAGAAGTAACTTACAACTCATGGAAATAACTTCAGCACTTCTGAAGATGCAACCTGGGAACCACTTAAGTGAGACAACTATTCACTATAGAGCATTACAGATGCTGAAAACATCCATAGCTTCAAAAGGTGAATGGACAAATTCATGTCAAAGAAATACATGAAGGGTTTTCAAGAGCAAAGAAAATATTTCTGTCTCAAGTGGTCCCAGAGCTGCAAATCACTAGTGACTGGGTGTGTGATCTGGTGAAGTGACACTGGATGTCTGCCTAGCTTTTGTACTTGCAACATCCCCTCCAGGACACTGCTGGAAGAAGGACACTGCCCTAAAAGAAGCTTTTATCTGATATTTTATAGCCATTCTGGTTTTCAAAAATCCTATCCCTATAGCAAAAGGCAATTTATTCAGGAGCTCATATGATATATTCTGAAATTATGATCAACTATGTGAGAATTTAAGTTAAATTCTGAAGTTAAATGCCCCATGTCAGGAGTAGGAGCACTTTTCACGTTGTGTTTTCTTTCAGATATGACCAGAGTTCCTCACTTGGACTGCCACAAGTCACAGATACAGCACGCACAGCAGTTTGTAAGGGACACTCATCAAGATGTGACTTGTCACAGTCTTCTGCTCATGGTTTCTTCCAAGCATTCTCTTGAGAAAAGCAGCTCATCTTCATAGAGATTTTAAAAAATATGGGGCAGAATTTGTTTAAGTATAATCACTCAATAGTCACTTCCACTAAAGGTATGCAAATGCTTCCAAGAAGGATCCACTATATAAAACTCAAAGCTGAGGTAAGGGAAAGTTCTTTGACCACAAGTTTACCTCAAGCAGTATTCAGACTCAGGATCTAAGGGCATACTACTATACTCTGCCACTCACTCAACAGAGAGCCTAGGAAATTTGATTCTTAGACAATGTTGTCCAACAGTCCCTCTGTATTGAGAAACAGAACAGAAACACAGTTACTTTAAGCAATTTATGCCATACAAGAAGCTCCTATCAGCTCTTTTTGCCAGCCCTTTCTAGCCTATCTTTGGTGCTCACAGTACAAAAGATTTGTGGGCCACAGAGTGTAAATATGGTCACTGTTGGCTGCAGAAATGTAAAGACAATCTAGTGTTAATCTTATTATTATCGTGATCTCCCAGGTGTTCGGGCAGTTTGGTGAAATCCTCACTTCTACTTGGCCATGGGAATTATTTGTACAGGAAGACACTTAAAGCAACAGGAAGAAAAAGTAAGGGAAATTCACCTAGCAGAGAGGGCATGCTAGTCCAAGTTTGTGCTTTGGATGACAGGAAATGCCATATTAACTATTTCTTTTGTCACACAAATGAGGCAATCGACTCGTTTCTACTTATTCTCTGTGATGGCTGAGGTTCTCTATGTGAGGTCTTTTCATCTTTGCAGCTCACATCCTGACTGGGGCTGGTTACAAGACAGACACCTTTCTCTACCCACTGATGAAATACATATGCAAAACGAAAACAGAATCCCTCAATAACTAGCATATTTCCTTAATTTAATTTCAGAAATAACAAAGACAATTATTTCCATTGAAATCATCAACACAATAACTGAAGATACAATCAGACTGCTTGCACTGTAGGAAGCTTGGAAGAAGGCAAATGCATAAAACTGCCCTGTCATTATTTCTTTCCAGACATTTACAATGCAAAGTCTCCAGCCAACAAATTCTCTAAGGAGATTTTCAGGGAAGTGCAACTATTTGCTCAATGAGGAGCAAAGCTATATATGAAACCCAAATGGTATAAATGGCAATGGTCAGTGATTTTCACCAGCCAGCAGCCAGGTCTTGTCTCCTTCTCAGACATACCCCTAAACATATAAATAACTCCAGTATACCTACCCTAAAGGGCGAAGTGCATTTCTAAACCTGTGGCTCCAAAGAACCTCCGCATTCAGTCCTAATATTAGTCCACCAACCCACCCCCCCCTTTGCATGTTTGCCCATTTAAAAATACACTTCTTGTTATGAGCTTCTAAGACTTAAAGCATCTTAAGTTTAGCGTCTTACTGCACAGTATTTATGTACTTACGATTCCTGTTATAAATGAAAGAGAATTAACAGAATATTCATCAAGATCGATGCAAAAGGGTTTAAAATCTGCATCTCACCAACAATTTTTACCTGGATTTCTGTTTGTTCGTGCCGATCAGTAGCAAAGTAGACCAGTAAGACTAGCAAGTTAGCAGAAAACATAATTCCCAAAAATGAAGCATGGAAGGAAAAGAACAATAACAACAGACATTAACACAAAGCACCTCACAGAAGTATCGTGCCGTACCTTATTTTCAATAACAGAAGTGATTCGCATGCCAGTTCTATAGGTATAGACAATTATGTTTTCACAGCCATCCATTACTTTGGCATCTCCTTTATTAACAACAGACTTGCAGATAGCCCTGTTGAGTTGCCAGCTGCCTGCCTCTAGATATATGGCTTTAATTCTGGGTTTGCATTTTTCTGCATAGATGTCGATGACAAAGGGGCATGCCTGCAATGGAGAAGAAGAGTTCTATCATCAATTTATCCTTGGCTTTTTCCTTCAGATTTTCACCCATAGCTCCTAGGGATTTTCATATATACTCTGAAGTAAAATTATCCAAATGAAAGTATGTCACTAAGTATTAAAAATCCCAAACCTGAGAGCTGTGGTGATCTTACGAACAGAGTGAAAGACCAGGACAAGAGAGCCAGTTCCAATTCACCTGATAGGCTGTTTGGTGCTTTCCCCTCCAACATAACAAATCCTTTCTTGGATAGCAAAACATACAGGAACGAATATGAAGTACTAATTTATTTCAGTTTCTGAAATAAACCAATCTCCTTCACTTGTCACTCTTCTGCTCTTTGTGCCACTTCATACAGATTTTAAATATCCACAATGTTGCATTAAGCACATTGCTGTTACAGTATCTCAGCTGAGAGAAGCATGTGGAACAACCAGGAGTTTACTTTTTTTTAGGCTAACTAATAGCAGCTTGGTTTCTTTCAAAAGGCTGTGGGAATCCACTAGGATTTTTCAGCTCTGCCTTGAACTTGATAGGCTCAACGCTCCTGAAATATCATACTCCAGATTGTTGAAAAACCAGGAAGAGGTTAAATTACAGACACCAGTTAGTACATATGCCTGTTTAGATGAATAACTAAGTTATTCAGAAAGCTACATTAAGCAAGAACTATAGACATAAAGCCATAGCTAATGTAAGACATAACATAACCAAAAGAAACTTGTAACTCCCCAAAAATCTCCTTTCTTAGAGGACAGCTCCCTCTTATGGGTTAAATGCAGAAAGACAATTTTGTAGTTGCTACGTTAGGCCTACTTGTAGTAAAAGGAGGAAGTGCTACTCCTTCAGAAATCATTCATCACGATCTCAGGGTTTTCACTGAGAGCCAAACAAAGTCTCTCTACCATACTGAATTTTTTGGGTCTGTATTTACATTTCATACACATTTTTATATGGGGACTATATAACCATATGGTCCTAAACTATTTCAACTAAAGCTAAATAAATAATATAAGCAGACTAAAACAAACAAAAACAAATCAGCTTTTCTTGGGAAAAAACAAGATAAATTATGAAATTATCTGCATATTTTATGCCTTTAATGATTTTTTTCATTTTTTTCCCCTCTTTATTCAAAATACCTTCTTTAGTATGAACTATTAATGCCAATGCTGATATGGCTTTGAAAGAATCTATAAGCACATAATAAAATCAGAGAAATACCATCTGGCCCTTTAAGCAAACAGTGTGCCACCCAAAGCTCTTTCACTCAAATTTTATGTTTAACCCATTCAGACACTGCTGTGAAAGGCAACAGTTAGCCACATCTGAAAATTATTAGCTCTGAGTCACATTTGGGGTGGGGTTGAAGTTATCTAACCCTAGCTGATATAACACACTCCAATACTTTATAAATCCATTCTCATCACCTCATTCTCTATCTGACATTTGTGCTAGTTTTATGTTACTGTAAGCAGTAATCACCTGTTTGCATTACACTAACTTTTCTTTTATATCACGACTGATGGCTTGTGCTGCAGCTTGGGACAGGAAAGTGACTAAGTTCTGAGTTTTGTATGTTTGCTGGCAGGTCACAGTTTACTACCACTATCTTCTTATCAGTGCTTACCAACAAGGTGTGTGAATCTTTTCAAAGGATATAACCAAAGATTCCCACTGCCTCTATCCCACAAAATACTGCCTTGTCTAAGGCAAAAGGTAAATCCTGTCTTACAACAGCGGCACGGTTATTCTAAGAAGCAGAATGCTACAGTGACCAAAAAAATTAACAAGTAAACCCTGTATCAGCAGTGTTCGGGTCGGAACACTGATCTACTAAAGTCAGTTTATGACAGACAGAAACAGCACTGCAATTAAACACATGCAGCAAGTTGTATGTGAAGCAATTACTTTTGCTGTACAGCTATCGTACCTCTGTCATTTCTAATGCTTTATTGTAGCCCAGTGACAATAAAGTGACCCAAAGGTCACTAGGATCCCCTTCACGGTCATTGGCTTCCATGAGATTCAGATCCATAAATCCTTGTCTTGTTAGTTCATTCTTCTTCATATCAAAATTCTCTGTTTAAAAAGAAATGTAAGGTAACATTACAACAATGTCTGTTCTCTCTGCAAACACCTTTGTCCTTCCAAAGCCAAACTTGTACTTAATGAGATTTACAAGACAGAGCCATCTTGCAGCCTCAGGCTCTGTAAGCATGATTTGGGAATTAATGCCCTTGACTAGATACCAGCCTTCTGCAGAGCTTCACTGTGGATTTCAGATAATGACAAGAAACTGTGCACCCTTTGTATAGCCTAAAAGAGGATGAGATTTCCAAAGACAAAAAATTCATATTGATTTTTTTTCCTTCTGTTAGCAGTATCTGTTGCAGGTGAGATTTGCAGAATAGGGTATATTAGGAATGGGAAATGAAAGTCTGATGGGGCCAGCATCCTTAGTGCTTGAGGCCCCTGATATAGAAGTGATTTACTTAGTTCTTAAAAAGCAATAAAATGCCAGTAATCCTAGCACCCCTCTTTTGATGGAATACGGTGGATTGACCAATCTAATGTCAGCAAACACATAATTGAAATGTCCTTGTGTCAGCGATTCTTAAAAATGGTTTTCTCATCTTCATAACAATGCTAAATCTTTACTATATATTATTAAAAAGGGATTACCAGTTTAATAAATCTATCTGAGGGTACAGATACTATAATAAATGGCTGTAACTTTGGTGTCAAGATTTATAATATTCGTCTGAACCCTTCAACTGATTAACGACCGGGTAATACATTCACCATATTCTCTTCTTTCCTCTTTTAAACGTATCACATACACTCCTATTCACAGTGAGACTAGTTCACAGATACCTAACACTGACAAAGTCATAAAGTGAGGAATAACATGTAAAGGGATGAAAGAGACATTGATTTATAGGAAAGTATTTTTGTATGATCTTTCCATAATTTAGGAAAAAACTCCAATATATCTGAGTGATTTGGAGAGAAACAGTTGGCAGGACTTGCCAGATCTTAAGTATTTTTTGACCTAAATTAATCAATGTGTCATAGCCTACAAAGGAGTTATACCTAACAGATGGCATGGGCTGATATTTAATGGCATACCATACTGGCATTTCAGATACGGGTTGCAGAAGAACTATTTTTTGTGCAGAAACTTCTAGTTTACAGACAACACCTTCTACATTTCCAGTTTGTCCATTAGCTTCAGTTAAACTGCCAATGTTTTGAAACCATTGATTTAATGCACTGTGTTACTGGGGCAGCATACAGCCACTGGTGGTTACATTTTTCTAGCCTTGTTATGAGGTAAATATGTGCAGGGCTAAAGCAACACCACAGAATTTCTTTTGTCTTCAAAATTGATGTTTGTGGCCCAATATTGCTCCTGCAAACTGCAGGACGTCCAGTAACATTGATGATATGAATCTGCAGACAGAAAGTAAAGTACAGCTGAAAGAAACTATCTGTCAGCTTCCTCATCTGACTTACAGAGCCTCAAAATCTCACAGCTCTCATCTAGCACAATATGGACAAACTGACACACCATATATGAATCTTTAAAAGACAGATTTCTAATGAAAAAACTGCTTACATCTGAAAAAAATATATAGTTGCAACAGCTGTTTTCTAGTGTCTACTTTTCTAAGCAAGCATAATAAGCTCTAGATGCCCTTGTTTTAAAGCATCTTATACACACTGATTAAATGTTCCTCTCAACACCTTATGAGCTATGAAAGCAGTATCAGCTTAAGTTGCAGAAAAAAGATTAAATCAATGAATATCTGTTATAGCCCAATTCACTATATGATCTGTGCTTAGAAAACCTGTAGTTTTTGGCAGCTGTAACATTTTTAATCTACAGAACTTTGCAATTAGCAATAGGAAGAATTTTCTTAACAGGACAGTGGCACACAAATAATAACAAAGCAAAACAAGGGACAGGAGATTGGAAAAGTAAAAAATTAATATTAATATATCTGTGTGTTCTCGGAACAGGCTGCAAAATACTCAGACCTCCTAAACTATATACATAGTAGGGTGCTATAGACAACAGTTTGCAAGTAGATTTATAGTCCTAAGTAGTTGTATTTTGCACAGCCACAGACTTACCCTTACATACAGCCCACACTTCCTCATCACATGTTTCACCACTAGTTCTCAATTCAAAGAAATTGTATTCCTCCAAACTCAGAAGGCCATTTCCATCCAAATCAATTGTTTCAAATATATCCAATAAAGCTGCTCTAAAAGATGAAAAAAATACTTTAATCCACTGAAGTTATTTTAATCCATGAAAAACAACTTTAATCCAAATACTTTAATTTTCTCTACTTTCAGTAATTAAAAGTAAAAAAGAAAAAAAAAAACACTGTTGGAATATAGTAAAGAATTTACTTGAGAATATTCCATGCAATAGTATTTTAGTAACTGAAAAGCTCGATGTTATTTGGATTGCATATTTTTGTATTGGTTTCCACACCTATCTGGGAAAAGGACTCACCGGAACTCTTTGGTAAGAGCCAGTTCACCATCTTCATCTCTATACACCAGTTTTGCTTCTCCAGTAATTTGTGATTTTACCTTTTTCAGCCTACAGCCTGTTGTGAATGGGAGTAGCCAGTAAACTCCTGATGGAAGCTCCCCTTTCCATCCAAACATCTACTCTTAAAGGAAGACAGACAAACCTTTAAGTTACTTTTCAAATGACGCCCTCCTTTATTAGCAGTAATAATCATACATAATCGATTAATTACTTGAGAACACTGGTAATGCTAGGTTCTTTCCTTAAAACAAACGCAAACATGGAAGAAGCCACGTGACGCCTTTTTGAAGGCCTCAAACCACTCCTAATTGCACTGCACTACAAGTTAAAAAGTTATTAAGGACCAGAGATGAGGGGAGAACAACTGGAAATGTCTAATAGCAGAGACATCAACTTTCAGATTTTCAACTCTCTTCAAATCTTAAACTTTAATACAAAAGCAGCCAAAATTAGGCTAAAAAAACCCACTCCCCTCCTGTTGTACCAGGTTTGTTCAAACTAGTAACAAAAACTGCATATGTACAAATTCACAACTGACAGTTTTTAAGAAGCAAGCTGACTTCCCTGTTGCTTGGAAGGGGGGGAGTCATTGCATGCCATCTCTCTTCCCTTCCTTCTGCTATAGTGCAGGAATATTCTGTGCACCATAAAGTTTAAGATCATATATACGCCAAGAAGAAAGAAAATAAAAGGAAATTGTAACAAATGTTATAATTCTGAACCCTGGGTTCAAGTATGCAGAAATACAACTTAGTTTCCACAGAGTATCTATACAGAGAGCCAGCAATTTGGGGATACCTGCCAACATGCTACTTGATAATATGGCCCTCTCAGGAACTTCATTAAACTTCCAAACATGCGGCTTGCAATTCACCTCAAAGGTCATTACTAAGACAGTGTTACATCACCTTGCATAAATTCTGTCCATTTTGAAAGGCAACATGCACAGAACAAATGCTTCTTCTCTCCTCTAGCCTGATCAGGCACAGTTCTGAATTTCTTCCAAATACATGGAAGCTCACCCATGTAGCAAAAGCAGGTACATTAAAGATATAAAAATAATCTAGGAATTTAACAGAAATATCTAACCTCTTTGTTTTGTTGGTCAGTAAAGCACACAAGCTGCAGATTTTCTTGGGTTTCATTTTCCTTCAGAACATACAACACCGTATCCACTGACAGCCAGTGACAAGATTTTCCTAAAAAGAAAAAAAATCCCCAAACAAATTCTTAATGATTTCACCAGATTGTTTGTTCTTTGAATCCCGAGGTAAATAATTCCATTGCATTTATAGCACTGATCTCTGTTAAGATTAAAAAAAAATCCATTATATGCTATCAGCATTTTTTCCTATTTAGACAAATCAGAAAAACTGTTTCAAGTACTGTAATTGTCTTACAGATAATGATTACTATTAATCATTCGAATATTAAACACTTCGATAGTTAAGGAAGATATTTACATTGTTTTCTACAATAAGAAATAATGTTCTACTGATTGATTTTCTTTATACAAATATATTTGCAATTAATCAAACTTACAATCTCTTCTGACATTCCATAAAATATTGTTAAACTCTTCTTAACTGGAAACTTACATTACATGCAAAAGCTAGAGATATCAAAAGATGTATAACTCTGAAAGATAAGTAAATTTTAAGACTTGGACAGCAAGATCCCCATTCATAGCATCATTGGTCAGGATGATTGCAATGAAGGTCTTAAATATGTTGAATAGATGCTACTAGAATCAATTTGATTTCTTGTAGCTGCTCAGTCCTTGAGAGCAGTCAGTCAATGGGCAATTTAGTGTTCCTGAAGTTAAATAGACTACAGCAAAAGAATACATGCAATGGAGGGAACTTGAAGATATTTTGAATCTCATAAAAAGATAATTCTCATGCTAAAAGGGAAATACTTCCCTTACATATCAATATTATACTTTCCTCGTAACAACCAAATACAAAGATATTTCTATACATGGGACAACAATGTGCAAAAGAAGAACTTGTACATAAACAGTTACTCTTTTAGTTACAAGGAACACCTGAATAATCTTGCAGCAGAGTAATTCAAAGGCACAGTTTTAGAAGCTGACACGTGAAAAAAAGAAAACAAAAGCTATAAGCAGAACACTGAGACATTCTCAAGTCGTTCAGCTTCAGGTCACTTTCATATACCATTAAAAGTCTGTTGATCAGGCTCCCATTTCAGCCAGTTAGGAACTGGAGAATTACTACTTTCAGTTACTTTTTTGCAGTGAAGTTTATTGCCAATCTCAATTATCAACCCATCTTAAAATACTTAGTTAGAACTAGGTATATAAATACATTTTGTGTGTGGAGTATAATCTAAGACAGTGGCCAACTACAAAAAGAAAGATAATGTACTTTGATGTTATTTTACTGCCTACGCAGTGAGAACAAAACAACTAAGAAGAAAAAATGATACGACAAGTAATTTCTATTTTTAATAGGACTTTTCCAACAGAGAAAAAATATTGCAGTATTATATTTGCAAAACATCACTAAATACTGCAAGAGAGAAGAGGAAGATGTATCAGTGGGGGAAAAAAAGTATTTTTTTAGGAAGGAAAATTCTCTGAAGAGATAGAAATATTTTTACCTTCTATTTGACGAAGGTGTAAAGGCTTGATAGTTATACACACGGTAGACCTTTGAGGTAAATGCAACCTGTACTTATGACTAACGATTTCACCATCTTCCTCTAGGTAGAAGCATCCTCTGGATTGTGCACATTGCCATTCCTGGAAACCAAGCAAACACTAAATGTTGCCTTAATCTTTTATTAAGATAGAAGCTCATTCTGTAAAATATATTAATTGGATGATTTAAGGAATGCTGCATAAAAGATGCCCCAAGGTGTAGCATCAATCTTTTTTTTTTTTAATGAATTTTCTCAGTCTTTTTCAATTCCTGCAGACAAGCTGGTAACATTGCTTTACTTGTGAAAATGCTCCACAAATGTACATATTACCCCAACCCACAAATGGTTAAAATGAAATGTGAATTGTCATGAAGAACCAAACTGAATTCATGAAAGAGTCTCAATTGTGTGATTTATCACTGAGATGTTGGAATTTTGCTCCATTACTACCATAAGGACAATCAAGCAAAAAACCATAAGGGATTAGCTGAACAACGAGGAGTTCTTTGCTCAGACAAATGACAAACATAGGTAGTGGTAAAATCAAGTGTTAATCTTCTTGTCTTCTGCCAAAGCCATTGGAAAGACAAACAGAAGACAGCAGTGTTTGAGAAGAGCTTACTTGAAGCCATGATTTTGCTGACATGTTAAAACTGATACACGCTTCAAAACTATTTTTTTTCCAGTAGCAGCTCCCAATTTTCAATTTCTAATACCATTTAGCTAAAGAGAAGTAAAGTCATTGTAGACATTCCGTATGCCATAAGGAAAGGAAGACATGCTTGATTTCACTTCCTTGGTCTTGATTAAATCCATTATTTCTAGTTACTTTCCTAGCAATAGGAGATTAAGTTTCTGAGCATAGACTAGCAGAAGGAATCTTTCAGTGTAATGTCAACAGAGAGCTCTCTACAGGTGGCTGTAACTATGCAGAATATTCAGTGCAAGAGGTAAACTAACACAGATTTGAGAAATGAACTGATAAAAAGCAGAGATCCACAGAGCTTTAGGAATCAAATACTATACTGTTGTTCTTGCAGTGAGCATAAGGTGGTGCTATATTCTCTAAATTATCCTTGTCAGACCACAAACAGGTACGTAAATGTAACGCAGCTAAAAGGCGATCTTCTGGTTTGATTTTAATATGCAGCTTCAATGCAAAACGGGGGGTGTGAAATATAAAAGCACAAGGTTATCAAATAATAGCTAAAACCATGGGAAATGCTTGTACTGGCAAGGTTTGGGAGTACCTGCTGCTGCCACAGCTGGTCACTGTTTGAACAATGTATATACAATTGCCATTGCAATTTAAGTCATTATGGAAACTGTCCGTGCACTGATGCATAACTACAAATAAAAAGCAGTGTTTGTGAAAGGAGTTTTTCCTGCAGTTAAAGAACTTTAGTTCAATGCTTTGTCTTGTGCAAAACCTGATGCATAAGCATAAAAATTCTTGCTAGTCGAATTGCACCAAGCTGCTTTGGTATATGAGTGAGGGCAAAAATTTCACAGGGATGGCCAAACACTGGAGCAGGAATCCTAGGGAGGTGGCTGATGCCCCATACCTGCCAGCACTCAAGAGGCATTCAGGTGATACCCTCAATAACGTGCTTTAACTTTTGGTCAGCCCAGATGATGTTGGACTTGATAATCCTTGAAGGTCCCTTCCAACAGAACTATTCTACTCTATCGTTCTTCCAAGATCAAGGTTTTTCTCAGGCATTTCCTTTGCTGTGCAACGTGTATACAGGTAACTCATTGACTTCAGCAGAGTGAATGAGAAGTTGAGACTTTTTAACAGGGACAACATAGCTACCCATGGCTGAGAGATTTTGGAACATAACACTGCTTTGTCTAATTTGTTGATTTTTTTTTTAAACTTGATTAATACTGACAAGAAGAATACTTGGCAGAAATTTGCAATCTCCATCAGCTATGTATTAGTTATATGTCAGCCAGCTACACAAGAAGCCCAACAGGTTGGGTGTTTTGACTTCTACTCTGTCCTTCTGTCAAAAATGAGCTTCATCCAACTTCGTGATGGCAATAATTTCTTACTGCCCCAAAAAGACAGGTTAACTGCAGACAAAATATATATATGTGTAGTAATTTCTTAAACACACAGCAGCATAACATGGGCACTAAGAAAAAGGCAAGCCAAGTGCCACGTGAAGTGGATACAATCTGCCTGAGAGGATGCTACACCCCCAGCCTCTTCTATTTTTTTGCCCATTTATACATTCTTACCCTTTATACAGTATTCTCAAGGTGCACATCTTCAATGCATCTTAGCAGTTTCCAGTTAATGCTTTATATTTCTAGAGCCATTGCTATCTGATATGCAAAATAAATATATTTTCTGCACTTAAAATAAATATCCTGAATTTTTGAGTACTAGATTCTCATCCACAGCTCAGTGACTCACTGTGTACATGTTCATTGACTTTGACAGAGCTTGCATTGGGTCCTTAATAGTTAGGGCTAAAAAAATTTAGCCATACAATTTACACTTGCTCATATTTATTGATTGATTTAATTTTTATATGATGCCTATTGCTAGTATTCAATACCTGCAGCTCCTTTTTTCTCAGTCAGCTCTTACCAGCTCATACAAAGAAAGAGGGATCCAATATTGGGAAACCACACAATGGTTTCATACACTACATATCATGTTTGAACAAGGTGAAATTGCAGGTTAAATTGCATGGAGGTCCAGATACCAAAACAGACTGCAAAAAATTCCTTGGAGATTATGTTTTAAAATTTTAATATAGAACAAATGTCATTGTATAGCAATGTCAAAGATATAAAGGACTTCAGAGTTCAATAACAAAAACAGAGTTGTTATTTGAAACAAAAATGTATCTCATGAGAACAATCAGTTCAGTTTTCTAGCAGCAGTTATACTATGTGGCCATAACCATTTTTTTCCTTTTATACAGAGGTCTCGAGGTGCACATTTTTAATGTATCCTAGCAGTTTCCAGTTAATGTTTTATATTTCTACAGCTATTATTTTCTGTTGAAAGAAAACTAGTGAAGGTTCAGTCTAAAAAGAGAAAACAAAGGAAAAAGATCAATATTAACACTCTACAAATATTGACTTAGCAAAGTGACTTTGTTGTCTTTCTCCCACGGGAATTTATATTGAATGAGTGATTTATTTAAAAGAAAATACTGATAGAACATATTAATCTAACTAAAAATCAATATTTTCAGTCTACAGTATGTATTTACAAATTAATGCCCAACCAACGGAATATGCTCAGAGATCTGTTATTTATTTCCAATTACCTTTCAAATAAAGGTTTATGATACACAATCTTTCAGACTACTTAAGCATTTAAAGTTTTCACCAACCTCATAAATTATGCAATTTTAAATTTCTCAAAAAGTCATTAAACGTTTTCTCCAACAGTGGTTTCATTTATAAAAAACACACTTTGTTCTATTAAACCTTCACACCTGAAAAATTATTTTCAATAACTGGATGTCAGCAAAACCAACAGTATATGAAACTGTTAATAATAATAAGTATCAGGAAACCTTCTGGTAGTTTATAGCTGCCCTTGACAAACTGTTAATAAAACATAAGCTAAAAAATCAGAGAAAAACACTTTCTTATTTAAAATGCAATAACATATCTGTCTAGAGGAAAACAGCATAATTTCAACAGACTAGCTTACATGATACCTTCATCGTGTTCGGCTCAATTAGGTTTGTGCTTCTGCTGCTACTGGCACACATGCTGATAGTGGAAGAACTGGATGCTTTGCAGCTTTGAGCTGATCTTGAAGGAGTTCTGCTATCACCTATAAACACAGATATTTAGGTACAATGACATTATTTATCCTACTTCTGGTGCTACTTCTCATAAAAGCTTTATGGGTGCACAAAGATTAACAATGGATAACAAGATCCTCTGTCTGATAAGCTGACTTCACTTAAAATAATTTAACACAATCAGTCATTGGCCAAACATCTTTACTTTCCTGACTGTGCATCCCAGGTGAACAGGCATACAGATGGCAGAACCTTGGACTCTAAATCTGCCTGAAGGAGTAGAAATTGTTACCACGGGATTCAACTTCCCTTGGAATCACAGTAAATCTGCCCTAAGTGGATAAGTTTAACCCGCTTCTAATCCACAGTTGCCCAAGAAAATTACTTGCAGGCCTTTACTTCCTGATTCCTGACCTTAGAGAAACAGTGCTAGAACAGTTGTTGCTTTAGCTACATACATTCAACTCTCGTGGTTCTTCTGTCAGCTTTGCTCTTCTTCAGTATTTCTTAGAACTGAAGTAACTTAAACAGTACACATTTCATATATGGTACCTCTGGAATCCATTAGCTTGCAAACTTTCTCCTGTTTGGGAAAGTTTCTAAGTACCTTTGTAACTTCAAGCATAACCAATGTGAGTTTAATATCCTTCCTGAAAAGTGGCCTCAACAATTGAAACACACTGCTTATTGATAGATGCTTAAGGTTTCATCTCCAATGTGGGAAGGAAATAATTGATTCACTGTTACAATATCTGAGCATTCCTCTTCTATCTTCTCTCTGGACTGTGAGAATCAAGTGAGAGTCAACCAAATTCACCTTTAAGAATTTGACAGCTTCAGATAATAGATTCAGCCCAAGTCCATTTAAACATGGGTCAGATATTCTACTGAGACACTTAAGCAATTGTCACAGTGGAAATGAATAAATATTACAGCCTCACTTATTTGAGAAAAATTAAACAATGCTCAATTGCTCATTAACTCAGAACGTGATCTCTAAAAAAAAATTCAAGTTCCCAATATGAAAAATAAATACCTTTGGTTGGCGCTGGTTTGTGGTCAGTTTTCCTCACAATTTTCAGTGATGGTTTTGATCCTGGCAGTGTGATCCCTTCAGGGGCAGTTTCAGCTTCACTTCCAAACTGCCGATGCCTCAATCGACTATCAGCCTCCAGTTTCTCCAGTGCAGTCCTGCAGCACTGCTCACTCGTTGTCGTATATAAGTCACAAAACTTGAGATAAAGGAAAGTAATGCAGTAAGCAAAACATTCTTTCTCACAATTTTAAAAATTAAAAGCGTAGCATTAGTAATCAAAGTAGAGATGTAACGCATTTTTTCTTACTATACTTACTCACCATACTAATTTTAATTTCTCTAAATCAGAGTGACTACTCAAGTGAGACAGTGAAACAGAGCTGCGATTCAACAAGGAGGTGGAAATAAGGAATGAAAATATTTCAGCCCAAGGACTTTTCAACCCAAGAGGTGATTTATATTTCTTTCGAAACATTTGAAGAGTGTTATTTTTATGTATGATTTTAATAGGGAGCTGGTTTTCCTCTGTGAAATGATATTTATGTGCAAATCTTTGTAGAGTGTTCATTCAGTTCAAAGCTAAGTCATTGCTTACAGTTGTTTTCAGAATAAATGATAAGATGCTGCATCTTCAAAATTAGGTGCTCAAGATACAAACTAATGTCCCCCACATAAAGAATTATGAAGTGTCAGACACAGCAGCTCTCACAGGTTAGCTAAGCTTGCTGTCAGTTGTCATCTTTATCCTGCCATTCCTCTCACTCTTATCCTCACACATGTTGTTGGCTTCATGCTTACTATTAGGCTGTGCCTATTATGTTAGGTTCACTTGCAGCAAACATAACAGCAAGGGCAGTATACTGTGAGATAAAATGAGGGAAACAGAAACACGTAGCAGAATATATACCATGTTTCAGAATGTAGGCAGCTGGTGGGCTGAGGTAAGGTCATCAATGGACTAACACACAGAAACAGTATATACTGCATTTAGTAATACCATTATTGCCATGATCAAGAACATGTTTGCCTTACCTTCTTGTAATCAAGCTTGCCATTGCAATTAAAATCAGGTAGTTTAGTTATTGCACTCACTTCATCCAAAGTCATTTTTTCACCTTCCTGCAATGAAAAGCCAACTTAATTTTAGTTACTAATCAAGAATACTGACCACTTACATCACCTATGTACTAAAACACACACACTCAAAAAAAGACTATTTGAATACCCTTAAATAGTTTGAATCACCAAAGTAGAGATCAACATTATAGAATCAAACAGAATTTGAGTGGCCCACTTGCCACAGGGGCATGAGTTGTATCTTATCAGGAAGAAAGCATGTCTCCCACAAGGTCCTCCAGCAGTTTCCTCTACACAGATGGATGGGACTGTTAGCACAACACAGCAACATGCAACTCCTGTACAGAAATCTACTTCATATCATTTTTTAATCTATAGATGCACAGTGTCAATCAGGACCAAGATCTAATGTGGACTTCATTGTTGGTAAACAGGTGATGTGGACAAATGGTCCTGGGACCACATTGCTACAAATCAAATCCTGATCCTACCCACTTTGAGCACCTCCAGTTGCTACTGCAGGTGTGTCCAGTAAGTTCTTCAGTCTGGGTTTGTATAAAGCAATGCAATGACTTCATGTAACATTTCAGGATGTATGGATATTTATGGCACAACTACAGGAGCACTCAACATCTGTTACTTATCTTTTCTACTGTATAAAGAATGTTTTCTTGCCATTGCAACTATATTTTTTGTTCATATTGAAGATTGAATGTTCTGCCACCATGATGGAAGTTAACAAATAATTATTGTTAATTGGGTCAACCACAACAAATATATCATATGAATTATTTCTTCCTTCTTTTCCAATTTACTCTTCTCTACATCTTCTTAAACTTGTGTTATACTGACTTCTGAACAACAACAACAAAACAACAATCACCATGAATCAGTTATTAATTGTTTTGATCAGGAATACATGCTTACATGTTCAGAATACTTATACTGTCTAATTTCCAAAATCTCTACTAAAGGCTAAGAATGGATAATTAAGTTCCTACTGATACTTACTGTTGTCAGAAGTTTATGAAGCTCATCATGTAAAATATAACCAGTGTTATCTGTGTCTATTTTCCCAAATGCTTCAAGCAATTCAGTTTTTGTGGCTGGTGTTTCTTCTTTTAAAATAGTACAAAAATCATCAAAATTCAGCGTGGTTGTTTGTGAAGTCCAGTATTTATTAACTGTCTTCTGAGATGGGTTTCTTCCAGCCTGTTGAAGTACTGAGCAATAAAACAACACATTAAGTCCATGTTCCAGCTGCCAGTAGAGGAGTTGCCTCAAAACATCCTTTAACCACTTCATTTGTAAAAAAAAAAATTAGAACACATATTTTTAAGTCCCATCAATTCAAGAGAAAACCAGCTGTAAAAGACAGATTTGTTTATAATCTCTATCCTGCATTCTGCTGATAGAGGCTGACTGTGACCTTCCCCAGCCTTGAATTCTATGATTTGTACCAGACAGGTCAGAGCAGCCTGAGGGGCAGATAAGGGGTCATGAAAGGAGCAGTTTCTGTTTCTATGCCTGTGTTCTAGACCATCACTCACAAACCATGATCCAGCACAGAGGTGACATGTGCCACATTGGTAAAAAGAAGCCAGAGAGCAGTTTTCTTACAACAGAAAAAAAAATACAAGGTTTTTGTTTGTTTGTTTCGTTTTGGTTTGGTTTTTTTTTGGCTAAAGGCTTTGACCTGCAGCTTTCACTTACTGCTTACTCACTGCTACTGTTCTATTAAGGTCAATAGGATGATTTCCTTAAATAAAATCAGCAGAGTCAAAACCTTAATGAAGCAAAATATCCATGACTTCAAACACAGCCTCCTTAAGTGACAAGTGTAAATTTTAGCCCATTATGCAACATGAACTTTAAACGTAAAGGGAAAATGACACTGCTCCTACATTTGGTATTCTCCAAAATGAATTAGCTGGATCTAGCCCACCTCCCAAAAGTCCTTCCTGAAAACAGTCTGTCATTGGTTTCCAATGTGGAGCAGGTATGACATTAGACTACACTCAAATGTAGCCTACCTGAAACTAGAGAGATGCTTTTAAATCTTCCCATATAATAAAGTTTTTTAGGAAAACATAAAAGAGCCTTCATTTACTGAGGCTGGCAATTTGACTTTTAGCCAGCTGACTGATGACCAAGTCTGTACCAGCTCAGAACAGTTCAGCAGCATCCCTGCAATGAGGCGGTGGCATTGCTACAATGTTCAATAGGCAACAGTGTCACCATAAAAACAAACAAACAAAACCAGACACCTTTGTTGCTAATCTCAGACTGAATGCCAAGGACTAAATAAAGGTTTCTGCCCTGACCCCACTACAAGCAGTCAGGAGAACATAGCAAAGCTTACATCTTTACCCATGCTAAAGTTGGGCACACAGCGATTGTTGAAGGATTTCAGTACCAAGGTCAGACAAGAAAAGGTGGTTACTCCCTCTGCTTTTGGTTCCGTGGGTAGCAGAGATCCCTGGAAGGTCAGTGCCGCACAGTATTAACTTGCTTACATTTAACTGAGTATCCTTTGAATATACGGCAACACTACATTCTCACATAACCTGAGATAGCAGTGCTTGCTATTCACTACACCTCTCAATTTGTATTTATCCTTCTTTACAGACAGATTCTGCTAAAACACACCAGTTAATACTGCAGTATGCAATATTGTATACATATATAATACAGTACGAAAAGTAACATTTTGCAGGGCCTACCTCCATGTGACTATTGCAGTTCAGATTATTATTCAAACATCGTGTAGTCACAGCTGCTTCAAAAAGAGCATGCTCACTTGAGAAATGCCAGAATTTATTTAAATTGCAATGTAAGACTACAGTAACTCTCAGTACCCTCACATTATAAAGGAAGCAGGTGCTTACATCTCTGAAGAGAGTGGGAGCCTCATCTACTATCTGCCCTTCCTGAGCTGACCTTGAAACTGAAATGCCCGAACACCTGGTAAGCACACAGCAGCAGGGTATGGATAGAGATAAAAGACAAACCATGTATAAAAGAGATGACACTTGTTCACACTGCTCCTATTTTAAAATCCAGATCATCCAAAGCTATCATTAGGACATTATAAAAGTACTTTTATTACAGCCTAGAAAGCCCAGATAATGCTAAGTCATACGTTGAAAGAATGTTCGCTAATGCACAGAATTTCATGTATCAACATAAGGAAAGAAGCTATGAAAAAAATAATCAGTGCATCAGAGACGTACACCGAGCTGTTGTGCTGATGGCTTTAGATGGGGATACCTACTGCATTTTAGGCATGGACAATGCAGCAATTAGTGAAAAATGTTTCCTCACATATACAGAAAAAAGATGCGGTCACTAGAATGATGACCTAACTAAATGATTTGATAATACAGCATGGTTTTTTAGTCATAGAATCACTAAGGTTGGAAAAGACCACTAAGATCATCTAGTCCAACCATCAACCCATCTCCACCATGCCCACTTTCTTTCCAGAGACCAAAACTCTGCTGCTCAGTTCTGAACTTGCCCTGGAGTACTCTGGAGTTGAAGTCTGTTGGGTATTGAGCACATGTCAAGGTCAGTTGAAGGCACTGTGTCACCATCCTTAAGCCTTTTTTTTTCCCTTTAGTTGTTGCTTGCTGGGTTTTTTGTTTTTTGTTTTTTTTTTTTTCATTACAAACAATTGTGACACCACAACACACATACCACTTGCTGGCTCCAGTCTATTAGGAGAGCTTTGGAAAACAACCTGTAATATCAACAGTCCCAAGTGTATTCTGAGCTGTATCTTGAAACCCATAAGATCAAAATAAAAACCATGACTTTCTAAATTACACATTTGGGTTCTTTTCATCTAACTGAAGGTTTATGTTCTTATACTTCCTTTGTCAACAATGTGAGCTGGAAGTATTTCTTTCCAATAAAGCCAGCTGTGATTTTCACATAACCACAAAACTCCTGGTAGAAAATAGGGAACCCAGGAAGTGTGTTTCAGACCTAACACAATCCCATACTACTGCAGATAACCACAAATAATCCTTCTCATGAAATGACAAAAGTAAACCAAGAAAAAAAATAGTAAGATACAGCCCACAGCCCTACAAATCCAACAGATGGCACAGCTGATATGATATTTGCTTGAGAAATTTTATATGAGAAATCAAAATCTATTTCACATCTGAAACCTATTATTACTGAGTCATATTTTACTTACCTTATTTTGTCCCTAAGATGATTTCCAATAAACAGCTTTCATTTCTCAGGTAAGGTTATGTAATTATGTTTAATGATTCCATGCAAGGAGCATGAAAATGCCATAGATTTTCAAACCAAATTTGGTAGTTTCCACAGCTTTCATTATCTACTATCACCTTTATTCAGCACAACTGAAGCATTCAGACTTTTTCCCCCTGTGGTAATGCTGACAGCAATACCACTTGTATGTAGGTACTATATACATAGCCTATAGAAACAGTTTAATTAAGTAACAATTTTAATAAAAGTAAGAATCCTGAGAAAACACCAATGGTTGAAATAGTCCATTTATAAATTTGGTACCAGAAAAGTGGCATTTTCACATATTAATCAGATAAAGTAGATTAGAACTGATGGGTGAGACTATCGGTAAGAGTGGTAATATTGACAAAACTTCCCACGATTCTGCAAACCTCTGTGCCAATTAATGCCAGTTATCACGGTGATTTTCTGTGATTATAGTGGCAATTGTCTGCTAGAAATGAATTGATATCAATTCATTGAGTCATTTGTCAGGGATAGGAAACAACATATTGCAGAATTGTCACAAACAAAGAAAGAGCAGTACCTCTCCCCACCTCCTGTAAGCAACAATGCTTCCATCAAATTTGGTGGTGTTCAACAACTCACTTATGAACCCTTGTAAGCTGTCAGCTGGTATTGACTTTTGCCCATTCATACTGGTGATTTAGAGAGGAAAAGCTCTGTATACTACTACCAGTTCCATGAGCCATCCAGCAACAAAGATTAAGGATTTGAAGAAAATGAAAAGCATTGAGGAATGGTAGTTTCTATATACTTTGAAAAATCACTGTGATATATATATATATATTTCACAATGGGTAAATAATGGATATCTCCAAAGATACAGCAACCAGAGCTTGAAATGTCAATCCTAGCTAAAACTATTGCAAATTCCTTACAGGAGGTACTGATGTTATGCACTGGGATACTCTCACTACTGAATTACTAGCTGCTATTAGTAAACTATCCACTGCAATCATCACACACAACAGTTAGAGGGGAAAAAAATTATCAAATAATTACCCAAGGTGAGTTGTTCTTTTGACTTAATATTTTCTAAACTGCTTTTTAAAACAGTCAGATAAGCTGCCCGACAGCTCTTGTAAAAGATGGCTTCTTCTGCATGCTGAGACTTCTTTGCTTGAGAGCCTTCTGAGCGTGTGCCTTTCTGATCGGAGAGGGATGCATTACTCCCAGGGCTGCTGGCCATTCTGTGAACAATGCAATCACAGTTACAACTTGGCACTCCTTTGCCTCTTTAATAATGACTCTTCTTTGTCCTCTGAAGCACAGACCATCACAATTTATCCTAAAACCTCAGACTGCACACTGCCCAGCATCTAACCCTGGGATAAGAATATTAATCTACCTTTGCAGGAAAGTATCATGAGGTCTGCAAAACAAAAACAGCTTGAGCTACTGAGCTACTTGTTATTCACAACTTGTTCTCTCCTGATAGCAAATGGTTTAATTTTATTGTATTTTCATTGCAGACATTTGACATAACAACAATTACACAGTCATGTTATTTGAAAGCATAATACAAATTTCTGAGTTAGCAATAGTTTGCATCATAGATGCTGTGTTTAGAAATAAATCAGTAGGGTTTGTCCTTACTACCTACTACTAGAACTTCCGCTCTTGCCATGTTAGCTAAATTCTCCTAATAACAAAAATGGTGGGAGAATTTGCACAGAACTGCACTCGCTGGCTCTGATGACTTCACCACCATTGCCTAGGTCCAGCATGATTTGTCACAGTGGTAAAATGAATGAACATATCACATCTCACCCCATGACTGTTTTGCTCACAGTGCCACTCTCACTGCTGCTACCGGTCACCAGAAGTAGCAAAAAGTGTTCTGGGGGGAAAAAAATCCACTGTCTGGGGGAGGCACAGAGTAATTTAAGAAGCTTTTTTGCAACAACAACAAAATAAATATCAAAGAGAATGGATGCAGCACTTAAGAGCTTTGCAGCTACATGATCTTTTCTAGGATTCTATAAAAGTCCTAAGTTTTGCACATGCTTAATTTCAGACTTACTTAAATAGCATTGCCATAAGTAAGTCTTAAAAGCAGAATTAAGTGACTTTAACTTCACATGCTTGAAATTTTGACCAACTTTTCTACTGGCCATTATTCTTATAGTGTTTTAACTGTAAAAACAGAAAACAAAAGCCCAAGCCTTATGGGCTGGCACCAGAGAAAAAATATGTAATCAACTTAACAACTGCATCAGTGTTTTTTAAACACTGAATGTTATGTGGTGTTTATCATAGAACCATAGAATGACCTGGGTTGAAAAGGACCACAGTGATCATACAGTTCAATGTCACAACCCCCTGCTATGTGCAGGGTCGCCAACCAGCAGCCCAGGCTGCCCAGAGCCACATCCAGCCTGGCCTTGAATGCCTGCAGGGATGGGGCATCCACAGCCTCCTTGGGCAACCTGGGAACAGTGCGTCACCACCCTCTGCACGAAAAACTTCCTCCTAATATCCAACCTAAACCGCCCCTGTCTCAGTTTAAAACCATTCCCTCTTGTCCTATCAATTTTTTTAAGAACTAATACAACTGTACTCTATATATTTACTAATATAAGTGTAAAAGAATTTTAAGAAAATCACTAACTGTATTTTTTTTATGAATTAAAGCAATTCCAAGCAGTAGGTACTATTGTTTGCTCACAAACGGCCAGCAAACTCCGACAGCAGCTTTCTGCTCCTGCCTGAGGTGATTAAGGCTTTTAGAAGGCCGTCACAGAGGGACACTTCATCACGGTGCACTGTTGGTCTAACAGCCTCTCAGATTATTTTACCCAGTGTTGACTTCAGAAAATTTCTTCCAGTAGAAAAAATTGAACATCTCAAGTCCAGCAACACCAGCATCGCAGGGTCCCCTTCAGGACTCATTGGATTCTTATTCTGGAGGCCTAAATCACTCACACCTTTGAGTTATACAGGTCTTTTACTCTTGGGAAAGAAAGATAATAGTCGCTTATCATGGATGAAGTGCCCTATCTGTAATGCACAGCCCGCCTGCCTGACACTTTAATATTACACCGGCATTACAAGGACCCCACCGGGAACGGCGATACAGCCTGGTTCCTACAAACGGGTGTCACTGTAATTAAGCACCAGCGTTACACACACACACACACACACAGAAACGAGGTGGAAGTCGAGGAGGACTTTCGCGAACAACCAACCCCGCCGAGGGGCAGCGGGGCTCCGCGCTCCCCGGCCGCACTCGGGCCTTCCCGCCCGCATCCCACCGCCTCCCCCGGCTTCTTCAGCCATATTTACAACCCGCCCTCACGGTGAAGACATTCAGTTCCCGCTCTCCCACAGAACGGAACCTACCTGCTCGGCCGAACCTCTCGCGGCGGCTGGGCAGCCCCGGCCCCTCCCCTCACACAGAGCCCGAGCCTTCGGGCCCGAGGGACTCGGCTCCACCACCCCGCCCCCTCAGCGCCGTTTCCAGCCGGCGGCGTTAGGCCGCTGCACGGCGCTGGGCGGGGACGCGCGAAGCGGCGGGAGCCGTTCGAACCGCCGTGATGTCGTACGTAGCGGCGCGGGCCGGGCGGGCTGCGGGCGCCACTGTTGCCCCTGAGGGCTGCTGTTAGCGGGGGGCGCCCTGAGGAAAAAGGCGGGCGGGCGGTAACCGCTGTGTGGGGAAGGGCGGGTTCGGTTCTTAGCTCTGTCTTGAGGAAGGCATGAAAGGCAACTGACTTTCCTTTCCTGAAACGGCCTCAGAGCAGACTGCAGTATTTCCTAGGGTATTTTTAACGAAAGAATCTTAGCACCATAGAATCGCCTGAGTTGGAAGGGACCTTAAAGGCCATCTGGTCCCATTCCCCGCAGTGAGCAGGGACACCCACAGCTCCATAGGTGCTCAGAGCCCCATCCCTGACCTCGGGTGTCTGCAGGGATGGGGCACCCACCCCATCTCTGGGCATCCTCTAAAGGATATAGCATTTGTATATTACATCTGTATGCACCTGCTACCATTGCAATCGTTCATAAGTGAACTATGATGGAAAAAGTCGGGTATACGTGGAGTTAAAAATTGATTTCCTGTACTGTTTCCTTACAGGAAGTTAAATTGCATACCTACACTTTCTGTTAACCAGTTCCTTGGTTAAGTGGTTACACCAAAACAGTACATAAGTGAGTAAAAGTCACAGAATGTTAGTGGAAAACTGCAAATATGACTGAGAAAGGTAGATTAGCAATACACCACAGCCAATACATAGTGTTTTAACCTGATAGACATGAGCAAAACGTCCCTTGCTAGCTATAAAGATATGCCACCATATTTTCTAAACTGTAAAGGGGAAAATAAATCCTGTTAGGTAATTTTGGATCAACATGAGTGTAGGAAGCAGAGGTAAATAAGTTATTGTGTATTATAATCACATATGCATTATCTCTCTGCCTCCTGTTCTTGTTCAAACTCTGACACTGGATTCTCATCCAGAGCCATAGCAAGGCTTTTGCAGTCATAAAAAAGATAAACTGAACTAACCTTGGGTGAGTTTTATTTCAGTGATCCTAGCCAAGGAGCCCATGTAGATTGAGCAAAAATTTTAACTTGTTCTGAGTGAACAGCAGATGCCAAGAGCTCTTTTTACTTTTCCCATTATCGAATCAGGGAGGCAATCACTAAAAAGAAGCCCACAAGCAAACCAGGCTGCTGAGTAGGACAGAATCTGACCTTGGGACAAGCAAGGCTAAGCTGACTTCCTGAAACCAAAACTGCCCATACAGCTCCTTCCAGCAGAGTAGTGCTTGTCTGGATTGGGGCTGCTTCTTCGGCATCATGGCTTTGGGTGTTCGCAGGGTTTTGCAAGCCAGTAGAGGGCAATTGGGACTGTCTTCAACTCTATCGCTGTACACAATATTTGACAGACTTTAAATAACACAGTCTCCTCCAGTCCACAGCTTTCTCCCTAAGAAATTTTCCAATTTATAATTTAGCATGATTTTCACATAGTTTCTCATTTATCTTCTTCCTGCAGCTATGTTGAGTCTAGATTCTCCTTTACTTTGGCTTCCAGCTCTTTTGGAAGTCTGTCATAAAAACTTCCATCATAACATGCCTTAGTGTAACATGCAAATGCATCAGTCCCTAGAGCAGCCTTTCAGAGTAGGTACATTAATAAATATGTTTGCCTGCTGCCACCAGGGTGGAAGATGTAATGGAGTCTGTATTCCTTAAGCAACATGGGTTGGTATTTAATAAGGAAATACAATGTAAAGAGTTCCATCAAACTGCTACAGCTTTGACTGCCCTTTGGCAAGAATTTCAGTCACTTTTTAAAATGTAAATGTTACCTGTTTACTTGGCTTTTTAAAGATAGAATACTTCTCTTTTCCTTTTTGTAATAGAGATCACTGTAATCTCATATATAAAAAAGACCCTCACCTGAGTTATATTTCAAAGATGTTTTTTCATTCAATTTTTCCCTACACTTGAATTTGCAATTTTGGAGTGGTACCATAAATTAAAAGAGGGTATGTTTGGAATGAGGTCATCTTAATTCCTTACAGTATGTTCTTTTCCGAGATAAAAACTGTGCTAAGATCTTGAAATATAATGCATTTCTGAATCTTCTTGCTTAAGTTGATATTTTATGTTTCTTGGGGACTGTTCTTGTAAAGATTTTAATTTTTTCCTCCATTGTTCTATGTGATGCTTTAAACCACTAAGATTTAAGAATGTACTTTAAAAGTTTCGCCTGTCTCTGGGAAAAATACTCTTAATTTATGTTGACCTTTCTTTCCTTTGAGCATTTAGTCTGCATTCAATAAAATTTTGATGACTGCTCTTTAGCAGACAGCTGTACGGTATAAAGTATTATAAATATTCAGCTTTCCTCTCCTAGCATTGCCATTAACAGCTGGGCATCCAGTTCAGCAGAGCAGATTTTGCAGAGAGAGCTTGGCGTGCTCCTGAATCAGTATAGTGGAGAAGACTAGAAAATAGTTTCTTATGGTTTGGGGACCTGTAAAGACATAGAGCATCTGTTCCCCAGTTAAGTCATAGTCTGGTAGCACTGAATCATGTTAAGAGCTAAAATGATGGGAAGAACCACTTTTTTCACCTTGGCTGTACCTGCGTTTTAAATGCCTAATAATTCTACTAAAGGAAAAATGATTTCAACCCTTGCTCAGAAGGTATGTAAATAATAATGCTTTTGCATTTTTTCATTGTTTATAGCTTTTAAGAGACAAGTGTATATACTTGGCATCTTGTGAAATTCACTTCAGTGTCTTGATTTTTATCTCCAGTTTTAAAAAATGGACAATTGGATTTTCCTATGGAAACATATAATCTTTCTAAGCAAGCAATGTTTTTGTTACACTGTATTTTAATTACTTAATATGTTTGCTTTGGCTAAGATTTTTTTTTTTAATGCTACACAAGAAAAATAAGTCCAACATATGAAAAAGGTAAATGTCATTGAAATTAGAAATGATAAACCTTACTACCTGGAAGCTTTGTGTCTTGATGACCATAAAACTTGGCTCTATTTTTATCTTGCAGAGCTAAGAGATCACTGAAGTTAGACAGTGTTAAGAAATATAATGTAAGTATTTTTGGTGTGTGGAATAATGTCAGATGTGTATATACATATATACAAATATACGTATACATGCCTATAAACACAGTATCTCATTGGTTAATGGATATTATAGATTGCTGGCTGTCTAGAAAACTCTCAGGAAGGCACACAATTACTGACAAAAATGTGAGTACATCATTTGTGGTGTTCCATTTGTCCTACAACTGCCTGGCCTTAAGTAACGTGTCCTTGCTTGAATACTTGAAAATAACAAGAGAAATATGCATATTTTTGCTACCTTCACTATTTACCCAAGAGCTGAATGAGTTAAGCTACTTGGTGAAATCATTCATTAGAAATCAGCTCTGTTATTCTGGAAGGAAACATTCTGCCATGTAATTGTACATGTAACAATATGGAATTATGATAATGCTGTAATCTGCATATTATAAACTGCAAAATTGAAATGAAAACATTAAAGGCATTTCATGACAAGGCTATAATTACCTCCCTCAGCTAATCTGGCGTAATGAAACAATAAAGTACTTACACTGCAATAAATTTCACCACAGTTATCACAATAAAAATAAAATTGTACTGTTGCTATTATTTTTTGTAAATGCAGCTATAGCATACTCCCAGTACCAGCATGCCATGACATATGTCAGTTTATTATCTGCTTCTACCAACAGTGGGTGTAGCTGCAGACACCATACTGAGGTCTTTGTGAGGATGGCAGCATTTAAATGAAGGAAAAATGTCTAAAAGTACACGAAGAGAAATAGCTGGTCAGTAAATGAGCTCCCAGTAAATCTCCAGATCTGTGTCCTTCTCAAGAGAACTGCTCACACGCAGCTCATACTTGGAGGTCTTACTGCTTTTTAACAAAATACAGATATCTAATTTTAAAAATTCACAGCATTTTTTTCTGTTGTTGCTGAAAGAAAGATGGCAAAATACTGCAATGGCACTAAAAAAAAATCATTAGCAGTTTAATTAGCAGCTTAGTGCACCATTATCCAACTTGTTCTGCTCAGAATGCAGCTGTGACTAATTTTGCATCTGTTTATTGGGGTGTAGTGATGAGTGGTCCAGCTGAAATTACACACAGTTCTTTTGCTGCCTTAAAGCCAAGTTCTGTGAGCAGAACGGGGCTTGGCCTGATAGAAAAGGCTGCTTGTTTGGGAAAGGGATGATTCATTCCTTTCCTTGCTTCAGTTGCAAAAATAGAGACAAATCAATTTGCTCCTCAACCTCCAAGGGCCCGGAGATGTAACAAATTACAAACCGGAGAAGTCTCTCATTCTCTTTCTTGGTGCATTTTGTTTTGATGGTTCTACGTTTCCAAGAGGGAGAAAAGATCAGTGTTTCACTGCTGTTTCTTCTTTAAACCCATGAGAAAATATTGGAAGGGAATGGAAAAAATGGCTTCATCTAAAATACCCCTTATTCTCTGCATGACAGATGTCAACACAGTGAAATCATTCATGCATTGTATGCATTCTCCACTTCTGGAGTTGGCTCTTCTCATTTGGAAGCAGTGGTGGACATGCCTGCAGACTGTCTCCTTGAAATGGGAGCTAGGCAAGAACAGGAAAGCTGTTGCTCAGCAGCTTTGTTTTCTGACTTGCTGTATGGTGTGCATTCCTGCCCTTCTGTTTAGTCATTGAATCACTGGTTACGTAACAGTAAGGTACTGTCAGGTACCATGCACACTGCCTAATAGTTATGCAAAAATCCCTTAGTCACTTCACTTGTGGTTTCAAAGAGCGTAAGATGCAGCTGATACAAGTGGAGACTCAACTACATACGTTCTATTTCTTTGTACCTTTCCTTTTTGACTGTCACTAATGGCATTGTATAAAGCTGCCAGACTTCTTAGCTGGAAGCAAGTTCTTGCCTGAACTGAAGCCCTCTGTGTGTAAACAAACTTGTTTTTATTTTTAGTATTGGTAGTGCAGGGAAATCCCAGTTTCTCAGAGTTGCAATCTAGAGAACAAACTGCACCCCGGGTAATATTTCGGAAATGGAGACTTCTCTGCAAAACTCCTCATACACCATTAGATTGCTACTTCTGTATAATGAAGAATACTGAAATTCTAAGCCAGAGTTCTGGTTTTAATGGACTCTTAAATGACGTTTTGTGTTTAGTTTTTAATTAACACTTGTTCAGGAAATATTAGAAATCACTATCTAAAAATATTCATACGCCTTAAATTCTCAGTAGGATAATACCAGTTTTTGACTGTTGTTTAAATTACACATGTATGTACACATATATGCCAGAATATCCAAATCTTTGGAAGCCAAGTACTTCTTTTAAAATGAAAACAAGGAGGCTAGTGATTGAGGTGTACTTTGTCTTTTTGTTTTTGACTAAAACTAATGTTTGCACACGTATGACAGGCTTCCCATAAGTGGGAGTACATAAAGCTTGGAATTACTTAGAAATAACTCTCATCAGATAGACTTCAGAGAGGCTTTGATTTGAGACTTTGACTGATTTGAGACACAGCATGCAGCTCTGCTGATAAGACAAGTGGAAGCCAGGATGCATTTAGTTTACAGATGGAAATTTTGAACCCACAAAAGTTACAGGTGGATATAGGAACTCCTTTGTCTTTAGCCAACATTGATCCAGATTCTTTTGTCTTCTACTCCATTTTAGCCAGTTGAAGCAAGCCCTTTGGCCAAGAAGAAGGATCTAAACTCCTATTCACCAACAACAGGAACATGCCAGATAAGTCCATTTTCGTCTCCCACAAGTCATAATGCAGAGGATCTCAGAAATGGCTTATCACATGGTTAGTTGAACATTTTGCCTTTCTTATTGCAACATTTTTCTGGCTATTGGCTTGATTTAGTGATTTATGCGTCTCATGCAGTATGTTTGATTTCTTTTTTTGTCTTATACCTTTCCAGTTTGAGATGGAGGAACAGATTTATTTGTTCATGCCAGTGAAATAAATTCATGCATACACACTGAATTTCTTAATTCTGAGTCTTCCTCTATGAATATGGAAAGTGATGTAGATGTTATTAGATCAAATGTAAAAGAGAAGTAGTTAGCCTAACCCTTCCTCCTTCGCTTTCGTCTATATAATTTTTAACTAAAAACAGCCTTACTCTGAATAACTATGTTACGCTAACACAACTCTGACTGTCAGGAGCTCTCAGAAAATATTCCTTTTTTTAATTGCATCTTAAAATGAAATGGAAATGATATGTCTCCAAAGACAACTTTTGATGCAAACAGACTATGAAGTATATTTTCAGTAGAATAACCTGCTTGTATGAACGTCATGGGTTTTAAGCGTAGAGGAACCACTAACTCACCTAGTATTACTTATTAAAACAATAATACAAAGACACTTATCTTTCCCACATAAAACTCAAGAGCTTTTGTTCCCTTGCATTACAAGTCCTATAAAAATCATATAACAGCCAGGATTAGAAGGGAATATAGAAGTCATTTAGTTCCAACTCACCTTCCATGGGCTGGTTGCCAGAACAGGGCTTGAACCCACATCCTTCAGTCCAGTGAGGTCAACCTCTAGGTGAGCACTCTAAATGCTAGGCCAGCTCCCAGAGATGGTTGTCTTGCTCTGAAGGCTTCAAATATATACATTATCACTTCTCCTGTTACCACATTCCTTGTTCAGTTACCTTTGTTATTAAATAAAAAAAAAAAAGTCTCCAGTCTGCTTTTGAATTTGTCTGGCTTTAGTTTTTAGCCATCAGTTCTTGTTAAGTCTTTTTGTTGGGTTAAAGAGCTTTTGATGCCCCACATAGTTTGGGATTTATGGGCAGTAATTGAGGCTTCACTAACATTCATTAATTATGAAGAACAGAAATATTCTGAGCAGAACAGAATAAACACTGTTTGAAGTTTAGCCCCTGAATTTTTTTTTAAAGGAATGTGTTAAAAAAACATTATGATTCTATTCTATACAGAACATCTCCATAAGATGAGAGGTATATGCATTTGAAGCATGTGGCCTCTTAAAAAACTAGGTTGAGGTTTGCAGTGCAAGTACATGCTTCCTGACTTGTCTTGTCAGGATGTGGCATCCTATATTCTTATCCAGGATATAACAGCAAGTAATCAGATTCAAGTGAAGTTACAGCATATTAAGCCCAGTAGCTGATAACCACTGAATTAAGATTGCTTGTATTCTGAAGAAAAGAATCAAATTAGAACAATCTATGCCCCAACCACTACAGGCACTCTGAGCAGTCGGTTTTTTATTAGCATAGTCACATCACAACAACAGTTCTGAGAAAAATAAAAAGATATAACCCAACCTTCTACTTTCTTTTTCTTTTTTTTTTTTCCTTCTTTTTTTTTTTTTTTTAATGAAATGCCCATTTTTATTTTGTGGCTGCCTGTAGAGTATCAAAGTATACTTTAGCCTGACTGGATGTTGTAAGGATAGGCAGAAACAGATATATGTTACTGTTAACCACTCGCAGATCACCCAGGAAAAGTAGAGGTCACAGTCTGGGGATAAAGAAGGAATTGCTTACCCCTTTCTAAGGATTAGGGCTCACTGGATACTCCAAATAAGGTGATCTCCAAGTAGAGATACTTCTCTTTCAGTTGCCAGGCCCTTAAATGAGGTTAGGGAGGGGTGGACCCAGGGTTGTACAAGCAAATTGCTCACACCTGTGCTCCCAGGGCTGGCCATGCTCCTTCACCAGGTGCTCAATCACTGATTCAGGCTGTGATCTCATGTTTCCTATGCAGATATCTACCTGTACTTTTAAACCTTAGCTTTGCAGAAATCATTGAATTGTTTATGATGGTAGTAGTCGAATAGAAAGTTAAAAACACTGTGGCTCTTTATATATGTTCTCTTGAATATTCCCTACATCTAATTTCTGGCTTTAATGACTCTTTAGTTTCAGTCAGATGCCTTTCAGTGACACAACACATTGTAATACACTATCTGACTCTATTACAAGTTCTAGAACTTTTCAGCAGCTCTGCATTTGCATTACGTGCCTTAAATCTTAGGTAAAAGAAAAAAAGGAGCAAAATATCTCATACTAAAATGGATGTTAATGGAAAGGTGAATGTATACCATATTTCCATACTATTAATAAATATGGACATGAGGAAACATTCTTTATGACAAGACTGATCACGTGATCATAGCTGACACTGAGATAGATAATTATTCAGTTATATATTACTAGCTTATTCTTTTCCCCCTGTAATCATATGGCTACAAGATGGTGGAGCAGACTTCCTCTTACATCACAGTTACAAATTGTCCTTTTAAATGCACTATTTCTCTTTTCCTTCTGAAAAGAAACTTATTTTAAGTGTTACACTGTTTTAATAGATACCACTTGTAAATCAGGTGTTAGTCGAGGTTTTGTTAACAAATCCATGGGAACAGGCTTTTGTGGTAATAACCTATTCCTGTTCCCTTACAAAACATGCAACTGCTCCAAATAGCAGTGTACTGAAATACAGAGATAGGACTCCTCATGCAGAACAATGGTAAGTGGGGTATGATTTATCGTGCCCCATCATTTGACAAGCTAGAACATTATACTGCCAATACAGTATGTCAGAGCCCTTGGAAATAATTTGCACCTTACTTCCTTGTAGTTGTTTACAGGATGGAGCTGGGGGCCAAGCACTTCTTATCGAAGGAAAGTGAGGGTTTCACTGCTCAGTTATTATGGTTTGTCATGGTAAAACTTTCTGTAATAGAAAAAAAAAAAAACAACTTACATGTAGAACAAAGAAACTATGTCAGAATTACACAAACTTACAGTTGTTAATATGATAATCCCAAGATTTCCATAAGCATAAATGTCATGTAAACTGACGAGAGGTCAAATTATGAAAGAATAATTTATAGTCAAGTTAGGGTGTTTCATTACTAAGGAATCTGCCCTGTTTCATAACTGAAACATAATCTTCCTGTAAGATCATTCAGCAGTCAGGGTTCACATTAACAGCTTTTCATGTGCTTCAGAAGGTTAACATCTTATTTTTATCATTGTTGCTTTTTTCCCTGTCTTGTAAACCTCGTAGGAGATGAAACCAATTCAGAAAGCAGATTATCCAGAAGAGGGCAGCCTCAAACAGTGGAGGATGCGTAAGTGTGTGTAAAGTGCTTTGTGGGTGCAGTGCCGTCATTTTCACTTGGGAGGGATTCATACTTCATATAGAATTAAATTAATAGTGATTATTTTTAGTATTTGTAATTGCTCAGGGTTGGAAGGTACCGAATGGGAGGGTTATAGGTACAAATTAATGCAGGGTTTGCAATGCAACTCTCTGAACGTTTCTGTCTCAATGGCAGCATGAGGCATATGGCACTGCCTGCTACAGGAGTCATGTCCATAGTACTATAATGAGGTATCATAATTAAGCTATCTGTATAAAAGTATGCTTTGCCTATCCAGCCTCTTCTGAAAACATACATTCTTTCCCTTATTTTTGGAATCATAAACATCCAAAGATAAAGGTACAATAACCTTGGGACGCTTTTCAGCTAAGATCTGATCACAGATAATGATGACAAAACGTCACATTTGCATGGTAAAATCTTTTAAAATGCTTGTATTTTCTGCCACAATCTTATTTTAAGCCATAATCTTCCAACACTGATTCTTGGACTTTGAGCAGTCCACATTTACTAAAGCACTTAAATAAATGTTTTGGGCAAGGTATCTGATAAAAGTGCTTTCCTAAGCTTGACAGATGTGAGGAAGGAGAAAGGACAAAGACTTGTTCCAGGTGAGGCTGTTAGTGTCTCTTGTTATTAGTATTGCTTCATCTTTTTTGTTATGAGAAACACTGAATTGTTTATAAAGCCACCAAATTTCAGCTGAAATGTGAACTGGTTCTTTTCTGTGCCAGCAGCGAGGTGTCATGGAAGTGTTATTGTGTTAGTTGTGTACCCTGCCAAACAAACACACCCATCCCAAAGAGCTGGGCAAAGTAAATATTTGTTTTTACTGTGATAGAACTTGGTCACGGGGAAACTGTGAATCTCTGTGTGTTGGATTGGATTGAGGATGCCTTCCAGTTTCATGGGAAGTTATCCAGTAAATACGTTATCCTCAATACTCCCCCAACCCTTTCCATTCTTTTAACCTGACTGAAATTGCATTCACCAGGACTGCACTTTTGTTCTTATAATCTTACCTTCTGTGTTATTCTACCTGTTTAGCTGATGATTCAGCAGCTTGTCCTCTGACGTCCTTGACGTCCATCTTTGATATCTGTCTCCGGAATTCTAATTCACAGCTCAGCATCAATGTGGTTATTCCATGTCTTCATCTCTCCTCTACAACTTTATCTGTTTTTCTCTCGTTCTGTGTATTGTGGCTATCCTGTATTTCATTCAGGCCCAGTTCCTGGGCATCCGATGCAAATTGTTATGTAAATTCTCATGTCTGTAGGTCAGGAAGACTTTCTCTTCAAAATACCTAAAGTGAATCTCCTGCTACTGCAGTTTGTCCTTGTTA
The DNA here is from genome assembly GCF_016699485.2 of Gallus gallus. Lineage (NCBI taxonomy): Eukaryota > Metazoa > Chordata > Aves > Galliformes > Phasianidae > Gallus > Gallus gallus. Next base: position 27,511,269 of record NC_052539.1, on the reverse strand, counting down.
AGAACTTACCTCCCAGCATAAGGCAACCTCCATCGCCACACATTGCTTTGTCAGCACACTTCTTTGTTCTTTCCTTGTATTCCTGCTTTACCTTAAGTCCTGTTGAAACGGAAGGCAGAGTGCAACTGCTGTGCTACTATTGGTGGCACTGGAAGAAGCATCACCTTGCTAGAGCAGTATTTCTGCAGGGTAGTCGGCAAGCTGGCATTAGAGAGTTGGGGTTTTGTACCTGAATGTGTTATTTTCATCATATGCTCAAGTAAACATCTGTTATTCTGCTCCTGTATTCTGTTGTTTGTATTAATTATTCATATCGCTGTATTTGATGTTCCAGATAAAAATTACCTCAGGACTGGATACCCTAATGCATACATTGCTTTTTAATAATGAATAATATTTGTGACATTTGTTCAAACAATTACTTACGCTGAAAGTTGTTACTCTCCCTTCTGATTATTCCAGTCGTGGTGCTGATGTGCTCCTTTTTCTGTTTGTTTGTCTTGTAATGGAAACTTCCCCCACCATTAGGTTGAAATTCCTTCCTTGCAGGACAGGAAGTATCTCCTTAGTGGTGGAGCCTGCCAGGCAGCAGCACTGTCTGGATGGGATGCTGGATTGTAAAAAAGAGATACATAAAATGAAAAATAAAAACATCTCACAGTTATACCATTGGAAAGCTGCAGACTGCAATAAAAGGGGCGTTTTGCTTTGCTTTGGGACGGCGGTTTGGTGTGGATTTTAGTTTTTATTTTATTTGTGGTGAACTAGTAAATCCCTCGGTCAGCACTCAGACTCATTTCACAGTGAGGGTAACCTTGAGCTTGCAGGATTCGTGTAATCGTGGTATTCCTTAACATTTAAATGTTGGCATTCAATAATTCAGTATGCTCTTTTTTTCTTTAATTAAAAAAAGGCAAGAATTGGAAAGACAAGCAGTTAGTAATGTGCCAGTAATCACATTTAAAAACCAACACCAACACACTACTATTTACGTGAGCATCCATACACTTTCTTTCTATCTAAATCCTGGATTTGAGGTTTCTTATGAGTGTGATTCTCCCTTTCATGGGCAGAAGCAGCAGGCAGATGATTCCTGTTGCCTCATTTGATTTGCGTGCATTCCAGGGGAACCTCGCCCAAACCTTCGTGGTAGGACTTCATTTTAATGAATACTCAGTGCAAATCCTCAATCCTCCACTGAAGTCTGAAGTTACATCTAATCTGATGGTGCATGATTTTAATTCTTATTGCAGACAACAAAGGCTGGTATTTACACTGGCAATAAAATGAATTTATGGCTAATAGATGAGATAGTACCAACTTACATTCCTGTTTGTACTGTTGTCATCCTGTGTGACTATAAGGAAATCTTCTGAATCTCCAGACTACTGAACCTGGGTTTCTATACTTGAAATTAGGATACATATGTTTGGCACTTCCCATATAGATATTTAAAGCTGTATTTGATGCTGTATGACGCAGTCAGGTTGGTAGCCCATTGGTTCACAGGTTATTTACGTCCATTCTGTTACAATGTTAAGAAGCTGTTGGAAACACTGTAAACACTGATTTTTTTCAGTGCCTCGTGGCTAATAGCAATTGTTTCACCCCCACCTGCAGGTTTGCAGAGTTGCAGTCGAATGTGAAAAGTTCATTGGCGAGAATTCTGAAAGCAAGAGAAAACCTGACAAGCCTACAGGTCTGATTTACACTGATTTATGTATTTCTGCATCTGCTTTTAGCGTGCCATTTCAAATAAGAATGAAAACTGCAAATGCAACATTTGAGTTTAAAGGAACAGAGAAGCAAATAAAATACTGGAATCCAAGCAGAGTTGGCCTGAAAGTACAGAAAACACAACCCTCCCCCCCCACATACACACATAAGGCAACTTAATAGATACATATTTTTGAATGAGGGAAGTCGCTTTTCCAAGCACACTATTTAAAACGCGTCTCTCTCCTCATTTTGTACATGAATAAGAGCATATGAAATAGTTACCAACTCCTATTTATAACTTGCAGCGTGAATTATTACTGCATAGATTTATATGTCCTTGGAGATTTAATATCCCTTTGTGTTGAAGTGATTGTACTATTTAATTTACCTCTAATGTATCATCATTTAATAGAGTCTGCTTAATACATGCTAAAATGCAAATAATTCTTCTGGTTTGCTCAGATTTCTTTTCCTGAATACATTTAGGACAAGGTTAGCTGCCGAATATCAATATTCTTGAAATAGCTCAGCGTACTGAAAGCATTCCATCATTTATTTTCATTTAAGTGTGGTCCGACAACATTGTATTCACAGAGAAAAAAAGAAACAGACCACCATTGCTAATAATTGAAATGCTTACAGCGGAAGCGTTTGTTTAGAAAAGCTCTGTGTTTCTCATTTGCCGCTGTATATTTTCAGATCTACCATGAAATGCTGGGGGGGTATTCAGTGGTTCCACAGAATGGTAAATGCTTGTAGATTTCTCTTTTACTAACATATTATAGCAAGCTTGTACATGCTCCGAGATTGCTTTCCTGGGGATCAAGTGTTAATCTGTTTAAACAGCTGAGGACTTCTGAATGAAGCGTAAATAACAGGAGATTTTTAAGCAACTCTTTCAAAAGCACCTGAACGCCATTTTCAAAAGTAACACATGTCCTTGCGCCCTTAAACTCCTTAATCCCGCTCGCTCTGTGAGAGAAAGTCCCACGTAGGACTGAGAGTTTGTGAAAAGTATCCCAAAAGTTCTTTCTTTTCGAAATTGGTTGTAAGCTGTAGGTAGTTCGGGAGTGAGATTTAACCATCTTTGATTATGTTTTTTTCCAGGCTTTAGAGGGCAGCAGAGAGCTGGAAAATATCATCGGTGTCTCAGACTCGTCTCGCATCTTGAGCGCTGAAGTGCAGAAAACCCAAGCGCTAAGTAAGGATTTTCGACAATATTTATACACCACTGTGTTATAATGAAGTGTTGTACTGCAGGCCTCTGCCGCGTGAATTCTTCTGGTCAGAGCAAATACACCTTAAACGTCCCCGTGCACCCAATAGGGACATAAAAGAGAGGCAACCCCAAGGACCCACACTTCTAACTCAGCCGCAGATGGAGAGGAAAAACTTGGAAGAGCAACAGCTTTTCTCATGTAAATAGTTAGCTACTTAGTGGGCAGTTAGCTAGTGATTAGGCTAAACGTTTGCACTTTGATTGCGTTGCCTTTCTTCTCTTTTTGGAAGGAAGTTGTTTTGTTTGTTTGCCTGTTAGAAGGATTAGGCTGAATATAGGTTTCCAGGCTTTAAAAATTGCTATTCATCTGTCTTTAAATGATGGACATACCAGATGCTTATTGTGCTGGGAGAGGGGCACTTTACCGATGGCACATCTGTAATAGGAACTCAGAAAGTCAAAGATTTTCTTTCATGCGTGTTTGTTTTAGGAAAGTTTTATCCTTCAAGCCAGAGGTTCTTGGGACTTCAGAATCCTCAGCAGCTAGAAAAGCGTTTGTACTTAAGTTCCCAGGTGCTTCTGCAGCTAGAAGGGGAATATGTAATGGGAAAGTGTTTTAATGTAAGAAAAAAACAAAACCGCACCCAACCCTTATCATTCATTGCTGACTTACAGGTAACAACCAAAACATGGCACTGCTTATCCAAAGGAAAAAATAACTCTCTGCCTGGTCTGGTCCTTCCTTAGAGCTCAAACTAGCTGTCGGCACCAAGGAGTTCTGTTGCTGTTCAGGCCTTGATCTGTGTGCCTTGGAATAGTCTGTTCCTTAGTTTTCACAGCAGCATGCAAGCATCCATATCCACACGGCATGTTTATGACACAGGTGTGTGTCTAATATTGTATTTACCTAATAACTGCTTCTTCTCCAAGGTTTACCTAAAGAACATTGGCCCTTTGGACTTTCTGCACTAGCCTCATAATTTAGTTCCCAGCTGACAAGGGAATACAAACATTATATACATATGCACAGTTACCGTGTCCACTCATGGGACATGCATTCAAAGAAGATAAGAATACGAAGCTTTTATCCTGCAGCACATGTGATGTTTTGCTGGTATACGTTATTCCGGATCCCATCAGGGTGCTCTGTATTCTGCAGAGCCTAACGCTGGAACTCCCTGCAGGAGAGCACAAATCAGCTGGCTGACTCTGCTACTGATGTTTGCACTTGGAAGCCACAGATTTTTCTGACCGAAGATCACTGAGACTCCTCTAATGCATGAGGTGTATGCACCCCAGCTGTGGAATGTATGCACCACACAATTCCAGCACTACTGTTGTTTAAATTAACATTTCTTTCCTGCCTTGTATTCCAGTGCTCATTCAGATTTCATTTTGCATTTGTATACACCGTACTCGTTCCCACTGTCATGCAGATTACCAGAGGCTTTCTTACACAAAATGAAGTTTTGTGAAAGCAGTCTATGTTTACATTACTACCCTACACGTGGATAGGACAGTATGACCACCACATCCAGGAGAAGGTTGCAAATGAGATATCAGACCTCTCGTTGGCTCTTTATTATGTGCAGTGTTCCTGTAAGCTTCCTGTTGCCTTCAAAAGGGGAAAGAATCCTCGTTTCCCCCACTCTCTGGGTTAGAACAAAGTATGGTGTCAACAGTAAAAGATAAAAATGGGGACGAAATATAATAAGAGGCCTGCAAGCACATTTCAGAACTGTGTTCATCTCGACTTCTTTTTGTTAATTTTTTTCAGCAATATATAGATACACCTGGTGCTTTTATTAATCACGGGAAGAAAAATACAAGCGCTTTGAAAATGAATAAGAAAGCATTGGTATTATTTTCCTTGAAATCTCTGGGGTAACATTTATTGATTTCAGGTTTCTTTTTTCACTAGTGAGTCAAGCAGAAGAACTGCAGCTGTTGAAAAGGAACCACGGACAACTTCCTGCCCGAGGTACTGAGAAACAAAAACAAAACCAAACCAATGTCGTAACTTCTACGTAACAGATGTTTCGAGGATTCCTTTTAGTTGATTCCTTCTTAGTTCTTTCCACCTGAAGTAAGTTGGATAACCTTTAGCGTATGAAAGTGGCAGTAATCAAATGTATTTCTTCTGAGCTTGCAGCTCAGCCTGAACTCTTGCACTATTCAAATGCAAATTTCATCTTTTTAGCCATTTTGTTGTACTGAGTATTTCTCCATAAAAGTGTGTCTCATTAACAGCCCTGCACTTGAGGCACGATCCAGAATTCCGTGCAGTCAGGCTCTTGAGACTTTCCCTACCCTTCATACATCCAAGTTATCTTTGTTCTTTCTCACTCTTCTCTCTCCTCGCATTTTGAGTGTATAAGCCGAGTAACATGCACTGTCTGCAGCAGAACCTTTATCACCCTGTATGTACTGGGAGGCACTTAGCACACTCCAGGGGACTGTGAAATCCTAGCTATTAGGTTTCCTCATAACTAGGCCTGTGAAAATATTTGAAGTTGGTGGCATTTAATATCACGTGGCCCACACGGCCCCTTCAGTGCCTTGGCTAAGGGAAGGCGGGGGGGGGAGGGGGAGGATGGTCATACTCCTCTTGTCCTTCTGTTCAAAAGACCACAGCCACTATCAGGCAGTGGTAGCGCTGAGCACTGCGGGCCACTGCAGATCAATACAGCTTCTGCTTCCCTCGTGCCCTGCTCTTTAATGATTGTTGGTGTAAAAAACTAGCCCATAACACTAAACATATCGCCAGTGTTCAGTCTTATTGGAGAAGAAATGAAGTATTTGGGAAAAGCGTGATGGGAAGTAGAATATGACCTTACGTTGACCAATTCTGATGAAGTTTCAATGCCAGTTTTGCTTTAATAAAGAATAATTTGTTATTTGCAGTCTTGAAAACACAGAAATAGGAGAGGCCAACGATTCTGTGATTAAAAGAAAGCATTTGGAGATGCTTTGCTTTGCCTTTTAATTTTGGATGTGGTTTTCTGTAATTATTTGTAATTAGTTATGCTCAAAATTTAAAACCTATGACTATTCTGTGGCTTGATACTGATGGAATGTCACATTATCATCACATGGTGAGGCATGAAATTTATTTACTTTACATAAACAACCTCTGCTTAAAACAACTTAATACAAAACATTCCTTGCTCAATGGGCAGCATTATGCAGGACTCAGTATATCATTTTGTGTGACCAGCATAAAAAATGGCATCATTGTTTGTCCATGACTAGCATTTACAGTAAACAAAATGTTTTTGAATAGAATATAAGCAAACTGTAAAACAGCTGCCAAGAGATGAAATCTAGTCAGTATGCTGCAGTCCAAAACATGCTTTATGTGTGTTGAGAATGAATGTGTAGGTTGTGATATGCATATTTTAAAGGAAAATTTAATCACTTCAGTGTTTGGAGGAGTGAAGATAATGTTCTACAAAGGAAAGCTATTTCAGATGGTTTTTACAAATTATATTAATAATTTCTGTTACCCAAAAAGATAAACAGTGACATAAATCACGTCCATGACTCTGCTGTCTGAGTAAGAAACAGTAAGGGAGTGTTACAGAAGATCAAATATTTGCTGTGTAGGAAGGAAACAGGAAAACTATTTTCAGGCTTTGTCTTATAGTCAAATAAAAAAATCCTTGGTTTTGTCTCTTTGTTCACCCTGATGACCCAGTGCCACATATGATCATCCCCATTAAGTTCGGTTCTAAATGTTCCTCACTTCCATTTGTTTGTAATGCAAGGCCTCAAGTTTGCTTCTTTGCAACAGGAGTGGCTGCTCTCCAAGAGACCGGATCAGGGTTAACTAGATGGGTTTTGATCTAACCCCAACTGAGATTACCAATGAAAGCCAACTGCAGAGATGAGGGACCGAGTACTACCGAGTTCCAGCTTGTCTGCCCAGTATTGCTGTCCCTTGCAAAGAAGGCAGTGAAAAGTTGACCTTTGTAAACAGCTACGAAGCATGGCACTTGGACCTTTTTGCCACAAGGCAAGAAGACAATCAACTGTTTTTCTTTGCAGCCAGTTAAATCTGCTCAGATTCATGCAAAAACTCTCCATGACTGTGCTCACATTGAGCAGGCAAACACCTTTGTTAGTCCAAGAGCCTTAGCTGCAAATACATCTATGAAAAGCACAAAGAGATATGATGCTTCTTTCTTCTAAACAACGCCTTGCTTTAGGCTTAAAATACAACTGGATAATCTCTCGTTAAGACCTTTAAAACTCCCTGGTCTACATAGAAAGGCAACAAAATGGAGAGACCTGTTGTTAAAGTTCATTTTCTTGTGCATGAAGTCTAAACTGGTTCATCTTGGCTCATCTGGAAACTCGGCTTTCTGTATTAACGGATTCTCTTCCAAAGAGTTTCAGAGTTCTGTCATTTGCCCCACAGTGCAGATCTGAACTTGACACTGTTGCCTCCGAATCCTCAGGCATTCAGGAAAGTATTTCCACTGCAAGTTCTGCAGTCTGCTGATTTCTGGTAGAGTCATCTTCTCAAAACCAATTCTATTGCAGCCATAGGAGCGAGGCATTCCTTTTTTTTACTTCTTGGTTACTTTTGCACTCTGACCTGCTTCTGCAGGCTTTCTTTTTGTCCAAGAGAACCATGTATATATCACAAAGCATCCAATTCCATTTCAGAAACAGTGCAAAATAAAACAAGGAGAGTTTCTTCTCAAAACAGACAAAATGGCAGTAATACAGTATTCCACAGTTCATCCTAATTTATGTCAGCTTGAGTTTGCACTTTCTATTGGGTCTGTGTGTAAGCAACTGAGTAGGTGGGGTCTGTCCTGCTGGGGAGTAGCTGTGAGTGAAAGTAAATCCATCTTGCAACACATTTCTGCCTCATTTTCAAATGGAGTAGAAAAAATTCATTTCTGAATTTCAGTTCTTTAATCTATTTGGGAAAAGCTGCTCCTGCTGACACACAAAGAAGCTTCTTAGCTCTGTCAAGATCCTTGCAATTAAATGGTCTGCTATTAAATGTGGAGGTTGGTGGCTCTGCCTGTGGTGGGGGTGTTGGAGATTCACGATCCTTGAGGTCCCTTCCAACCCGGGTCATTCTGTGATTCTGTGATTCTGTGAAATCTGTTATGTCTTTAAGTCATACTGCAGTGTGTGTGTTTGTATGTGGGGCTGCATTAAGCAGAACTTTACTGTGTGCACTCACCCGAGGGCTCGATCTGACTCACTTGCTCTGTTTGATCACAAATTGTTTTGAATCTCTCCATGCAAAGAAATCGTCCTACCCTCCTGCACTCACAGTCAGAGCTAATTGTAAGACTGCCTTGAAGTACACATTAAGGAGAAGAGTGGTGTTTGCTGATTTTTACTCTGTGGATGAAAACCTGTTGCTCAGGCTCATATGGCAGGATGTGTTCTCAGTCCATGCAGCTCTTTTTTCAGTTTGTAACCACGCAAAGTCCTCTGCGGTTTAGAAGAGATAACAGAAACCACTTAGGCTGGTATCCAAAAAGTGCAGTGCCTGTGGTTTGCCCAGTGCAGACAAGCAGTCTCATCTACTGGAGGAGCCCTGCTGAAAAGTAAGGGGCTGCTGGCCATGTTCCCCTGGCACCTCAGCACCGCGGTGTTTCCTGGCACGTTCAGCTGCATGGGACCCACACCTGGCGAGTGCACCTTTAGAAACAGCCTGAGATTTAAGAAGTCCCTGGGCCTGAGGTTGCAGCGTGATAAGCTTTTTGGATAGAAGGGGGCAATTTACAAACCTCTCCCATGATTTAACATCTTCTGCAATGCAGATGAAATATTAAGCTATTAACTCTGGTGGCAGATACAGAAATGCACATGAGACATACGACTATAGGCCCCCGACGTATGTACGCGTAGAACTGTCAGCCCGCATTTTATATGTAGGTGTCGACCGCATTTATTCATGAATTTCACACTCCTGTTTACTCTCTATTTTCCTATGTACCTTTTTACAGACTCAATAGCCATTAATTTTTAATCCTAGCAGATCTAGACTTTGGAGCATTAAGTTTAATGAAAAATTAAAGCATTGTAGTACTATCAACAGCTACGTGTAGCAACTCCTGCATGAGGATAAATACTGCTTTCTCCCATGAATATAATTATTTTAAATAAAAAAGAAAAGAAACATTAGTTTGGACTCACTTAGAAGCAATTATATGTTTAAGAGGTGTAAATAACTTGCTATCCAGACGTTACAAATATCCAGGTGCTCTGTATGTGCTGATGACAACAAAATTGAAAAGAAAGACTGTAATAATTCTGACTGGTTTTCTCTGCAGAAGATATTGATTATTTGTGTGTGGTGAGAGATTTGGAAAATTCAATTAAAGGAGTTGTGCAAAGGTTTCATAAATTTTCCTGGTACAGCGTGTACACAGACATTGTTGCGTATTAAATCAATGCAGCACTTCACAATATATTTTCTTTGAAACATAAAAATAAATAACATTTAAACAGTTCTGCTTACTACAGAAACAAATTTTATTTTCTGTGAAGCATTTAGTCATGTGCTATCACTGACTCATACACATTTGCCAGCTGTAACAAATTTTATAGACGTTTTCTCCAGAGACATAGCTCATATACTATGAATTTTTAAATGAGCAAATGGTGAAGAAGGGATGTCAGCAATATAAAAATTGATCAGTTAAAAGATAAAAGCATAAGTAAAGAGATTTGTATGGTAGTCTTAATAGGTTTTATTAAATAAAAATACTATAAAAAGACAGTAATGAATAGACTGACGGTTTTAACTGTGGGTGAGGTGGAGAAAAATTATTCTGGCACATTTAGTACGAGATTGGTTTTATATCACCTGACAGGTGGACATTTTTTTTCTCTCCGCTTTTTAGATCTGCAAATGTTTTAGGGCAGCCAAACTTGGGAAAGAACAGTAGTGGAAGTCGGAGAAGAAACTTGGGATTGTGCCCTGGTGACGCTGTAGCGGGCTGGGGCAGGAGGCGGCAGGGCGGTCGGCCTGCTGGCACCGGGGCCGGGCTTTGTGGTGACCACTGGGGTGCTGCCCTGTGCCGAGCAACCCCAAAATGCTGACCTGTCCTCCTGTCGCTCCAGAGAGCCCCCCCAGCCCGCCTGCTGCAGGCACAGCACACTTTCAGCTGGAAGTCTGGCTGATATTGCTATCTGTGCTTGGATGCATTTGAGCTTACATATGGGTTCTTCGTGTAAAATACTGAGAGAGAGAATCATAGAATCACAGCATGGCCTGGGTTGAAAAGGACCACAGTGCTCATCAGTTCCAACCCCCTGCTATGTGCAGGGTCGCCAACCACCAGACCAGGCTGCTCAGAGCCACATCCAGCCTGGCCTTGAATGCCTCCAGGGATGGGGCATCCACAGCCTCCTTGGGCAGCTTGTCATACAAGATTGGAGAGTTTTCTATTCTAACTGATAGCTGGTGGGAGTTTTTGAATGACAATTTGTATAAGCAAAGGGTGTTTATTAGCTATAATGCCGCGAAGTTGTACCTGAGGCAAAGTTGAGCTGGATGTTTTTTTGGGGGAGTAATCTTAAGAGATGGAGTTTAGGATTTGCAGCCTGCTCCATGTAACATCACTGGCACCTCTGCTGGAACTGCAGGCAGGGCTGCTGCATCACACCACCTGCAGCTGAGAAATCACAGCACAGCGAGTGAGAATTAGACCTGTCCTCACCATCACCAGTGTCTTTACTGGCTTTGATGCCTCTCTGTGGGCTTCCGTGCAGCCCCTTTCCTCATAGGAAGTTTTTTTAGCTTTAAACACTGTAAGTATGTCTGTGGTCCTCAGTATGTTTAATACATCACAAATAATTCTGAATTCTATCCTCAGCCTTTTGTGGTGGCACACTCAAAACGCAGTGCGAACCATCAGCAGCCGCTGCGCAGAGCCCAGCACCGATCATCTGCTGCAGAGCCACCCAGAGAGGCACCTGCTTCCTGCCCCTTATGTTCCCATTCCCTGAGTTCTTTCTGCCCTTCTCACAGCCACCTGCTCAGCCCCACGCCTGGCCGCTCTGAGGGAGGGCACAGCCAGCAGGGCTCAGGTACCGTTCTGCTGTTTGCCATCCCCAGGAGATTCAGGGGATGGCTGTTCCTCTCCTGCAGTCTTTAATACAGCTCTTCATGGTCCTTACACATCTACGGTCCTTACAGATCTTTTATGTATGGTATGAAGTTCTGTTAACTATTGCAGTAGTTCACTTAACTCATATTTGTGTGGAGATTTTCACCAACTCTGTATAAACACCACTGTTCTGCTCACAAAACACTGGTTTTCTTCCCCCACAGAGTACGCTCAGCCAGCCAGCAGCTCTGCCTTCCTGCAGCTGCTCCTCAACTCTCTGTAGCCTCTGTCTGCTGGGCAACTTCACCAGCTGCTGCACACAGGTACCGTAACCCTGAGGACTGAGACATGCTATTTTCAAGCATGTGCAGAGCAATCTATGATATAGGCTTGCAATCAAACCTGTAATGGTTGGATGGGAGAAATGTTGTTACTCCACGTGTGGTACTGGTTACCAACGTTACTGGTTCGTTAAGAAAAATGACATACTGAAGCTACTAAAAGAACTATCCTACTCTAAAACACCTGGTTGCATTTCTCCTTGTCAACACTGTCAGTCTCTAACTGGATGCTTGCAAAGAGTGGCGATTCAGCTGTGACACATTTAAACAAAGTACAAAAATGTGTGCACTGCAGCAAATAACACTTCCTGAGCTGCCATGAGTGACTCCTTACAGCTCACCAAGGTGAGCGTGTGGGACTGGGACAAGCAGGCAGGAAGGGTACTGGGGAGGGACAGCATGGAGACCCCGAGCACCTCCAGCGTTCAGTTATCACAGTGTGGGATATAAGCATCCCGAGGTGCCACTGAATGTGCAAATTTATACAAGTCCTCTGCAAAACAACAGGTCAACTGCTCTCATTCGGAGAATGGCTCATTCTTAGCATTCCCAGAACAGGAAGCATAAAACAATACACTGACAGACACCTCAAGTCGTATTTAAGGGTTTCTAAATTCTCCCTCCTTTGGCTGCTTGTCCTTGTTGCAGTGCTGCAAGAAAAGCCCAGTTAGAGGCTGACCTTGTCCGTCACTGGGTGTTACCCATGCATGGGAAAACTGCCTGCTTGTGCGTTTCATAAACCCCGTGAGCCAAAGAAGTCTGAAGGGGAGAACGCCTGCAGGTTGCAGTGTTTCCCTTTGCAGCGTAAGAACATCACTCCTGGAGAGCTGAAGTACTCTAAGTTCCTATAATTGAGGAATAGGAAGCAGATGTACAGTTTTTACCAGCTGCACAACTGAGCTAGTGAGGGGTGAATTCATATGTATGTTTTGCTTCCCAATAAAGGCTAAATTTTATTCATAACCATCATTAACCAAGAAGGAAAAAAAAAAAGCTTCAAGCCCTTTTTTGGCCACGAGGTGCTGCCACCCCAGCACTGATCAGCTGCTTATGCCAGTGATTCCCTACTCCTTCCTCCTTCCAAACCAGCTACCCCCTATGGAGCCCAGCTCCCTGCAAGGCTCAGTGCGCTACAGCCCTTCGCTTCCTCACTGTTTACAAATACATGGCTGTGATGGCTGAACAATTCTTTCACCATTATTTATTCAGGTTTTTTTTTCTGTAGATAGGAATATAGCATTTCCTTAGAACAGCTCCAAACGCTACTGCAGTTCAGCAGAGACCATCTGTTGGCCTGCATTGCCTTAGGATGCATGTGCGTCTATTTTCCGAGCAGCGAGGCTGCTGCTGGACACAGGACAGAACTATAATTGTGAGCAGATCATATGAATGATGATGATGTTGTCTAACTGCAATTTATTTTAGTCATTCCTTATCTCCCCCCAGGCATTATGTGAAAAATGCATTCCGCATCAACCCAAAGTTCTACATCTGCTTGATTGTACTTAAAAGGAGAGAAGGAACGACTGTAAGCCTATCTCCCCTGCAAATACCAGTTAGGGATTGCTCGCTGTGCTAGGCAGGTGCACATCTAGATAAAATTTCTGGCATCTATTTAAACTTAACAATGTGCACAACCAGATAATCTCAATGTAAATAATACATTTCTTCGTGGTTGTTTTATCCCAGTGTGTGTGCAGAACGCTGATTTAGATTTACTGCTGCATGGAATATTAACTATTTTCTTCCGTACGTTCTTACTGCAAATATAAAACAGTTATGTTGCTCTGGTTTAAAACAAATTGCAGTAAAGCATCCCCTGCAAGAACTGCTGATAAGAAAACGTTGTAAAGGAGCAGCCTTGGATCCCACGCCTTCAGGGAGCAATGGAAAACTTCACAAAGTACGGTGCTCTGGGAAATGGCTGCTTCCTGCTGGGGCTGCTCACTTCATCCATTAATCTCACCAGCAATAAGGCAGCAAAGCACGATCTAAATGAATGTGTCTGAGTTTCCAACAGACTTCCTAAAAATCTACAATATCTGACAGGTGACACAGCTTTCTGTAATGATGACGGTGTCCAAAAGATAAAGGAAGCTCTATCATGCAAGGAATGGTTCTGATTGCTGACCCTTTGATTTGTTTATACTTGGGCAAATTACTCATCTATAGCTGCCACTTCAGGACAAATTTGCCATCTATGAAGATGCTTTCTCTAATGCTGACCCACAACACACTGTAAAAAGGTACTGAAGTCAAGCCCATCATTACAACAGTGCTCCAGTAACATTCCTATTAGGTCACCACTTTAGTTTTAGTATTTAGTGATACAGAGAGAGGCTTTTATCAAACAACTTCTCTTTGTTCACTATGCTCAAAATTGAACTGCTGAGTTCAATGCAGCCTCTCTTGTGGCGAAAGAGTGCAACAGAATGACTTTTTTCCCCTTAAATTTTATGAAGAGAGAGTGAAGTTCAATATAAACACAGAAAATTGAACATCATTTCTTGCTAACCAGCTTTTAGAACACTGAGACCAAAACAAGAAACATTACAATATGTGGTTAAATATATACGTAGTCAAATGTGGATGTACTCAAGCTTTGGGAATTTTTAGTAAATAAAAATTACTTTTGCATTTAATTGCTGTGCAGTCCAATGTGAGAAGTTAATTGTTACTCATTTAAGTTGTCTGTGCTGCTTTCTGTTGTTATGTGCATAGGTTTAACCAGCTGTTTGTTTGTATGGTAATGGAAAAATAAATAGTTGGGACAAAGTGGCAACAGTTTCTATAACCTGACTGTAACCTTTGTAGCTAAAAATTAAATAATCATTGATCTGTAAAGAGCCTGCAAGTGAATTGTGTGCCATCTGCAGCAAGCTGTTCTGTACAGGTCTTAGAAGAACAAAGTTATCTTACAGATGAATAGTAGGGTGACGATGGACAGTCAGCTACGGCAGTAACTTATTTACACAATGGTAACGGTGTCACAACGACTTTTGTTACTTAACCATTTTTAGGGAAATACAATGTTTTCGCCCTAAGCTTCTGCTGCACATACTCCTGGCACATGCCTTGGCTATTTAAGCCGTTACTGTTTCTTTGACCTCTCCCTGTACCAGGCTTCTGCCTTTCCGAAACAGCTGGGTCTGTTAAGAACCATTTCCAGTTCCACACAAGGTGGATCGTATGACTCTCACTTTATCACCCCTGGAGGCCATCTCAAGGACAAAGAAAAGAGATACACGCAAAACTAATGTTTTTATACGGGTGGGAAGGACCCTGCCTTGTGATGAACACAAGAGAACAGGCTCATGAGAACGTGAAGTCGTTCCGCTTCCATCTTAATCTGCTGTTTCACACTTTATTTCAGTGGAAGCAGGAGGTCTTCAAAGTGCCTGAAGCTTCAGCAGTCTCTCAGCACGCCTTGCTGGGGGAATGCAGCGTGCTTTAGCTCTGGAGACAAAGATTCCTATTTATGCATCCCAATACACATCGGTGCCCGCTCAGCCTACATGTTCTAAAAGAAAGAAGGGATTGTGGCAGAGATGTGGTGTGCCATGCTGGGAGACACTCCCTCAGAAAAATTCTAAATGCTTGTAAAAACATTTCAGTTTTGTTGCTTTCCAGCAAACTATTACAGTTTAGGTAAAGAAATAAGATAAGCTGCACTGCCCCCCTCTGAAGTTATAATTGCTATTCAGGAATGCCTTTTGTCTTAGCTACCCTGGGTCAAATGTTGGCTGAGATTATTTTTTCCACAACAAATAAAGCTGGAAAAACTGAAGAAATAGTCAGCTTGGAGACACCTCATTGACAGTATTCATAACTCACACAGTTGGAAGCACACGGAACAGCTGATTCACACACACAGAACTGATGCTGCAGAGAGGGAGCTCCAGAATGTGCTAATGTCAGTGACAGTTTGGTATGTGCAGAGCAGGGAAGTCAGGGCAGGAGTCTTTAAACAAGGATGTGCAGTGGTAAAGCAATACTTACCGAGAGGTCTGGCTACAAAACTTAGGCTGACCAGAAGAACATTCCTTTCTACTAAAAGCTAACAGCTCTGTTAACACTGAAATGAGTGTGGGTTTGGGGTTGTTTTGTTTGTTTTAAAGGTGAGGTCAGACAGAAGCTCTGTTAACTGTGATGAGAGCAAGAGAACAAGGATTTAGACAGCATCTCCACCTCTGCTCTCCCCTTTTCTCTGCCACAAGATGACAGAGAACCAACTTAAAATACTTTTCTGGGAGAAGAAAAAGCATGGAAGCCAGTAGCTTGCTAACTGCTCCAGTTCTAAGGATGAACCAAACAGTAAATAGTGTCAGTATGGAAACATAGCTGACAGCAGGGCCTATGGAAATGGCAGTCAGCATTATCTTAGGGGGATGTCTGAAATAATCACTGACTCTTTGCTAGTAGCTGAAAGGAATGTTCCTTCAGTACAGGTAAACTTTTCAGCCAGACTGCTCAAATCTTAAATTCTAAGAGTTACCACCACCACTCTTGTTTTCTTTTGTTTTAAATACCTGCCGTCAGATGAATTAAGAAAAAGTCACGAAGAATCAGCCGTTCTGCTCAGATCGCAGCAGCAGGAGCACCCCACGCTGATGCACGGCTTCAAGCAGCAGCCTGGATAATCTGCAGCATGCTGCATGGGAGAACGATGTGTGCATCGACAGGCTGCACAAGGCAGTTGGTGTTATAAAACAATCCCGCAGGACAACTTAGGGTTACCAGTCAGCAATTACCACTCACCCCACACTACTTTGATTTCCCAGCTTTCTGCACTGGGAAATGTGTGAACCTAATGCCAACAGAACAGTTTGCTGTTTTGCTAATGCAGCCAGGGTATTTTAGCATTCATTCAAAATTTGGTCCTTTATTAGGCAACAACAAGTATTACAATTCTGAAGAAAACACACCAACTTTCACTTCCAAGTATTCCTCAAAACACGCCTTTAGAACTGTCTTTCATCACTTCATAGCTAAACGTGTAACACATTTCCCAGTTTCCAATAGCTTACAGGAGTTGTATGACATCAGAAACAAGTTCACCTGCAACATCAGACACTGCTCACTAAAACCACTGTCCTTTCATACTTCAGTCCACAGTCTTCACAGGTTAACTGACTTTCTTCTGATTCCTACTATTTTTTGAGTCCCAGAGTATGATTACATTAAAATACACCAAAAAGAATAAAAAATGTAAGCAAGAAATACTGGACACCGATACAGGGAATAAATCCGGGAACCTCTGTGGAGGATGCACAGCAGCACTCATCACAGACAGGACGCCCATCAGGGTTACAGACAGAAGGAACTGTAAGACACAATGATGAGTTAGCTAGTATTGATCTAACACCTCACACGAATAAGCTGTTACTTTCGTTACTTGGGTGCTCTGTATTCTTCAACCTCCACACAGATGACATCACAGGGAAAAAAAATTAGCGTACCTCTACCCTGACACAACACAGTGTAAGCTGCAGGACACCTCATTCAGTTACAGACATATTGTGGCTTCATGCAAATATTTCAGTACCAGGAAGAGCTTTAAGTGAGAGCTGTAGGAATTCAAGTTACTTACCAGACTCCTGACAATCTTGGGAAACAGCTTAAACCAAGAGACATAGCCCCGCAGGGACTGAGAGAACGGTTTCAGCTGCAGGTCCTTTGCTGAGGTCTTTTCAAATATTGCAAAGGAAGCCACACAGGCTGACAGGAACGCCAGCGTTGTCACAGCATAGGGCAACAGCAGGCCGTCTTTCAGGAGAAGAGGCAGCATACTGTTAGAAGACAATGATCACAGAAGTGGGTGCACACTGAGGTATATTCCACAAGGTGTAAAAAAAGAGTAGAACACAATACACTAATACTTAATAGGATCAGGGAAGAACACTTCTAAAATGATGTTAAGTGTCTGACTCACCTGAAAGTTGATACAAGTAGAAACCATGTGGCCATAAAAGGAACTTCATTTATGATTAAGCAGACTGGTCTAAAAAAAGAAGAAGAGATACACGAACACAGATGTGCTGAGGAAGGCCCAGGGGCAGGCAGCACATGAAGCACTGCATCCACTGCCAGGGTGCCCTGCTTCCTTGCTCCTCCAAGCCTTACACAGAGCATTCTGCCAGCACAAACACCTGCAGCAGGACTCAGGTGCTGAGCTTACAGCAGGAAAGACGAGCACAGTTGTATTTATATTTTCATTTACAAGTTACTCAGAAAAGCGAGTGTGTATTTAACATCAGCTATATTTGTAAGCAAGAAAGCAGCATGCAGGAAGTAATAAAATGAGGAAGATCAGAATAAGTATACAGAAAAATATATACTTACACTGACACCAGGAGAATAGATTTTTCATGTACTTGAAAGGAGAAGAGGAAAAATGACAACGCACAACTAACCTGAGAAAAGGAAATCAGAGACACATTAACGTCTGTGACTGCAGCGCAAAGCACTGCTTTAGGTTCTCTGCTGCCATAGACTTTGTATGAATGTAGGAGCTAAATGAGCTGATTTCTCTAATTAACTGCTACATTTACTCCAGGGCAATTTGCAAGTACACAAAGCTGCTTCTGTAACCACCTATACCTAGAAAAAACCCACCCCAAACCACTGTTAGAAAGCTTACCCAGAGTTATTCAGAAAACGCTTCATGCAAAGAACCCCCTCTCACTGAGACCTACTGACAAGTCTCCTCACCATGTAAACACATTGCTACACATCCTCATTGGCAGATCTCACTCACAGCGGAACAGCCCAGCTTGTGAACATCTCTTGTGCACAGCATCATCAACAGCCAATACCCCAAACTGTTTCCAACTTAAGGGTTGTTTTTTTTTTTTCCCCAACCAAATACAAACACATTGGAAGATAGGCAGCAATTCTCAGGAAGGCTAAGTGTTGGCTTCAGGCAATGTTGCGATAAACTCTCCAGCAGCACTTACATACAATTAAAAATGGAAAACTACCCTATTACTCAAGATTTAGCATCAGCTCCGTAAGATTTTGATTTCAAGGCAATATGATGTTGTACTTAAGTGACAGTAACATAAATGCTGATAAATTCAAAGATATGAGGAGACTAAATAAGTGCAAACATTTGGGAAAATAGCCTGATTTTCTTTTCAAGTTACTAGTGAACTTACAATGCTCATCATGAGTCTTTTCATAGAATTCTGCAGCCAATGCATTAAGAAAACAAGCACAAGAAAGGAAAAAATTCAATTCCCTATGAAGCACTGTTGTGTAGCGGATCCTCAGAGGAAAATAATAAAGATACAACATTAAACTTTTTTAAAAACTGAAGCTAAGATTTTAAGTGTGGATGTAAAAGACCAGTCAGACCCTCCTGGCCATGCCTGACAGCAATATGCTTTTACAACTATCTTTTCAGCAGAACCAACACAGCACTGAATGGCACACAGTGCTGCACGTCATGGCAACTCTAAGTAGAAATGTTGGTCACACCCCAGCAGCCAGGGGCAGACATAAAACAAGGAGCAATTAAAAACATGCACTTACCAGTGTTAATTTAAATCCTCGTAGGGATGGCTGGACAGTTAGCTTGATACAAGTAGGAAGCAGGCTCAGGAATGTTACAGCAAAACTAAGAGATTTTGCAAGAAAACTGGTTTGAATATATGAGTAACTACTTCAGTTACATCACATAATCACTTCTGAAATCTCTGTGCACCTTAGGAATTTAACAGTAATCTTCAGAAACAAAAAAAAACCACTCGGAAACAATTACATATGGACAGCACTGAATGGTCTTCACTGATAGAAGTGTTTTTAAAAAGGAATAGTTTCCATTAGGATTTCAGATGCTGTAAATCTAAACTCAAACTGTTCACTTATCTGGAAAAGAACTCCAACTTCTGAGAGCATCAAAAGTTGTAATTATTGTTTCAAGAGGAAACCATGCAGATTTTAATTCGCTATTAGCCAGCTAAGCAGCTAAAAATCACTATATAAAAAAAAGCAGGAAGTTCTGTAGCTGTAAGTTTCCCCAACAGTACTTGGGGAAACATTTATCACTTGGAAGAAAAACACAAAGAAAATATTTTTTCAAGTTTTTAAGCACCACTTCTTATAATTCATTGAAAAAAGCTACTGATTTTGCAAAAAAACAACACTGCAGCTGAAGTGCTTTAGGTGCATTTCATCTATGTATTACCTGAGCTTGAGCTGAGTCTGAGGTGATACTACATTCTTTATCTTTATAAGGACACTTAGGCTGCACCAAATGTTGGCTACTTTATCCTGGGGAAGAGAAACAACCAAACAAGCAGGCAATTAGTCATCAATTGCACCACTGACGCTTATGTCAGAGACAGAAAGGGTTTGGGGAAAGGGGGAGATTTTTTTTTTTTTTAATCATTAATACTGCCAGAACACACTTGTGAATGTACACCATAATCTGAGAATCATTTCAGTTGCACCTCATTTTCAGTCAAATAAAGAAGGTTTCAAAAAGCCCAGCTGAAACATGTTCTAATGTAAAACAGTTCTCCAGCACGAGAGCCTACGACTTAAGTCACGAGATCACACATTTCATAAGAATAAGGCTCAGAAACCACCTGTCCCTGGGAAAACTCTGATTAAACAATGGGGTATATGAATCCTTTCCCAAACGTGAAGAGATTCCATACACTGTCACATTTCATTACATACCTGAATGTATTTAGTTGTGCTTACTGCTTGCTAGCAATGACAGAGTTAACCACTAATAAATCAAGAAGTCTAAAGACATTAGCAGTTGTGCTAGGATCACTTTCAAAATTAAATTTGTAACTACAGCTATCATGCTCATGAAACTCATCCCTAAACAGCTGCTTGAAACACAGCTGTGTAGACATAACAGCAAGAAAGCTACTAGCACCAACAACTGAGCCACCTTCCTCATATGCTCACCAGCAATACAGAGTATGCGCTTCAAATCTGCTGAGGATTACAAGTGAACAGAGGGTCTGGCAGCACCAGCAAACACACAAGACGCCTACTTAATAGCCAATCTGATTTTACAACCATCAGCATTTGTTACTGCTTCTGTAAATGGGAACCAATTCAAAGAACCTGTTACATGCACCCCAGTATAAATTTACTGCACATTGCTTACGTGGACAATTTCTCATTTTATCTAGATTAGCATCCAGCAGGTCAGTCCCCTCAACTCAGAAAATATCTGAGCTAATATTAGACTAAAATCCTCAAGCTTTTTCAGACTCACTGGTTATTGTCACTTACAAATATTATTTTTAAACTTTGAACTGCATTAAAAAAAAAAAAAAAGTGTGGTGACCAAACCTATTCATTTAGAAATTTCAGATAATTCCCAAGGAATAGGGTTGTTGTTTTTCAGGGGATTGAGGAGGTCTTTTGTGCACTTGTTTAATAAACAACATGAAACCACAGGATATACTCTGAGAACACTGTCAACCTAAATAAAACACTGCCTGCAGTATAGTAGCATTAACTTCTCAAGAAAAAAAAAAAAGAGACAGTTGTACTATTATTTATATCTAAAGAAGATTAAAAGAAAATTCAAGATAAGCCCAATGTGTGTTTGCTTAAATCCCTGTGACATCAAAAGAATTAAAATTCAGAGCTTCATTTCCTGGGTTCAACTTGAAGTTGAGAACTCACTTTTGCAAACGTGACAGTACGTTTTGTGCCACGTTAAGCAAAGCACCAACAACTCCCTGTTACTTTGGAAAGGAGCACCATTTTTGTACCAGCGATACTCCTGTAAACAAGTCATTGCTTTACTGGAAGAAGGCTGCAGCACTCAGCACCGTGCAGTATGCAAGCGTTAACAGCCCAGGGAAAGGAAAAGAACAGATCTACAACTTCTGGGAAAAAAAAACTGAGGAAACTTGCACTAAAAGTACAAGTCAGGTTAAAAAGAAACATCTACACTGCACTCAAAATAGTTGTTGTTTTTTTTTTTTTTAAATCCTGTCAAAAAAAAGCTGAGCAGAATCGAAGAGACTGAATCTGCTAACATTTAAGGTTATATCTTCTGACACTGTCAATTACTGTGGAATCTATCTCAATGGAAAAATGTATGGATTGAAGTATGAGTTTGATGATGGGATAAGCGTTGTCTACTCATATAATATCCTGGAAGATGCCAGCTGAGCTGGGGTTAAATACTGGATTAAATAACTGGCAAGAAATGACTGCTGAAGAAGCCATCTCAAATTACGAGTTCTGTGGTGTGTCTCCCACATGAAATCCCTAAAGGTCACGATGAAGGTTTCTCAAGGGATCTAAGAATACAGAACATTTGCAGCAGGGTGGGGGAGAAGAAAACATGCATGCCTCAAACAAGCCTCGGTCAATGGGAAAGAGTCTTCTGAGTACTTGCATGATTTGTTCCACATCAGTACAGAATGGGAGCCAGCAGACAGCAAAGGAGGCCACCACTGTCCCTGCTAATTTAATCAACAACAGTAACCTGCAATAAAGAGAAAAGTCTACATCAGAGAAGATAAAGACAGCTACTCTTAACAAAAGTCAGTTCTTACTTTGTAAGTTAAGTCTTTTTTTTAAAAAAGAGAACTGAAGGTAACCAGCCTGAACAAGAAGAGTCACCAGTACCACAGGAAAAGTTCATCATCCCCAGATTAGCAAGAACAACTCCATGAGAAGCGGAGAGCTACTGCTGTCCATCTAATCTGGATGTCCATCGGGTTGCCCAGCATAGCCCACATTTAATCTAGCAGACAGAAGGCAGAGTCCTGAGGAGAGACAGCTTAACAGATTTTGCTATCTTTACGTGGAAATACTTAATGTAGATTTCAACAAGAAGCGCTTGTTTTGAGGGAGAGGAATACACTACAAAGTATCTTCCACTAGAAATTAATTCACAAATGAGAACATGAAGAGAATCACATTCTCAGTGGCAGGCTGCCTGAGTATATTCTTAAGCAAAACCAAACGCTTTAAAGCCACTTACCCCTTTCCTTTCAGTCCCTTCTTGAAACATTTTCCAAGTAAATAGCAAAAAAAAGGCAGAGAATGGTAGAGTTCCATTTGCTTATAATTTAAGGCCAAGCAAAATGCTGCCGACCCCAGAAGGTCCCAGTCGTAAGACAAGCAAAGTACACCCCACAAAGCAAATCCAAGGCTCACTGAGTTGTATATGTTTTTTTTTATGTTAAGGACAAGATGCACGTCTTAGCACTGGAAATTAGTAACGAGTGCCCTGAGGGACAAGTGTAAAATTGCATGCAATGTAAGTTTTCCCAAGTTTTAGAAACCACATTGTCAGTTGTGCTATTTTCTTCAGAGAAATACTTTTACTTCTATTTAAAGCCTTTAAAAAAAAATTATTTATTTCTAAGACTTAAAGATTACATGGGCAAAAAAATGAGAACAAATCTTGCATTTATGTTAATTATACATGTAACATACTGTCAGTCAAGCAAGCTTTGAGCTAAACTAGTACCAAAATGCAGCAAGATGCATCAGAATAAACCTTTTTTCTATGGTATTTCCATAATTAAAGCTTTTATGAGCCTCTCCTCTCCCAAATAATATACTTAAAGAATATTCAAGAGATAATATTACATGTATTACAAGCACAATGCACCCTTATCCACCAGGAGGTCCCTCAGTGGCCAAGACTGTACAAACCATGAATAAGAGTTACTAAAAGCAGTTACATCCTTTGGATTTTGAAAACAGGTTCCCAAACCCAGCTGAAGACTGAAAGCTACAGTTACAATTAAAGTACAACAAAAGATTGGCTTTGTCTCCTACCCGTACTCTCACACTACTGCAGAAACTATCAGATATGCTTGTACTCTCTATTTTGTTTTCTCTTTGTCAATATAAGTAGCTGTGACAACACATTCAGATCATCTAAGTTGTTTTCAATCCACTCAAATTTCCCATCCAAAATCACCACAAATATTTGAGATCTCATCAATTTCACAGTGACAAATTGTTAAACCAACAGCTGTGATCTTTAAGGGATGTGCAGCAGTAGCTAAGGTTAAGTAAACCTATTGACTTCTTGGGAGCTGGTGACAAATAGTAAAGTTATTCACACAGTCATTGGGCTGGAAGAGACCACAGGAGACCATCAGTCTGCTCTACCTATGCCATTACTGACATCACATTTGAAGAATCTTTTCTTAAGGACCTTTGTGCTGCAGATCTCACAGCTTCTACTGACAACCTGTTCCAGCATGCCAGTGTGATTAAGGCTTAAAATATTTGTTTATATATTTGAAAACCAAATATTCCCTAGGTTAGCTTAGGGACATTACTCCATACACCATAAGAGACAAGCACACACACACAAAAAAACCATCAAGCAGATTGTCTTCCTTTTTGTATCTCTCTTACACATCAGAAAACAAACCCTGGGCCTTCTACTCTTTTACCAGCTTCTCTCATCTAAGAGAAGCTGCATTCATCCTATTCCTGGCTGTATATCATGTCTCTTTAAAGATGATCAATATCTTTAGGACAGGTTAAAAACAGAATTTCAGAATTCCTGAACTGTAACTCAAATATCAAATAATAATACGATTTTTTTTTTCCCCTTCAAGAGCTTCTTTCTAGGATGCACTGCCAGCCAAGTTCATAATGCAGGATTTTGGAAGAAAAATACAAATTAGTAAATTATTGGATTATCAAAACTTGGTTTAGCAGATGCTGAGATTTCATGTCTCTTAAAATACTTCAGTGCCCACATCAAACACCTGTGAGGTTTCTGTCCCTCTGTGAGCTGCCACTGAGCAGCACAGCCTGGAATAGCCAGCTAACAACATTTACTTGCTGATGGCTGAAGCAGGCATAAGAACAGAAACCTTATTAAAAAGACCCATCTATGAGGGTGCCTACCAGCAGCACTGACTAATTAGCTCCAGTGCCATAGCTCAGATGGCTAACTCCTAAACGGCTAGGCATTAAGCAGAGTGAATCCAGTCTTTGCAATTACACAAGACAAGATGGAATAGTACATTTTATAGAAATGAACACTTTACACTACTGTGCTTGACATGCTCTTCTGCTATCAAAAAGATCTCAGGCGATTCCTTTTCCAAACAAATCACAGGAGCACAAGCCATTATTCTTTTCAGTCACACTACCATTGACATTTTCAGCAATAAAGTGACTGACAGAAATACAAGCTTGAGGCACAGAAAGAACACTATTCACATTTGGATTGATTTGTCCCAGTAGCAACTCTTCATCTCCAATATATTCCAGATGTATGGTTTTCTCTATCAGTTCTGCTTTGGGGTAGGCAGAGGCCCCTCAGATGAAGTCATCTGCCTCCCTCCCAGCAAATGACAATTACTGTAATAACAGAGTTACTTCATAAATGGAAACTCCTTTCATTTCACTGCAAAAAAAGGATACTGGAAGTGTCCGTGGTCAATAAGAATGAGGCCTGGATAAAGAAGTATACAGAGAGCACTGGAAACCTGAACAGAAGGATCAAAGAAAGAAAAAAAAGCTTAAGAATTAGACAAAAAACTTATACTACAACTCCAGTAGATAAATTTGCCCCTCCGTGGTGCATCCTAGATGTAGGAAACTTTCTCTGCAATTAATCTTCTGTCACTAATATTTTGAGGAATAAAAATGGATAAAGAATTTCCATAAATAAGAACACACTGAATGAAGCCCAGCCTGCTCTTTGCCAACCAGCTCAGAAATCACCCACGCCCATCTTAAACTTCAAAACCACTCCAAAAATGGGAACTTTTTATTCCAGAAAGATATTGGCTCTACCACAAGGAGGGTGCAAAGCACAGCAGTTCAAACGTCACAGCTCAAATCTTGATTTTACCGATCAAGTAATACATTCAGAAAGAAATACAATTCAGTAGTTCATGGCTACTAAACTTCAGTAGCATCTTGTTATTGCTACTGAAGACATTAAAATAATTGCTGTAAAATAAGTTAATGGCTTTTTTTCTTTTACTGAAAAGTTGCTAATATGAGATATACAGATTGGCATCAGATTTACGTGAATCGACACCAGTGCTCTATACATAAATTAACTCTCACAGTTAAATTTCTATCATTTTAACAGCATGACTTTTATTGTTTTTGTTTTCTAATTACACAAATATCATACACTTGCCTTCTTTTTAGTAGATGTTTCCTTTAAGGAACAACAATATAAAATAACTGCAGGAATATAAATCAGCAGATCAGCAACAAACACTGAAAAATAAAGATGAAATTCACATTAGAATCCTCCCACATAGCTCATCTTAATACAATCTACATTGCCTTATCATACCTTATGTTGTACTACAGTATGTTCCATTGTTTTAAGGATAGCTCAAGTTTGGCAGTTACACTACATCTAACACTGTCCAAACATTTAACATAAGACAGTGGAAAAACATAGCCAAATAAACATTCTAATGAAGAACTTTTGAGTATTTTAATAAACAGAGTCACTACACTTAAAAGGACAAAAAGAAATTGGTCAAGATAATTCGACCTTGTTAATATTCCTAACGCTAACATTTCTGATGCCCAAAGGCTGCTGCTTCCATGTGTTCAGCTGTCTTGACTTCTGGCACAGCCTCAGTCAATAACGGGGCACACTCTAGTTCCTCACATGCCAAAATGAGAGAAGGCATTCTTAATTCTCAAAAGAAATCAACTACAACTAGATCCAATGAAGCTTGTTTTTTTTTTTTTTGGTCAGAATATATAGTTCAAAGCCATAAACATATGTAACAGAGTTTAGATTATTAAAAATTTCCAATTATTTTTGTGTTAACTACTATTGATGTGGCCAAATAGACTTAATTAGTTCCGTGGTTTTCATAATCTGCCTACAGCAAGTAGTTGTAAGAGGTTCAGTGAGACAAGAACCAGCAGGTTCATCTGCCTAGGATTATGTCAAAACCAGCAGCTGAATTCTCCTCGATTGCTGCCCTAAGAGCTTAAGCTTACAGTATTTCTATAAGCAGGTTTCAGAAAAATGTGCAATTATTCCAGGAGGAAAAACATACTTTGCTTTTCTCATCACAGGCTTTGGGAGAAAATGTTTATAAAGATATCGGTTATTCAGTATAATAATTTTGTAGATTTAAGCCACGATTAAACAAATATACCCAAGGCATTAGCAAAACAAATACACTGACATTTAATATAAAGGTGTAACATGAACAGCTGATGCTGAATGTTTAATGCATTATTTTAATGGCTGTTGTTTAAGAAGTGTTTAATCAGTACTCCTACATCTATCAGTGGTTTATCAAGTGAGTTGATTTCAGAATTAATACAGACCATTTCAAGGATAATTAAGTTTTAGAGATTTTTTTGTTTCAATTCAATCGATTATTAGAGACCAGACTGAGAGGTTCATGAAGTACAGAAAAGCTATTGATGAACAACAAATTCTGCCACTGTAATCAGAAAGCATTTTGTGGAACAATATTGTTACACGAAGCAAAGGACAGATTTAAAATGGTAGAAAACAGTAACAAGATAATTTGGCATCTGTCATTGCTCTGAGAACGAAAGTTCACTGGATGCACCGCTTGTTGTCCAACTGGAAGAGCCAATTAATTCAGTTATTTACATTCTTTTTCTGCACTTGCTCTACCCTTATCTTTGTCAGAGCAGTTTGAAAGAATCAAATGGTCAGAAAAGTGACTGCATGAAAGTCACATTTAGTGACTAAAATACACTTTTACTTTTTATTAACATAACTTTATTTCCAGGAAGTAGCAACCATTAAAAAAAGTGACATCTTTAAAATATCAAATATCTCCCACTGCCAGGTAAGGTATAATAGCTCACAATAAAGTTCTTTCAGCAAAGCCACCCAAGTCAAAGAACTGAGCAACTGGTGAAAACAGATGTATGAAATTAAGCATGCTAAATTAGTAACCCAGACCAAACTGTGCGATCATCCTACAACCTAAGGAAATATAATTTTCCTACCTGTTGTACGCATAAATAACTTATGTGACTGACTCTCATACCCCCGAGATGTGTGGAGAGCAATCCAATCAGGATTTATTAACTTTGCACTGTAAAACAAAGTACAGACACATCAAAATGTAGACAGTTCTCATTTCCCTTTACACTCCTTTCTGTAATAAAGATGACATGCACAGGAGCATATTCCAAGTATTAAGATGAATGAGAAGAAATATTTCAAAAAGCAATAGTGATCAATGAAAGGTTTTTGTCACCACTAGATCTGCTTATACTATAGAATTCAGCTATTAAAAAAAAAGGGACTACACTATTTATTAGGACAAGCTAACTACCTTCAGTCCAGTTCCACTGACTTTTAAAAAAACAATTGTAAATACCTTTCATGCTTAAGTATTAAATATAAACCATTTACAGTTCACATAGATGCCCCACATAACTGTGCCTGTGCACTTTAACCTACATTCTTATTCCATAAGTCTCATTCCAATGGCAGTAAAGCTCTTGTGGAAAAAGTATTCCAACAACAGAATTCTATTTACATGATATCCAGTCATCAAATGTCACTCAGGCTCTCAATACAAGAGAGGTTTCCCATGCAACGCACTCAAATCCTACAATATTTTTTTTCTGTGCATCACTGATCCAACAGCAGCTTAGAGGGAAGGACTAAAATCCAAGTCATATCAAAATCTGATGAAACTTCAGGACCTGGCAAAATAACATAACCTTTCAGCTCCTCTTACAATAATTAAGAGAGAAAAATAGCAGTATTAGCTTCAAGCAACAGGGATACCCATTTTATTTATTTCCCTGGCTTTAAAGTAGCTAACAATACTTTCCATCTCAGCAGTTTGATAGCTCTCAGCTCCTATTCTCACTCCTCAGGGAGGAGGGGAAAAAAGGGAAATTGGTGTTTTGCGTTCTCCCCTGTAGTAAATACTTGAAATAATGAACTTACACATAAGCACACAGAAAGCTGTGATAGGCAGTAAGAGGTGGATAATCTAGGCCCCAGTACAGCAAGTTGTTATCACTTGTATTGAAGTACCTAAGGGAAAAAAAAAAAAATCCATGTACGTAAATATATACATGCACATATATAAAAAGAAGAATCCACATTTCCAGCTTCGCTTTCACCCAAGGAAAAGACTGAACGTTAAACTTTTTTTTTTTTTTAATCAATGTACTCACAATTCACAGATGTTGCTAACTTCCTTTTATCTGCTGTACTTCACACACACACTAAAAATCTCAAGCAACAAAACAAAAGCAATTCAGAATACACTCATCTGTGTTTGCAAACAGAATACCTAAAAACCAACCAAAGAATTGTTGGAACTTCCTTGCTTGAAGGGGAAAAAAATCCTTTACATGAATGGCATTTGATAAAAATCCAGAGATTAAGACAAAGCCTGCACAAAACCAGTATCTACAGTTCTAGATATTTATGTGGAAGGTTTTGCATACCCACATCTCCATCTACAAATGCAACCTATACTTCTCATGCATGTTGATTACCCCAGAAGACAGCAGTCAATTTGCCAAAAAGAAAATAGAAACAATGCAATTAAGTGGAGATTTCACAAGAATGGGAATTTACTAATTATTTTCCTTATAACAGTCCCAGATTCCCTCCTTTTTTTTTTTTCTCCTGGACTTGGATGGCACATTTAATATGCAACAACCATTTCTGAATAGTTAAAATCTACCTGCCACTCCTGCACAGTGTAACTTCCAAAGCTGAGAACTGCTTCTGCTCAACATACTAACACTATGAAAAAGCCTCAGTGGAAGTTATGCTGCCGGTAAACAACTCATCAGAAGTAAAAAAAGCAATATCAAGCTATTTCATAGCTAAAGAAAAGGCAGCATAAATGTGGAAGAAAGTATGCCACACCAGGTTTAGTGAGGCAATTCCATCAGTGTGAAAGTAGGAGTCAGGAGGCTAGGAAAGTTTTAAAAACCAAACTAAGCTAACAGAGTAATGCCTGCCGAATAGCCAACAGGTCACGAATCTCAATCAGTTACGTCAGCCACAACCATTTTACCTGTTCCTACCTCAGAGGAAAACTCAGAAGGAAAATCTGAGAGACACGAAGAAAAAGGATTTCCCTGTTTGTAATTCCCTCATGCCAGTGTTTCTATGGAAGGCTGACAGCAGCTAGAATTAAGTCACCTCCAAATGAGAAACAGAGGGCTTTATCCAAGAAAAATAGAAGTTACAAAAAATAAGGCATCAGATCCTTCATACCTTACAGCAAGAAAGACTTACTAGTCTATTCTAACTGCCAAGGGACAAGCTCTTGCATTTTCCAGTTTCCCCCTTCAAACACAGAAAATTTTTTACATTTATTATTGTAAATGATGTTCCTTGAATTCCTTATGAGCTGTCTGAAATATCTTATGAACTCATGATAAGTCATATTTCTTTGAACTGCATCTCTGCTTCTTATTCTACCATTCAATATTGCTCACGCCAAAGCAGTTCTGATTCTTCACACAGATTTTAGCAGTCTGCCACTTGGTGGAAAGCTTTCCAGTTAAGTCGCATGCTGGTTTTGTAATTTTACCTTCTGTAAACTCATAGTTCCAACAGAAACCCAGCAACACTTAGCAAAAAACAGACAAAAAAAAAACCCTTCATAGATTTAATTAGCAGAATAAGATATTTTAATAAGAAAGGATGGTTTTTTTTATGTAGTTTTTAATACACAGTGAGAAGATTTGAAAATACAAAGCTACTTAAATTCTTATTCTGGCATTTAAGAAAAATGTTTTTTGAATCATTGGAAACATGCGTGGAAAATGTAGCTCTGTTACCTATGCAGGCCTGTGCAATGGTAATAATGACAAATTCTGTGGAAAAAAAATAAATCAGGAGATCTAAAAATCTGACAGGACTGCATTCTCATAAGAGAACTCCTCTATTTTCTTAAACAAATGTACATGATGTGCTTGCTGCACAGACAGCTTTCCTAAATACTAAGCAAACAATACTAGAAGCAATTCAAATCTCAGCTTCAGATCTGAACGTTTATTTTCTCAATGTATCAGAGTACAGTCTCTCTTGATACTGTGCATTTCTGTAACCCAGGAGGGAAAAGAAAGCTCAGCTTTCTTCTACAAAGCAATCCCTTGCGTGTCAGCTGAAACGTCCTTTTCCAAACTCCCAAGACAAAGTACCACTTCACTGGAGATTTCCGTCTCCAAAGCAGCCCCAATCTGAAAAACTTCTGTTCTAAATACAACAAAGACCTAATACAACAAGACGGAGATGGCCAAGAGGCAGCCCATGGGCTAAACCCAGCCTGCAACACAGTCTCATCTGAGCCCTGGGAACGCCCAGAAATAACGACTGCCATAACTCTTAACTTTGAGTACATGCAGTTCTGCCTGCAGAAGCGATCAAAGCTGCCAACTCTATTATTACATCAGCTCTCCATTATCCCAGCTCTGGTGTAATGAGAGGTTTAGGCGTCCAGAAAGAGCAAAATAAAATGGTAATATAGGCTCAATATTGTGAATCCCAGATTCACGTGCAAAGTCCCATACAGCAACAAGCTTTTAGGATTGTCCCCACATATTTACAGAAATAGAGTTGAATTAATCTTCTATTCTGTTGTATTCAGTTCAAAACAAAGTTGGAGCTTCACAGCAGTGAATATCAGCAGTCAGAATATCCTCCAGAAAGCTAATACCTAGCAAGCCAAACTTCCACATTTTAGCATGCTTATCTTATGAAGAAAACAGCATTTAAATCTAAGAACCAGGTGATGTTATGCCAGTAGAAAAGTATTTTTAGAATAGTTCTGAGAACAGCAAAAGATATGGCCGACATCCCAGATGAAGGTATATTTAAGTGAGGTGTAAAACAGTTTCATTCCATTTACCCCTTGGTAACCTGAACTATGACAGGGCAGAACTACATACCACTGCCTGATGGGTAAATTGTAAGTAACTTCTTGCCAGTGTCTCTGAGCTTCATAATCTCCATACATAGGTGGTTTTCCAGCACCTAAAAAAAAAATTAAAAAAAAAATGATTGCAGTATTTATGAAT
Organism: Gallus gallus; assembly: GCF_016699485.2. Taxonomy (NCBI): domain Eukaryota; kingdom Metazoa; phylum Chordata; class Aves; order Galliformes; family Phasianidae; genus Gallus; species Gallus gallus. Next base: position 27,479,896 of record NC_052539.1, on the reverse strand, counting down.
TTATTCTGTTTATACACGTTGGGAGGAAAAGCAAACTGTATTTGCACATTCTCATAACACTAATTTTATTCTCCATTCTTCTATTACATTTGAGAAGAAAACAGAGACCTTATCTGTTCCACAGTCTAACAATTACCAAAAAAAAGCTTCACATGTTCTTCTGGCTTTCTGGATATATCTGTGATGAGCATTTATCAAGATATCCCAGTGTGAAGAACAGCTTCCTCACCTGACAAAAAAAATAATTACCAAGTACAGATGAGAAACGTGGCACTTTCTCTGCAATAAGAACACATACATCCGTTTTGTATCAGCTACATTTCCTCAGTAAACAACCACAGACAAGGCTTCAGACACGCCGTGGTACCTTGCCATTGCTTTTGTAATTAACAACCAGCCTTATTTTTAAATTCACTTAGAAGCAGCACCTGCCCAAAACCCCCCAGTTCCTCTCCCTTTCCTCTGTTACCTTGTCTGTGATGCTACCAAGAAAATCACATATACTGTTCCTTACCTCATGATTCTTAATAGTTAACACAAGCCATTTATTAGATCTGCTCACAGAATTGGCTTAGAATATTTTTTTCTATATAAAACTTCTAAATAATAACTGTTCCATTTTGGTTTACAGGAATTCTCTCTCACATTTTTCAAATGAGTGATTGTTAGATAGTAATTTGCAAAGCAAATTATGTTAAAGGATACTTTTCACACACGCACACATAAATCTCTCAGGAAATCAGAGCTTTCTTCCCATGGAAAAAAAGCTTTATCAGTGCAAATACTTCAGCTGCCCACTCAACAATGATTTCTTAACGTAAGCCTAACTCTGGTAATGGCAGAATGTTAAGCATCTTGTATCACAGTTTATTTACTTCTATTAACCTGCACTTACTAAGAAACTGGACTGATTGCACTTCCATTAAAATATCGACACTAAATAAACAGAAATTTAAGAGTTTCTTTAAAACATAGGAAAACTATCTATAGTTTTCCCCCGTGATCTAAGTTTGTGGGAACCACACAAGCTCAGATATCTTCTATTTATTTCTTAGTAGTAGAGAGAGTAGATCTCCACTAACTTATTCCTGAGTAGGAGAGAGAACAGATTATTTCCACTATATGACATATTCAACTAAAAGTTTCCTGAATCAGTGAGCTCACTGACAAAGAGGAGTCTTATCAGTATCCTTTCTGGAGCTAAAGTCTACTGAAATGAAGAACCTGTCACAGCACTTCTAAAATAGAAAAAATGTGTTATCCAGATTTATATAGCACACATACACAGACAATTTCCTTTCTCCAGGAAAAATAAATAAATACATATATATATATAAAAATAAAGAAATGAATTCATTTCAGAACAATGAAGTGAAATGCTTTCAATTTACAGTGGTCTTAATAAGTTCTATTATTAACAGAAAGCAAATTGTTAAAGGTCTGATGCTGCCTTTCAACACAAGTATCTAGCTTCTACTCATTTACCAGGAACTTCGTAATAGCATGAAAACCTGATACACAAAGATTAATTTTTCTCAGTAATTACACAAGAGCAGCTATTCTAAGGTCATCATAATTAGTAACCCCTCAAAACCAGGCATCAGTTATCTGTTTTATCCCCATCGTGACCCTAATTCTAGTGAGAGATCCAAAACTATGCTGAATAGCAAGCAGCAGCAGAATGGAAACGATAGCGCAATCCAACACTACCCAGTAAATTAGGGCAGAATTAACCTCCTTCCATCTGGTCATCCATGCGACGCGCGGGTTCCGAGTATGCTGAATCAGCATTTCGACCAGAGCCTGCCTCTGAGAACAATGACTGCTTCTAATCCTTTCTCAATTATATTGCACTCAGTGACAGAAAGCAAAAAGGGACCACGTCAGTTTAGACATCATCCTGTCCGATTTCTTTCTTGTCCCAGTAATTCACGGTTTATAACATGTGAAGGAAATCAAAGCAGGGTGGTGGGAGGGAGGAATTCTAGTGTACTTATGTATTTGACAGCTCTAACATCCAGATTAGTCTTTTCCCCTCCCCAGACAACGCTGAAAGTTAAACACGTGCTTTGATAATTTGCTGGATTGGACTGGGTTCAGATTTTCCTATTCCAAAAGAAGTTACGTGGTTGCTCCGTATGAAATAAGTGTGTGCATACAGACACATGAAAAATAGCAAAAAATGATTTCTGTTTTGTTTTTTTAGCTCAGTCATTATTAAGACTCTCAGAAGCTGGATGGGCTTGCAATTCTTTTCAGCTTAGAAGAATCTAGTTAGTAATGTAAATATGTGCAGAACAACAGAAATTTACTGTCACTCAGCAACATAGAGACTGTGTCTCTGCACACGGATGGGCAGAAGAGAGCCTCCGCTACCTACAGAGCGGATCTTTTATGAGGGCACTTTCAGAAAGCAAATTAAAAATAACTATGTAAGAAGACACACGTGCAATTTATCTTCAAGCAAATCCCTTCACGTAAATAAAACTCAGGAGTTACCAGTTCAAAACTCACTAGAATCTTACTGAACAGCTCAGGGGGCGAAGTTCCCAATTGCCTTAACAGCAAGCTAGATTGAATTTGACTGAGCTTGTGATTCTTTTAGCTGATGGGGACTGAACGTAACGAGGCATTTAAAAATAAAAATCCACAGAGAGCAATCTTTGTGCACATGTATGCTAAGTGTTGGAATGCCGCTGAGAGGTTCGAAAAAACTTGCTAGCTCTTTGCAAGCATTAGGAGATGGGGAGGAGAAATACTCATCTATTAAAAGAATATAGCTCTAGTTCATGTTGTAAACAACCTTAAATAAGTATAGCTACGGGACACAGGGCAATCACTCACTTCACGTCACCTTTATACCATCTTCATTATCACCAGCACAGATTTATCTAAATATAAGTTAAGGTTGTATCTGTTCTAGAACTTAAAGGACAAGATTAAACAAATTTATGGCTGGACTGTAGCAATACACTGAAACTACAGGAGTGACAAAGGCATAGGAGCGAACAGCCAGCCATTCTTCTGCCACTCCCAAAGCATCAGTGACCCCCCTTCTGTACCCCCCCATGTGGCTGGGATATTTATCACTGTGCTTATTTTTACCAAAGCAGCCAAGGTATTATACCAGCCTTAGGGAAATAGGCCCTAAGCCACAACAATACTTGAAGTAGCACACCGCTTCCTACTTATGATTTTATATGCAAGTTTATTTTAATTTGTCACAAGCTCCATAATTCACCTTCAAGTGATTGTTTTACAGACTGTGAACAAGAATTACCTGAATAAGAACCAAGCGATACAGTCCAGCGTACAGTTAGTGCCAGTAAAACAGTAATTGTCATTAAGCTCCACTTCTCCATAGCTAGTCTTTGTAACAAGCCAAAAGGTACCTAGAATAAAAATATAAAACACAAAAACATTGCTACAGTACCATCTGGTTTTGTTTCTTAGCCATTTAACAGCACTACTGACAAGTTCTCCTAATTCTGAGCTAGAAGGTAGCCAGGAATATGACAAAGTGCATAAAAACAACGGCAAAAGGAAAGTAAAAGACTTCAAATTGCTTTGAAGAACTCAGCCATCAGATTAAACCTATTCTGTACATACATGTATGTAATTAAGCTTCACCTTAATAAGTTCTGCACAATTTGTTACACACACTAAGCATGTTCCACCTGTGACAACAGAAAGTTGTCAAGTATCTTGAGTAGCTCACAACTGGTGTTTGTGCCTGAAAGCACCTTCAAAGAAATGCATATACATTCCTAGATCAATAAAGTAGGGGAAAAAAGGGCTAAATGTTGTTAACAAGCACACAATTTAAAGCAGTGGATATATGGTATTAAGTTAATGTCACTTCATTTCTGGAGTAAAAACAGCATAGCTGAGTTATGGATAATGGAGGTCCAGTACAAGACTGTCTGCTGGCTTAAAGTTATTTCAAAATTATACAAATGCCAACAACATGTAACAGTAAGAAACGTTGGTTCCACCACATGCACCAACCTTGGGAGCTAAGTAATAGGAAAATGTAATGTTCCCCTATAAAAAAAAAAAAATAACAAACGTACAAATGGAAAATGCAAAATTTGTCTCAAAAGACCAAAACTGAAGTTCAGCCTCTCGGAAAGAAAAAAAGAATAGGAAAAAAAAAAAAAAAGAAAGAAGAAACTGTTCCAGACTTGACAGTGAAACACAGCAGTACATCTCATGGGTGTCCTTCAGCCGTATCAACAGCAGCAGCACCAGCAGCAGCAGCCGGTCAGTGAGGCACTGCGGAGCAGAAGACAACTGGGCACAGCTGCCAGGGCCTCTCCTAGCAAAACAGGCAGCAGCCAGCTCAAATTAGTGCAATATAGTTGCCAATGCCAGACAAAAGCACCACCAGGCTGTCTCAGTAACAGCAAAGCAACATCACAAGATGTGCCTCGGCAATTCTGCTCAAACTACATTCATACCCATCACTTGTGGAAAGCTGGGACCCCCAGCACCGATGGGAAATAAAGTTTTTTGAACAATATAGATCTGTGACAGCAGCAGATCCCCATCTATAGGCTGAACAGCGAATGCTGATCTCTGTGCATTCTTTGCTACACCTTGCTGGAACAGCACAGGCACGCTGATCTGAACACAAAACGCTGCTGACCCTGGGAGCATTTCGCCTCAGCCAACTCTGATGGTCCTTATGATATCCTTCCCTGCCTCCTTTTCTTCTCCAATCATTATCCCATACCTCAAGAAGCCAACACTGTGCTTTTATTGGGTGGCAAAGCAGGGATCCTTAACCGCCGGTACCCACGGAGCCCAGCGCTCAGGGAGGCTTCCAGGAGGCGGCCTCAGCTCCGGCTTTGCCCTCTGCCTTCGGAGCAGCACCTGAGGGCCTCTGCAGCCACGCAGCGCCTTTAGGCACAAAAAATCCCCGTCATCGGGGCAAGGAGCATCCGCTGCCCAACAGATCACTGACGGCCCTTCAAGTGGTAACTGGAGAGATGCTACCGCACGGCTCAGCAGCGCCCTTTACCCCTCGGGAACGTGCACCGAACTGAGAATTCCTCTCCTTTCAGCAACACCGTTTCCCAAAGGCCCAGAGGTTCCCTCCTCCCTGTCAGACGTTTAGTTCTGACATATTCAATCCTCGCACCCGCCCCACATCGCCACGCTCCTCCTCAGCGCACACGCGGACACGGATCGCAGTGCTGACCCTCCTCTCCCCGCCGCCCGTCCCGTCCCGCCGAGCCCTGAGGTGAGCGGCGCGCGCCTCCCCCCTTCCCGCCTTACTGGACACAACGGCCACGCGCGCGCTTCCGCGTTCGAAAACGCTTCCGGCCTCCGCCAGGCCCTAAGGCGGCGCGGGGCGGCGCAGTGCGCATGCGCGTGAGCCTCGCGCCTGCGCAGCTCGTGCCGCGGCGTTGGCGCTGTGGCGGCGGGCGGTGGGCTGTGGTGGGGATGTCCGCGGAGGCGGAGGGGCCGGGGGGTGCCCGGAGGTGCCCGGAGGCGGGTATTTTTTGGCAAATCATTATTATTTCTTTTTACAGAAGGGAAGTGGCAGCAGGAGGGTTTGTTGTTCACAGCACCGGAGCTCTGGGAAGCAGCTGTCAGCGGCTGTGTGTGGAGACAGGACCTGAGAAGCGGCCTGCTCAGCAGCTTCTGCTGCACCGCCTTCTGCTGCGGGCTCCGTGAGCCTCCTTAAGGCCTTGGCAGAGCCTCAGCCTGAACGATCCCACATCTGCTTCCCACATCCCTTACCAGTATTAGAAAGTACGGTCTGTGTTGTTCAGTTTCCTCTTATTGCATGCCTCTCTGAGGTAGGGTGTGCAATTTCATAGAAAAAAAGGTTATTTTTGTAAATAAGAACACATGCTGTGGTTCTCATGGCCAAACCTTCCCCATTAGTTGGCAGCAGTGCTCTCCTTGGAGTGGGATCCAAGAGCTACAAGGCTGGAAGGGACTGGGATTGGGTAGAATAGAAATGAAACCAAATAGAGTGGAATAAAATAGAAGGTAGGATAGGGTAGAGTGAAGTAGAGTAGAATAGAATCCTAGAATGGCCTGGGATGAAAAGGACCACAATGATCATGTAGTTTCAACCCCCTGCTATGTGCAGGGTCGCCAGCCACCAGCCCAGGCTGCCCAGAGCCACATCCAGCCTGGCCTTGAATGCCTGCAGGGATGGGGAAATAGGACAGATCAGTTTGAAGAAATCTACACCGATTCCAACCAGCCGACCCCTTTGGGGCTAACCAACATGTAAAGCACAAACCCAGCCCATTTAAACCATTTCATTACAGGTTTCAACCCGACCACTGGAAGATGGAAGTGTGTGGTCAAGAAGGGTCTGATCTCATGTCATAGAACAAATGCTGAAGTAACAAGATTCCGTGAAGATGCAATCCTATTTTTTTTTAAGCATGCGTAGGTTCTTTCCAAAATGCACAAACAATACATCCTTGTGTTTAAATATATTTGTTTTTAAAAATATATTTAGCATTGAGTACCGCCAGAGATGCCTCTTTCCCCTTGAAGGTTTTCCAATGCAGTAACACGCATTTCCATAATCCCGACTGTTTGCAAACAGAGCACAGATGACGAGATGGCAGTGCTGCATCCACCTGCAGCGATTGCAGCGTCCCCAGCAATTGAATGCCACCCCAAACAGAGAGGTACGAGGGGACAGGGAGCTCGTGGCCTTACATAGGTACGCACAGCGATCTGCCCTGACGTGTGTCTGGAGCCATAAACCTCATGAAAGCGGTAGATTACGTTCGTCACATTTTTTACATCTAGCTGCTGAATTAAACCTAGCGCGGGGGATGAATCAGATCCTAAGGGGCGTCTGGGGGCTGATAGATCCGTAAAATAAACATAGTCCCAACATCGAATCGATTACAAAGGTGAGAAGAAGGCAGGGAGGGGAGCAGGTGCTTCCAGGTACGAGCGGCGGTCGCTCGGCCCTGCAGCTCTGTCCTCACGGCGGTTCGGATTCGGGTGCCGGGCTGTGTCTCCTCTCCCCCCCCCCGGGGCTCCCCGGCCCCGCAGCCCGCAGCCCCTCCCCCGCCGGCTCCCAGCCCGGCCGCACATCCGAGTGCATTATTTCAATTAGCCGAGCGCTCTTTGTTGCAAGGTGAAATCGTTCGCTCTCCGGGAAAGGTTTTTATTGAACGCCTTCTAAATACTTGCATTGGTCACGTTGTCTGGAATTGAGTCTCTGTCACTAGTATTTCTGCGGTGACTTTGACCAGATCAATGACTGGAAAAGGCATGAAGGACACATTGATACGAGCGGGGCTCGGGTTCGGTTCTCAGTAGTAAAGGGAAACCGATAATGAGCAGATAAACGGCTTTCCTTAACCCTTCGCGCACTCGGGAGGCTCCAGCGAGTTTGCTGGGCTCCTCACGCCGTCCCTTCGGGTGATGGGAAGCCGAACGCGGGTACGGCAAATTCCTGCCGGCTGTCCCAGAAATCCGGGGCGAAACGCGGTCGCAATGACGAGAAAGTCTCTCGCAGGGCCGGTGGGAGCAGGGACGGACGGTCCGCGGCTGCGAGAAGTTGTTCCCAGCTGCGCCCGGCGGACATCGCCTGAGCCCCGATCCTCGCCCGTCCCGCTTCCCTAGCAAGAGCAGAAGGAAACGTGCTTGCGAACACCGGCCCGACCTGCGGGAAGACGGATTTTATTACTATTTCCCTTCGAAGCGCCGGCGCCTCGTTAAAGTAGGCAGAGGGAGACCGAGATTTGCTCCGTTCCCCGATGCCCACCCCGATGCGATACCCGGACCCGAGAGGGGACGGCGATGCCATTCGGCTTTTAGCCGTTTGTCCTCGGGCCGTTGGCACTTTGCCCCGGGGAAGGGGGGATCTCTCCCAGCCTCCAGCTCAAGAGCGCTCTCGTTTTGCCGTCTTAGTAAAGTCGTTCGTCCTCGGCTCGCTTACGGAGCCCTGCCCTGCTGCTTACCGAACCCGGCATTACCGAATCCCTCATTACCGAAGTTGACTTAGTTATTTAAATAGAGGAAATGCCACATTTTCGATGGGAAGGGAAGGTTCTACCTTCCTGACCTATTTTTCATTTCTGATTTAGAAATAAAAAAAAAAAAAAAAAGCGAGATTAGCATGGAGATGGCGTTTTCAAGGACCTCGCCGCCATTAAATAGACTGTTAAGTGCATTTTATGGCTGCGGAGTCTGCTCCCGGCTCAGTCCGGGAGACGCGCTGAGTTCATCCCTACCTGCTGCATTGAACACTCACTGCCGCGCACGCTTTCCTCGGGCGTCACACCTCTGCTCTGCATCTTTTAAGTGCAGAACGCTTCGCGGTTAGGACCGGGAACGCTTCACTCTGATCCCGGGACGCGCGATGTCCCCCAGCGATCCTCACCCCGCGGCCGCCCGCTCCCAACGCGCATCTTCCGCACCCCCTCCCCGCACCGTCCCATTGCCGCGGACCCAAAGGAGGGAGGAAAACACCCCTCGCCCTTAGGGCGAGTTTTCCCTGAGTGGGAGATCCCCACTCTGGAATATCCCTCTGCAATAAAGAAACATTTTTTAAATAACCACAAAAGGGGTTTTTCCCGTATTTTATTTTATTATTATTATTTTTATTATTATTTTTTCATGCTCGGCACCCGCAAACCTGAAGCCGAGCCCCGAGGGAATGGCTCCGACGGCTCCGTCCTTTCCCGTTCCCGGGCTATGCGGGCTTCGGGGGATCGGGACTAAACCTCACTGCACCTTCTCTGAACGGGGCCTCGGCGGTTGTCATAAATAATCGCAGGGGTTGGGGCTGGGGGGGCTCTGAGTAAACTCTCCGTGCTGCGGAGTGCGGTCATTTTCCCAGTGCTTAGGATCTAGTTACTTTCAATACACCCCAGAGACCAACATGACACATCTTATACTAATAGGCATCTGTCAGCGGCCGCGTCAAGTTTGGCCATATGCGTCGGACGGTTTGGGGAAGGGAAAAAGGAGAGGACGGGGGGGGAAAGGGAGGAAAAAAAAGAAAAGAGACAGAAAAAATATAAGACGAGAAGGTGGGGAAGAGGGAGAAATAACGAATAGAATGGGGGGGGGGAGAAGAAAAAAGGGTAAAAAAATAGAAAGGGGGAAAAGAGGAGAAAGGAAAAAAAGAGGAAGGAAAAAAAAGAAAGGGAAAAAGGATATAAAGAGGGGAAAGAGAAAGGGGGAAAGAAGAGAAAGGGAGAAAAAGAGAAATGGGAAAAGAAGAGAAAGGGGAAAAGAAGCGAAAGGGGAAAAAAAGGAAAAGAAAAAGAAATTAAAAAAAAGAAAAGGAAAGAAAAAGGAAAAAAATAAAGAAAAAAAACCACAACGGGGAAAGAGGAGAAAGAAAGAAAAAAATAAAGAGAAAGAAAAAGCCGTTCTGTGTCGGTGTCGGGGCGGTTGGATCGCCGCCCGATGGGGGCTCGGGTTCCCCCCCTCCCCGCCGCCCTGCCCGCTACCGCCGCGGCGATGCCGCCCCCCCGGGGGTCCCGGTTTCGGTCCCCGCGCCCCCTGCAGCCCCGAGGCGGCACTGCACCCCCCGAGCCCTCACCTGCCCGCCGGGCCCCGCGCCCCGGGGCTGCCCCTTTCCCGGCCGCGGCCGCTCCGGAGCCGCTCCGCCGTTGCCGTCCGGCGGGGAGAAGGCGGCGAGGGGGGGAGGGAGGGCGGCGGGGCCGGGAGGGGACACCGCCGCTCCGGCCGAGCTGTACATGCCGAGCCCGAAGTATCGCTGCTACGCGCGGAAATACGAGCGAGTCGTTTTCTGAGCAACAAAAGGCTCAGCCGTGGAATGAGCCGGTTACCCAGCGGCGTCGGGAAGCCCGGGCTCAGCAGCTTCTGGAGCCTGCAAGTGAACGCGGGCCGGGGCTCCTTCCTCGATTCATTTCTTATTTCTCCCGGGGTGGGCGACCCACTAAGAATAGCCGCCGGTGCGGAGCCGTGGGCCGCGCGGAGCAGCGCTGCTTTCCCCGCAGCGCTCGGGTCGGCTCCCGCAGCGCTCTGTGCGCTTCCCACGGCGCTCAGCTCCGCACCCGCAGCGCTCGGCGCGGTTCCCGCAGCGCCGCCGCCACCGCCGGAGCGTTCCCGAGTGGCGGAGCGGCGCGGTGCGTTTCGGAGGGGATGTGCGGAGGTGCGAAGATCGACTCGGGGAGAAAGAACACGTACGGCTCCGCGCCGGAGCCGAGGACGCTTCCCTTTTGTTTTGAGCTGCGGTGCCGCTCCCCCCGCACTCCCCGTCCCGAAACGAACACCGCGGATTTATCGGGGCGGAAAATGAACGCGGCCGAAACGAAACTCGCGACGGCCAAAGCGGCGCTGACCGAACGCGGCTCTGAACCCCGCCGTGATTTCAGCCACCGAAACCGCACCGAAATAAATGTCGTTTCCCATCCATCCCGCGGCCGCCCCTTCGGATCGAGCTACGAACGGCCGTTCCCGTTCCGCGGAGCCGCTCCCCGGCGCTGCAAACGAAAGCTCCGCGCCGTGCCGCCGCTCCGCGATGCCGTTCAACCGCAATAGAGACCGCGGACTCTCGGATCGCCCCACGCTTTCCTGAGAGCCATTTCGCTCAGAAACAGCCGCCAAAGCCGCACCGCAGCGCTCCGGTTGGGGACGGGAAGGGGGACGGTCCGGCGCAGCGCGTTGGGCTTCGACAAATCCCTACAATTAGGGGAGAAAAAAATCAAAATAATAACAATAAATGATAATGATAATAATAGTAATAGTAATAGTAATAATAATAATAATAATAATAATAAACCACGACGAGGCGCGGATCGGATCCCTCACATCTGCCCGGGGATCGCCGTTTGGGTTTTTTTGCAGGCGATTGGAAAGGACCGGGGGCAGAAGCGGAGCGGGCGCAGAAGCGGAGCGGCTGCGCGCTGCCCGCGGAGGTTGCGCGGATGTTACGCGGAGAGCAGCGGCTCCGGAGCGCCCCGCAGTGCCGCGGTGTCGGCGCGCACACGCACACGGGCGGAGCGTTTGAAAAATTTATTTACAAAGTAGTGTACAACACGAAGGGATAACATTTAGAATACATATATTCATTCATATATAAACAGACTTCTATAATAGAACGACAGCGTTTTCCTCCTTTCTTTCTTTCTTTGTTTTTTTTTTTCCTCCAAAATTCATTTTTTCGTTGTTGTTCGTTCGTTTAATATTTAAAATTTCCCCCGCTTATTATTAATATTTTTATACATTTTTTTCCCCCCGTTCGTTCGCTTATTTCGGATAAAACCGCTCGGAGCGCCGGAACCTTCAAAAAAAGCGAAAGCCCTCCCGGCTCCTAAACGCGACCGTCACTTCGCTCTGTTAGAAAAATAAAAACCCCGAAAGCGACCTCCGCCGTTTCCCAGAGATACGTCCGGGGGGTCACCGCCGCTCCGGGGGTCGCCGCCGCTCCGGGGGTCACCGTGCGGCGGTCACTGCGCCGGCCACTTGGCCTGCACGGCGGCGGGGGGCTGCAGGAACTGCCCCGCGATGATGTTGGTAGGCACGCTGAGGATGGGCGCGATGGCCGCGGTGGTCCTGGCTAACGCCAGCGGCTGGTGCGCCACCAGGCCCGACTGCACGGTGACGGGCGGCCGCAGGAAAGTCTGCGCGCTGGGCGCCGAGCTGGCGGCGGGGCCGCCGATGATGTTCTCGATGCTGAACGAGGGGCGGCTGCTGGGCTCGGATTTCACGATGGAGCCCGCCGCCCCCAAACTGCTGAGCTGCAGCTGCAGGCTGGGCCCGAGCTGCGCGTTGAAGGCTTTGCGGCTCAGCTCGCCCGACGGCAGCAGCGGCACCGCGGGCGGCAGCATGGGCCCGACGGGCGGGATGTAGGGGTACTGCAGAGCGGCGGGGTGCGGGTAGGCGCCGGGGGGCAGCCCGTAGGGGCGGCCGTAGGGCCCGGCCAGCCCGTAGGCGCCGAAGCCCTGCATCATGAGCGCCGTCTGGTCCCGCAGGTGCTCCTGCTGGTGCCGCTTGAAGCGCTTCCTCCGCCGCAGGAAGCTGCCGTTGTCGAACATGTCCTCGGACTGCGGGTCCAGCGTCCAGTAGTTGCCCTTGCCCGGGTTGCCGGGCTCGCGGGGGATCTTCACGAAGCAGTCGTTGAGCGAGAGGTTGTGGCGGATGCTGTTCTGCCAGGCGGGGAACTTCTCCCGGTAGTAGGGGAAGCGGTTGCTGATGAACTCGCAGATGCCGCTGAGCGTCAGCTTCTTCTGCGGGCTCTGCAGGATGGCCATGGTGATGAGCGCGATGTACGAGTAGGGCGGCTTCACCAGGCTGCTCTTCGGCTTGCTCTGCCCCGCCGCCGCCGCCGCCGCCGCCGCTCCCCCGCCGCTCGCCCCCTCCTCGCCGCCGCCGCCGCCGCCGCCGCCCCCTCTGCCGCCCTCGGGGCCCGCCGGGGCCGGGCTGCCGCTGCCGCTGCTGCCGCTCTCGCCGCCCGCTCCCGGCTCGCCGGGCTCCGCCGCCTCGTCCAGCGGCAGCCGCGGCAGCGCGGCGGGGCTGCGGGCCTCGCCGTCCCCGTCCTTGCCCGGCGCGTCGTCTCCCTCGCCCACCACGTCGATATCCACGTCCTCGGCCGCCAGCGCGGTCTGGCCGGACATATCGCTGCCGCCGCCCGATAGAGTCATCCCCGCTCCGCGGGCCGCCCCCGCGCCCCTCTCCCCCAGCGCGGGGCCGCTACACCCGCGCGGCTCCGCTGCCGCCCGCGGCGCCGTCCCCGCGGGGCATGGGGGGGCCGCGCCCGCTCCGCTCCCGGGGATCCCCCCCGGTCACCTCCGGCTGCGCGCCCCGCTCCGGCCGCCGGGCATCGGGGCTCGGGCGGCGCCGCTGCCTCCCGCCCGCCGCCCGCGGGGCCCCTCCGCTCCACCGCTCCGCGCCCGCGGCCCCTCCGCCGCCGCGCACCGCTCCGCCGTTCGCTCCTCGCTTTGCGTGCTCTGCTTTGCTTTTTTTTTTTTTTTTTGCTTTTTTTTTGTTTGTTTGTTTTGAGAAATCTTCCTTTTTTTGGTGCCGGCGGCGGTGTTGTCGTCGTCGGTCGGTCGCCCCCTCGGCGGAGGGAGGTCCCGCAGCCGGGCGGGGCGGGGGGCAGAGGCCGCGGGGCGGCGCGGGGCCTCGCTCGGCACTTCGGCGGCGCGGCGCGGCGGGCCGGACTGCCTGATAGATTACTTTCCCGTTAAAGATATACTCGGAGGCGGCGTCACGTGGCCGCGTGACGTCGGGCGCCCCGCCGTGAAGTCACGCAAAACTCGAAGTGCCGCCGCGCCGTCAACAAAGAGCCGCGGCCGCACCGCTCCGCTCCGTTCCGTTCCGTTCCGTTCCGTTCCGCCCGTCCGCCCCGTCGGGGCCGCCGCGCCCGGTGCGGCGCTCGCAGCGCTGGCAGCCACGGGGCCGCGCTCCCACGGCGCTTCTCTGCGCGCTCCCGCGGCTGTTCGGGCTTTTCCAACAGCGGCGGCGGGGAGCGGAGCTTCAGAGGTGGCCATTGATTAATCTGTGAGATTAGTTGCAGGGAGAAATAAAAAAGACGTAAAATAACAGAGGGGAATGATAAATAAAGGGGATCATAGCCTGTTTTTTTTTCCTTTCTCCTTTTTTTTTTCCTTATTTTTTTCCTTTTTTTTTTCCTTTTTTTCTTCTTTTTTTCCTATCTTTTTTTTTCTTTTTTCCCCCTCCTCTTCTTTTTTTTTTTTGTTCTTTCATTTCCCCCCCTTCTTCTTTATTTTGTTTTTCCCCAGAGGTGTTAACGACTTAATCATTGCGAGCGTTAGCATATGAAAAAGTAGGAAATGAGGGAGTGTGGGTGAATGCGAGGAGCGCATTGCCGCGGCCTCAGGTAAGCCCCGGCCCGGGCGGGGGGGCCCGGCCGCCCTCTGCCCGCTGAGCCCCGGCGGTGCTGCGGAGCGCTCCCGGCTCTGCGCGGTCGGTGCCTGCGGTGGTGTCCGCGGTGGTGCGGCGGCCGAGAGGGAATGCGGAGACGGAATGGTGCGGAGGCGAGTGGGTGGGTGAGGAGAGGCTGTGGGGGAGAAAAGGAGAAAAGAGGGGAAAAAAAAGGAAGAAAAGAAAAGAAGGAATGGAAAAGAAAAAGAAAGAAAAAAGAAAAAAGAAAAAGGAAAGAAAAAAAGAGAACAAAAGAAAAAAATAAAAAAAGGAAAAATGGTAGAAATGAATATGAAGAGAAACGAGAAAGAAAATAAGAAAAAAAGGAAGGAAGAAAAAGAAAGAAAGAAAAATAAAAGAACGTAAAAGAGAAAGGAAGAAAAGAAAAAAGGAAAAAGGTAGACAAAGAAGGAAAAAGAGAAAAAAGAAGGAAAAAAGAAAAAGAAAACGAAGAGAAAAGGAATAAAATGAGAAAAAGAAGAAAAAGGGAAAGAGAAGAAAAGGAGAAGAGAAAAAAAAAGAAAAATGAAAAGAAAAAAAAGATAAAAAGAAAATAAAGTTAAAAAAAGGGGGGGGCGGGGGGGGGAGGGGAAGGAAAAAAGGAAAAAAAAGACCCAAACCCACCTGAGATAAAATAAAACAAACTCATGCAACCCCCCCTCTGCAGCAGGCCCGGCACCTCCCGCCCCCCCCGGCCCCTCCCCGCACCCCGCCGCACTCCGCGCCCTCCCGCTGCCGTCTCCCCTCCCCGTCCCGCACCGCTTTCCCCGGTGTAAGAGTGAGGAGAAAGACCAACTCCGAGCCCCGTTTCATTTGTTGCGCTTTTTCTTCGACACAATAAAAGTCAAATTAATTGATTCGTCCCATTAATTACGGCGCTTAGCGCGAGAAGCGGCGCTTCCCCTCCATTAGGGCCGCGCGGTGCCGATCCCCGCTGCGTTCCGTCCCCCCCGACGGGGCGGCCCCGGGAGCTGTGCGGGCCGCGGGGCTCCGGGCGGCGGCGGAGGACTTTCGGAGCCTCCAACCCCACAGCGCCGCGGGCTCAGAAGGAGAAAAGCTTTTATACGGGGGAGCGCTTAACGGGAAACGTTCCCCACGACGATCCGCTGGGAAAAAGGGCTCCGAGCCCACAGCCGGCCGAGTTTAAGGGTTTAAGGCCGTGCTTTGAGGAGGGATGAAATAATTAAAGCGGCGTTTGCGGGGGTGGGAACCCCCACGAGTGACACCGCCGCAGCGATAGGAGTGGGCGCCCATACGGACGGATGGATTCAGCAACGGGAGAAAAACAAACGGTGTCGTCCGGATCGATACGGAGGGAAATAGAGACGCGGCGAGCGGCGGGGAGAGGAGGATGGGAGAAGTTATGACAGAGAGGGAAAAATTAATTACAACTCCATCGGGTTTTAATACGGCCAGGCGAGATGTCGGCCGCGAGGAGAGTTAAAAATAAACGCGGAGGCTGAGCTCGGGGTGCGGGGTCGGGGAGAGGCAGAGGGGGCATTTCTGCCACTGTCATCGTTTTAAAGGAAGGAGAAACCGAAGGTGTCCGCTTTCATCTCTCGGAGCCTCTGACTTTCACTAACGGGTTATAGGAATCGTTGCCCTGACCTGGATTAAAGCAGCAGCGTTTTGTTAGAGGGGCCTCGAGGGGACCCCATATAAATACACGGGGTGGGGGCCCCCGAAATGAAGACGTCGGGAGGGACCACCCCGAAACCAACTGTGTGGGGTGGGGGCCTCGAAGGAAACACGTCGGGTGGGAACCCCCGTGTGAACGCGTCGCCGGGAGCCCCACATCCCCACGGCCGGAGGGGTCGGGCCGGGCTGTGCCCTCAGCACGGGCTGTGCGCAGAAGATGCGCATTTTGGGACCCTTTCTCATACGTCCTCCCCTTTATTTATTTATTTTAACTGTCATTATTATTTTCCCCAAGGCCTCTATTTCTACGTGTTTGGTTATTGCTTTTCTTTCTTCTTCTTCTTCTTCTTTTTATTAATTTTCTCCTCTCGTCCCCGACCCGCCCGTGAAGCCGGGGCTGCTCAGTGCGAAACGAAATCGGTTCCGTTTCCAAAACGGTTTCGGATTTATTTGTATTGGAAATGTATAAACATCCATTCCGCGAAAGGCAACACGTTTAATTAACGATGAGAGAGCAGTTAGGGGCAGAAAGCTAGTAAAATTGTGTGATAAATTTATGGCATTGTTAGCGTGCTTTTAATTATGGCTATTATGTTAATTATTTCCCATTAGCATGGAGTTAGCAGCAGCATGTCAGATTTAATCAAAACGAGCCTTTCTCTCGGAAATTGCGCTCTCCATTCGCCGCCGGGAGAACGGGGGGTCCCGAGACGGGGCCGCTCCCTTCCCACCCCCCCCCCCCGGCTATTTCTTTATCCCCTTACAAATAAACGCACGAGGGCCGCGGGCGGAGGACGGGGCGGGTGGGCGCGGGGCGGTGCGGTGCGGTGCGGGTGGCGGATCCTCGTAGGGCGGCCGCAGCAGCGCGGGGAGGCGGCGGGGAGAAGAGCCGCTCTCGTTTTTTAGGAATTCACCATTCCGCCTCCCCCCAGCAACCCCCCCTCCCCCCCTCAACTCCGGAGAAGGCACTTGATCATTTCGGATCATTCTGTCAAACAATATGATGTCGCTCGTTTTTATCTGTCCCGTTTTACAAAGCCTCCCCCCCCCACCACCCTCACCCCCCCCCTCCCTCCAATCCCCCCAGATCGCGCTGCCGGCCAGGACAACGCGCCCGAGTACAAAAGGATAAAAGAGACAAGCCGAGAGAATACGGGAAGGGAAAAAGCAGGAGGTGCGCGACAGAGCGAGTGCGGGAGTGCGGGAGCGCTGTGCGGGGCTCTCACGGCCGGCCCGGCTGCTCTTCGTTCTGCCCCGCGGCACCGCAGCGCCGGGGCTGCCCCGATCCTCGGGCTCCGCAGCCCTGAATGGGGGCACCGAGGGGCGACCCGGCGGCTCCAGAACGCTGCCGTGTAAAATAAAATAAATCGCTTAATAAGAATGTATGTATATATATATTAAAATCGGGTTTGGGAGCAGCCAGCAGCGGAGTTTCGGGGGCTCCATGCACACCAAGGTGCACAGATGCCCCCTCGCTGCCCGCAGAGTGCAGCCGCATAAATCGGGGCTGGACTGAACCCCCTCCTCCGGCCCGGCCCCACGGGAGCAGGGGGCTGCGACCACGGCAGCTGCTCGCTTATTTTTAGAGCATTTCCATTCCTCTGGTTAATTTTAGATCGATCCATTATTTAGCCCCAGTTCGCCTTTAGGGAAACCCAAGCTGGGGGAGGCCGGAGCCACGCAGCCGTGGGAGCTGTGCCTGTGTGGGGCTGTCCATCCCCTGGCACTGTCTGCATGCGTTGGGTGCTGTGAGTGCTGGTATGAGGGTGTGGGTTTCGCTGCATGTGGGTTTCATCAGGTGCAGGTTTTCTTGCACTGTATGGCTGCAGATGACTCCTTCCCTTGGGAAGTCAAGGCCGAGCTCCCACTCCAGGACTTACACAGAGGTCATGCACAGAGCTGTGTTGTGTGTGTGGTGTGTGGGTTGGGGTTGGGGGGTATGGAGGGGTATGGATGTGAATGAATGGATGTGGATGGGGATGGAGGGTTATGGGGAGGTATGGATGGGGATGGAGGGTTATGGAGGAGTATGGACGGGGATGGATGGAGATAAAGGGGTGTGGAGGGGTGAGGAGGGATATGAATGGGTGTGGATGAGAATGGATGTGTATGGAGGAGTATGGATGAGCATGGATGGAGATGGAAGGCAATGGAGGGATGTGTATAGAGATGGAGGGCTATGAATGGACATGGATGGGGATGGATAGTAATGGAGGGATATGGATGGACATAGATGGAGACGGATGGGTATGGAGGAGTATGGAAGGATACAGAGGGATATGGAGGGATATGGGTGGGTATGGATTCAAATGGAGGGAGATGGAATGGTATGGATGTGCCCACCCCATTGAATATAGGAATAAAGTCCTTCCTTTCACAACGTGGTCTCCTGTTGAGCCTCTGCCTGCTCCTCTCTTGCAGATGGGATCCAAGCACTAACCAAAGGCAGCATGTACGGAAAACCACTAATTGCCATGAATTCAGCTTTCATTTTCCTTTAGGTGGGTGGGTGCTGGCAGAGGGGACCTGGTGCTGCTGGCTGTGTCCTGATCCCTGTGACTTGACAAGACCAGTGCTCAGGTGTCCCCAGGATGTGGCCTTGTGGGGCTTACAGTATAAAACAAAATAGTCAGAAGTAAGAGTGGAACTCAATTCAGCTTAGAGATTTTGGTGCTTCGCAAGCATGGAGAGAGCTCATGGAATAAGTTCAAATACACAATAACTGCTGGGCAAACTGGGGAGCTCCACTGCCTTCTGCAGAAGATGACTGCACGGTTAGCTGCCATCTGACTTGGGAAAGTTATTCAATCAAGGTTCATTTATTCTTCAGATTTTTGAGTTACAAATCTGCTCTCTATATGAATTGGTGGGCGGATGGGGGCCGTGTCCTCACCTGCAGGATGGGGGCTGTGCTTGGCCTCACTCCTTCTCCCAAATCTGGGGGTTTCTCCACACATGGAGGCAGAGGAGAGGCCCGAGCAGCTTGGGAGGGAGGTTGTATTTTATCTGGAGACAACTTTATTTGTCTGAGGAAAGAGGAGTAAATCAACGTGACATAATCTTTTCCCATTCATCTATGCAGAACTGTAGCCAAAAGGGATGGTGCAGACGTGGTGTATTTGGCAGGAAATGTGGGGATGTAACCCAAAAAGAGGGGACACAATCTGAAATGAGGGTCTGAGAGTGGCTGTGGCAGAAGTTCATGCCAACCCGCTGCTAAATGTGCTTCTATCATCACCATGCAGGTAAGGAGGAGGTGTGAGGAAGGCATGGCAGCTTTCTGCTCGGTTGTTGAGTGAGATGCAAGCGGTGGGGGGGAAGCAAAGAGCATTCCCAGGGATGTGAGGAAACCCCTCTGCCGACATCAGCACAGCCCTGTCCTGACCTCACCACAAAGCCAACACCTTCAGAACTCAGAGATGTTCCTCTCCAGGAGCAGAGGAACCCAGAGCTGTTTGGGATGTATTCTCTCACCCAGCTGGGAGCGGCTCCCTTCCGCGCGCCCTTCCGCGTCCCAGGGTGGGCAGAAGCTTCATTTCTTTGTTATATTTCCCGGATATTTTCCTAAGCCGTTCCTCTGGCTCGTGTGGAACACCCTCGATTCCCTTTAACAAACACAGACAGACAAGCGGTGAGTTATCGCCGCTGTTCATAAAACCGCTCTGCTAATATTTTTCCCCACCACGTGGAGTATCAGCGCCGCACAGCGCGCAGCCCCATCCGCAGGCATTGCACCCGCCAAATGGTGCCTTGGTGGCACGTAAGCGGTGCGTGGGCCTTTTATGGGCCTTCTGCACAACGCTGAATTTTACCCAAACTGCAGGTTAAAGCCCATGCTACGTATTTATGCAAGCAGGTCCATAATCTCTCTTCCAAAACCTCCCCAAGCAGCTCTTCGCTTGCTAAGCCAGGTAGCTCCCTGTCTGGAGAGTGCCATAATGCATTTTAGGGGACTTTGTTTATTCGTTTTGGTTAAGAAAACAAACACAGCAAAGCCCCTCCATGTCCTGAGCAAGCCAGCAGTCACCAGGGTCCCAAGCCCCTATCTGAGCTACTCCAGTGTTTTCCTCCTCCACCTCCTAAAGGCAGAACGGAGGTAGCTTGGCTTCAGCTGTGCTCTCCTCAAACATCTTGGAAAGAGGTTTGACAGCTTCAGAGCCAAAACGTTTGCTATTTTTTTTTTTTTTGCCCAAAATCTAGCTTGAGGGGCCAAAATCTGTTTCTTTCTCTCTCTCTCTTTTACTTTTTATCTGGAGGGGGCAATGTGGATCATTTCCAGCAGAACTGCTCTCTGCCGTTCCCCACAAATCTTGACCATTACAGTACTTCAATGAATTCAATTTAGATCCTTCATCTTATTAGAGGAATCTTTATTAAACATTTTATTAAAGTATTTTAATGCCTTCCAAGGAGTGCTGTAAAACCCTGCTGATTTCAGAGCACCTCGGAGGGACTGCAGACAGTGCCTCGATGAGAGCTCACATTGGCAACTTATTCCTTCAGCCACACTGACATTACTTTTGTGTTGAATTTCCTGCTTTTTCCCAGGTACAAAAGGTTTCCAAGAGGAATTCCAGCTCAGGAAGTGAGGACACAGAGTATTGAGCACATCAGGCACTATTCGGAGTCTGTAAATAAAGTTTATTAGGGGGCTCTGGTTCAAATATTACATGATGAAGGAATTCAACAGGCAGCTGAAATGGATTCTAAGTGACCAAACAGAGAGAGAATATATCTGTGGGACCAAGAAACATTTATCTGTCCAGAAGGAGAGAAGAAAAAAAAAAAGCCAGGAACGATCTATCAAGAGGGAGGAAATCTGCGCCTCAGCAATTGCCAAAATGTCTTAATTGCTTTGTAAACTCATCTCAGTAAATACAACATGGAGGGCTGCTGTTGCCTTCTGCTGTAGAATCACAGAATCCTTTAGGTTGGAAAAGTCCACTGAGATCACCTCGTGCCACCACCAGCGATGTGCGCGTGAGGGACCTGAGCCCTCCTTGTACTGCTGCTTGGGGTCGGGCCGGTGGCGATGGTCTGGGTAGGATTGTCCATCACCCACTGGAGGACTCACCCTTACATTCCTTCGGGTTTATTTCAGACTTTCCAGTTGCTTCATTTTCCCTCCTTTCTCTGGGAAGGTGCTCCACTGACTGCCAAATGCTTCCCACCATCACTCTTCAGAGCTCATTTGCTCATTTTAACTCACCACCAATGCTGAGTTAACGTTCACTCCCAGCAAGCACAGCGAATGCATGGCTCTGAAGCCATGGGTCTCAAAACACAGAGGTGAACACGGTCACGGGTCCTCTGCCCACTGGGATCTGCCTCTGCGTAGGTGCCCATAGCTCCATTCTAGCCAATGGGGATCTCCTCCACACAAGGGGTGAACACGTGGGCTTCCTGGGTACTCCTCCAGCCCTCCAGGCCGTGTTTCCAGCTTAGCACTGAAAGCATGTAAATTAATGGGACTTAAATATATGCTTCGGGTTAACTCTATTCTAAACCTGAACTAGATTTTCATTTTCCAAGGTAAGTCTTGTTAAAATTTGCAAGGTAAATTTTCATCTTTGTGAAGATGAAACATGACTGTCCTTCCTTCCTGGCTTCCTCCTGACAGATTTCACCGTTTTATTTTCACTTCTTAGTGAACCTCAGCCTGGAGCCATGGCCACTGCTGTATGGAAGCTGCAGTGAACACAGCTCTGGTGCGACCTTCGTGCATCAGGAGGTGATGAGAGTAGTGGGCACGTGGCTGGGACTTCATCACCACATTCTGCCTTTGGGCTTCTGTACAGCCATTGAGAAAAACAGCTCCCTAATCCCTTTTGTGGGA
Source organism: Gallus gallus (assembly GCF_016699485.2). Lineage (NCBI taxonomy): Eukaryota > Metazoa > Chordata > Aves > Galliformes > Phasianidae > Gallus > Gallus gallus. The sequence goes on along the minus strand of NC_052539.1, from coordinate 27,458,568 downwards.
AAAATGGGACATCTTCTCAGAAAGTTGAGCTTGACCAACTTGACCAACTTTGCTGATGAGCTTACTGCCATTGTGGTCATTATTTGCATGGATCTCCTTGAATAGAGGAGGAGTTTGCAGGCTGTCATTTTGGGAAGGACATATAGATCTAGCTAACACGTCCTGCATGTTGCACGTTTCCTATGTGTGTGAAATGTAATATACTATGTATTTTGGAGCCATGGATTTAGATATGATCTCGTATAAGTCTGGCAGATAAATATATTCCTATCATATAGCGCCAACATAGCTTTCACTTAGGACTGCTTTTATTCAGGTCCTTCTCCTGTGCTTGGTAGAGCCAGCAGAACCCTTGGCATTGGCAGAGCTGAACCATAACTGATTCCAGATTTTCCCTTCCCATTGCAGCCATCCTCCTGAAAGAGAAACACATGTAGATAACCCTCTGAAAGAGGAGCTGCATTTTATTTTCCACACCACCTCAGTGACTGCTCATTCCTTGGAAGAGCGACATGAAAGGGAGTGATGGCACTTCCATTGGCCAACAGCTTTGTCCAGACCCAATGGAAACCTCTCCTTAAACTCACCTTTCTCCCGCTGTTCCGAGAAGGGGAAGTTTAACTCATTTCAAGAGGAGGAATTAAATAAAGAAGGTACAGAACCCAAATAACACACTGCCTGAGAGAGCTGTACCTTAACGACATAATTAGTGAGCAACTTGCCCCCCAGGTCTCAGCACTCGCTGCCCCATGCGGCTGCTGCCTGCCTCCCTGCTGCACTGCCCAATCCCGGCTTCTTCTGCTGGAGTTCATCCCTCAAACTTTACAAACAGAGCGTGTGTTTTCTGTAATGAGCTGTTAACCAACCCTGCTTCAAGCAGATCAGGGGAGAGCTCCACATTTGGTTTAATAAACCGTAATTCCCGACAAAGGTAACTGTCACCTTTTGTTTCATTCTGCGCGTTTATTTTTCAAGCACCGGAGCTGACCTCTGAACTCAATCTGCACTTGCCTATCGATGCATAAATATCTGTAATATCACAGTAAATTAAATTCAGTTTTAAAGGGTTTCTATTTAACAATCTGTCAGAACTTTCACAGCATTTGATTTCTAGTTTCCTCTGTCCACTGACAGGTTTATCTCAATATGGCTTGATTAATGAAACCTTTTATTTGGAATAAGCATACCTACGATTACCATAATCTCTTAATGCTTGCTTAGGCAACTCTGTGCTCTGACAGCAGGGCTCCGAAAACTGCCAGCCCTGCTCTGCAGTGAGATGTGGGTCTGGGGGCTCTGCACACCCTGAGGCCTCCCAGCAATGTGAGATGGCTGCCTTAGTGTCACAGCAGTTGGTGCTGAACATGCCCCATTACAAAGGATCCTTACTTAAGATTAGCAAGTGCACAATTCATTTATGATTAGCCTTATCCTAGGGAGGTGATGAGTGCTCTCCAAATGGGTTCGTATGGAGAGCTCGTTGCACTGCAGCTGCAAGGGATGAAGTGCTCCAATGCCATTCTCTAGACAGAAGCAGGGAAGTGACTTGTTGCTGGATTAGGAACACATAAGGACGGTGCTTCTCACCCCTGTGGGCAGGTGGATGGTACCCACATCTCTCTCGGCTCCCAGGCACTGAGCCACTTCCCCACCCTGCAGGCAATGGGTGAACCCACAGCCCTGGAGAGCCTTGGGGCTGACGTTGACTTCAGGGTTCACCAGGAGTTTGATGCTATCTGTGCTCTTATTTACAGCTGGGCTTCTTCATTTTTGTTCAAGAGCAGAAGGTCAAACCTCATTAGGCTCTGCTGAGTCCATCACTTTGGAAAATGAAGACCCCAGCTCCAAACATGACCACCTCAAAGGAGATTGAATGACGTCAGTGGGTTATCTCCAACTTTCCTTCGCTTCTGGGTGCTCCAGGGTCCCCCACATCACACCACCATCACTAGCAGGGCCTACAAAGATCTCTTTGCCCCACTCACCAATGTGAAGGTCACACGTACGGTGTCCCATGTGCTGGGTCACTCCAAAGGGTCAATATCAATTTGTGTAGAAATATCAAGAACCATCATGTCAGCTTTTTGTAACTCTTAAAGAGGAGCATTTTAAGGTGACTTGTGTACTTGCTTGTACAGAATTAAAATATGTCAAGAGATTTATTTAATTAAGGCATTAATTGGAATCAGGAAACACAGTCTCAGTTCTGCATTAAGACCCAGAGAGGCTCTGTCATTCATATATAAATAACTCACATAAGAGGAAATATTTGTCTATCAGCGTGCACACACACAGCAGCATAAAGAGCACTTTGTGAGCATCTACTCAATCACAGAATATTTCACAGTATGAAAAGTTGGAGAAACTCATTAGAAGCAAATTGTTTATTTTCAGTCAATAAACGCAGTATGGTTCGATGGCGTTGCGTACAATGGGAGCAATACTTTCAATGCGAACGCTTTTGATTGTCATAAAAATGTTTATTTGCTGGGAAGTGCGGAGTGCTGCTGGTGAGATCCTCCTGGTGGGATTATTGTAATTCTCCGACACGTTTCAGACTTTTTGGGTTGTTTCACACTCTGCTTTTTAACCTTCAACAACAAATATTGTTGTATCATGAAGACAGCAAATCCAAACAATTACATATGTAGTCCAAAGGCATACACAAGAAAATCAATATTTGACATCTTTGCAACTCCCTCTTTGGAGCAGCGCTCAATAGCTCTTATTCATTATACACTTATATCTCTTTCAGATTCGCCTTTGTCACCAGAAACCCATTTTTTTTTCTCCTTTGACTTCCACATAACTTCTTTGCCCTGTACTTTTACAGATGCCTTCTGGCTATAAATACTAATGAAATCTCTTTGCTTAATTCAATTTTGCTGGTACACTTACAGTTATGACCTAACTTTCCCACGAGAGAGACTGATTGAACATTCCAATACCTTATGGATGGGAGCAAACACTGCACAGAACTGGACTGACAATTTCCATAATTATAGAATTCACAGCCTAATGACCTTAAAAAACAATAAAAAGATCTCTTGTTAATTCCATTTCTGTTACTGACATTCAAGATATTTCATTTTTCACAGGACAACAAATTTACTTTTTATTTTCAAAAGAGCAGTCTATCCTTTTACCCTAGATTAAATTTTCTGAATATTGAAGGATTTCATTGAATATTTAGCATTTCTTTGTCTTTTAAAAGTTAGAATATTTATGACCCTTAGAATGTTTCTGACTGATTTATAGCAATCAATTACAGGAGTGCGTTTTCAAATAGCCCTTTTAAAAATGAAGAATAGAATAATTAAAAAGATCAGAAGTCCTCCCTTGCATATAATTATTTCATTATTTCATTACAGTGCAGAAATTGTTTTTGCTGACTGCGAACAATTTTAATTGAGCAAAATCTGTATTAATATACGATAGCAAGCAGTTCTTCCTAAGAAATAAGATCGCTAATTGCCTAAATTTTTATTCAGCACAGCGAGCCTTAAAAGCCACATTGTAATATAAACCTAATCACCAGGTACAGTGGATACCTTTGCCATGGTGGAGACATTCCCAAAGCATAACCTTGCTGTACAGCTAATTTATTCCTTCAACAGGTTTATGGCTGCCTGAGACATTTGTTTGGGTGCTGGCTGGCTGCCGGCTGGGCACACAACTCTGCTCCCCACTGCCTGCCCTGCTCAGCAATCACAGGATTGTGGAACTGAGGAATCTCAGCATCGTTTGGGTTGGAGGGACCTTAAAGACCATCCAGTCCCAACCCCAGCCATGTGCAGGGCCAGCTACCATAGCCCAGGTGCCCAGAGCCCATCCATGGCCTCGGACACCTCCAGGGGTGGGACAGTGCCTGGGCCTCAGTGCCCTTATGGGGAAGGATTTCCTCCTTATTTCTAACATAAATCTCTCTTCTTTTAGTTTAAAGTCATTCCCCTTGCCCTATCACTACCAAGCATGGCTGCACCCAGAACCTTCTTGAGTGGTGCACAGAGATCCATAGGGCTGATGGCCATCCTTGTCCCCAGTGGTTTGGTGGGGACAAGGCCACACGCCTTGCCCACATTTTGCTCCCCACCTAGCCATTGTACGACCCCTCACTCCTACAGTTCTGGGATTTCATGACAAGGGAGGGGAGACACTGGAACAGGTTGCTCAAGGAAGCTGTGGATGTCCAATCATTGGAAATGTTCGAAGCTGAGTTGAGTGGGGCTTTGGGCAACCTGATCTGGTGAGAGATGTCCCTGTCCACAGCAGCAGGGTTGCACTAGACGGTTATAGGATCATTTGAGTTGTAAGGGACATTTAAAGGTCAATGAACAGGGACACTTACAGCTCGACCAGGTGGCCAATGAATGCTAGCACCTTCACCAGCACAGCATGGGGTAGACATCTTGTTATGTCCCCTGTACGCAGTAAGGGAATCATGTAAGTCCAGTGTTAGAAGGAAGCAATGGCTTCAGGGCAGGCCTGGAGTTCATCCCCTGTCACTGCCCCACTGCTTTGGTACTGGGGACACAGCGGAGGGGCTGCTGCTGGTTGTGAATGAGGCCCTTTGTCAGTGTTCTGCCTGACCCCTGGCTGGAGCCCACGCAATTGAGAGAAGTGGAAATTAAAGATAAAATTCTGAGCCAATGCAGCAGTCTTAAGGTAGCGTGTGAACAGAAAAGATGTATAATTACCTCAGATGGAGGCTGGAATTTTCCTCCCGGGCTCATTGCTTTGTAGCATGTCTTAAATACAGTTTTGGTGGTGAATTAATATTGTAGTGTTAAGGTAAGGACCCAGCAGCAACCAAACATGACCTCAATAGGGACTGCCCAGCTGCAGACAAGATTCATTCCCCCGTTACCTCTGGCAGCAGCCACAGGTGCAGTTATAATTCTGACCAGAGGCTCTGGAGATGGCAGGCTGAAGGGTTACAACACATCATGAAAGGATTTCAAGGATGAGCTAATGATTTTGTACAATTCCCAGGCCAGTTTGGGGAAGCTAGATTCTCCCTGGGCTGCATCTCTCCAGGAACAAGGGTCTGGAATTCCTCGTGACTCAGTTTTTCTACCTATAAAATGGGCAAAGATGCTGCCTTTTCCATGAAGTGGTTTCTATTTGCTTCAGAAGTGTACAGTTTAAGAAATACACCAGAGCAGGGAGAGTGGAGTTATAATGAATTCTTTTTGGAGTAAAATCACTGCTAAAACCAGCCCAATGTTGAAGCTTTTGTTACTACTGAATAGAATCATAGAATCACAGAATCCTAGAATTGTTAAGGTTGGAAGAGACCACTAAGGCCATCAAGTCCAACTGCCACATAGCTACACCTCATGTGTGCCCAAAGAAGGGCAGGCAGCATCTGCAATGTGTAGCCATTTAAAAAAGAAAAAAAGAAAAGTCCCTTTCCTCTGCTGGATGTTATGAGGCTTAATGAATTAGCACTTTAATGGTTCTTGGATAATCTGCTGATGGGAAATCTTTGCTTATTTATTCCTTTTCTCCTCCAAGTGGTCAGAGAAGAGTTGGTGTTCCACTTCCATGGGTGCAATGGAGGCATCTCGGCTGCAATCAACATTTTGAGGGAGGGAAGACCTTGTGGAGGTCCCACACCTAACCCAGGGCTGATGACAAAATAGAAGTTTCTAGAAGGACGACAGGAATTTCATCATGGTCTTTTCAATCTGTATCAATCAGGCAAATCAAGAGCGAGGAGCAAGAAGAAGCCAGGCAGATTTGGAGTGAAAATCAGTGGACTGTTGCTAGGCATGGGGAGCAGTGACTCACCCTGTGCCATAGATCTGCCCTGCAAAGCCTCTTCTGCACCTCCAAAGACAAAGTCAGAATATCTCTTTCAGAAGAGCTCTCCTCCCCAGATCCACTTTTCTTTTATAATAACATTTCCACAGGCCCAGCAATTGATGGCTGGAGTAGGGGAAAACATCCGTCTTTGCTCCCAAGCAATAGGCTGCAGATTTGCAAGATGAAATCCTTTAACAAGGCAGAATCTCTTCTGTTCAGTCCGTAAAAGAAAAAGAAGTCTCATTTGATAACGCTGTAAGTAGAACGTTTTTTTTCTACTTAGACATCTTTTAGGTGTGCCAGTTATATAACATGGAGCAAGAAGGGGGAGAGGAGTTGGTCGCATTCAGATGACACTAAATTATATGATGACACAGGCTGTATCTTTTTTACAACAGAAAATGGAAACAACTGTGTCCTTGACCTTCAAAAAGGAATTGACTTACCTAGCTTAACTATTCAAACAAACAACTGTGTACTCTCTTCAATTCCTGTGATAATTTTGATTTACTGTAAATGACTGAATTTAATGAACTAAATTATGCTATTTAAATGCATTTTGTGAATGGTATTGTAGTTTGTTACTAAGCATTATGTCTATGCTAAAGTGTGCTGTAAATGATATGATATGGAACATATGTGCTGTATTCATAATTTAACTGTTGCTATGGAGTGCCTTCTTCAATAGGCTTCTTTGAAAAACGAGTTCTTTATTTACCTGGTGGAATGAAGGTGATTTCTCAGCAAATCTCGAGGTCTCGCTGACCTTGACAGAATTACAGTGCTAATATTTTCACATGGATGAACTGTTCTTCAATAATTTTTCCAAAATAGATGGCACAAATAGGTTTTCCATTAATGCTGGAACATATTGCATGTTTTCTAATCTCGCTTTCCCTTTTGTTTGAACAAATGTTTATTACCACTACAACACAATGACTCCCCTCCTCATTAGAGATAACGGGTTTCTGAGTTCAGAGCTGGAGCTCAGGGTCTTGGACATGATTTCCACAACAAGCTCTAGCCTGATGCCACGGAGACAGCTGCAAATGAAGCAAAATAACACTTTTTTATTGAAAAAACCATTTCTGGCTCTGTAGTTGTTGTTTGCCCCCAGCAGCACGGAGCTCTCAGCCTTGCAGGGAGACCAGCACCGTGCTCAGGTCTGTGCTGAGACCACACGCTGCATTTCTGACCCTGTGTCCAAGCCTCACCCTCAGCCATGTCAGCAACCAGTGTCCAGGATACCACCCATAAAAACCCAAATCCTGCAAATTAAATAGCTATTGGGTGGAGAAGGAATGCATGGCAAGTGGATGAGGCCAGGCTCTTCTTGGTGGTGCGCAGCAATAGGACAAGAAGTAACGGCCTAAAACTTGAACACAGGAAGCTCCCTACAAGCATGTGGATGAACTGCATGTGGATGAACTTCTTTACAGTAAGGGTGATGGAGCACTGGAACAGGCTGCCCTGAGAGGTGGCAGTGTCCTCTTCTACAGAGATATTCAAGATCTGTCTGGATGCCCGCACGTGCTACCTATTGTGGAGTACCTGTTATGGCAATGGAGTTGGACTCGATGATCTCTTGAGGGCCCCTTCCAACCCCTGAAATTCTGTGATTTACTGGAAAATATGTGAAGTTTGGCTACAAGTGTACAGAAAATATGCTGCTACCCAAATAGAGCAGCACATTGGTGGGGTGCATTTTTTTTTTACATGAGGATGCGTTGTTTGGTCCAGAAAGCCCGCATGTTCTTTGGCAGGTTGGGCTCTACCAACAGAACTTATGATAATCACAGAAGCACACAGAATTGTAGGAGTTGGAAGGTGTCATGGTTTTATGACAGAAGGGACCTCTGGAGATCAGCTGGTCCAACCCCCAAAGCACATCATGCTTAAAGGCTGCCTAAAGAGACACTTTTGGCATTCAAGGTCCCAAATTTGACTCTGTTTTGTTGGTATTTTTTGCACTTAAACCAAGTTCAGCAGAGCAGAACCCAACAGCTGGTCTTCAGGCTGCCTGCAAATTCCTGTTGGCCATATACATTTTCTCCTTAATCTTTTGGTGCTGGTTAGGGCCACATCTCTATTGGTCACAAAATAAGGATGCTATATTTAAAAGTAATTCTAATGATTTCAGAAGAGTTAAGTCTCTAGAATGTCAATGGTTACTTGAAAATATTTTGATGCCTAAGGAACCTCATTTCAGATTTTTTAATATTCTCTTCCTCTTTCAAAAGGGAACATGGTGATAGTTTCTGACAGCAAATACAGATGCAAGACAATTCTGGCAACAACAAGGAGGGAATTTTACAATATCTTGGAACATATCAGTCTTCATACAATGAGCATTTAATGGGTCAAATAAGGACACTGCCTAAAGCACCGGTGAAACATTGAGTCATTTATAACAGCGCCTTTTAACTAATTTGAACATTCATTGTAAATTATGGTTGGATTTCATAACTTTTCATCAACCATCAGCTCCCAAGGAGAACAGCTGAATTTTCTGAATATTGATTCCCTTGGAAAAACGTAGAGTATTTTGTGTGCTGCCATTGCAAACAAATGTAGCAAATCCTGCAAGGGTAGTTTTTTTTTTTAATAGTCATATTTCCAACGGCGTATATCACCATTGGCATTTTTATATGTGCAAAGGCTCCTCCTGGAGGTCAGTTGTGTTGTTAGATGCCCTGCACCACCACCTAACATGCTCGGGTGGATTTTTGCAGGCCTGCCTGGGTTCCTGCATGTGTTGGAAAAAGAGCTTGGAAACCAAAATGCCAAAGGTAGAGCCCTGCCCGCCTCCCTGCAGGCACAGCTTCCAGGGGGGATCGCCCTCCAGCACTCTGTCGGCTCTGCTTTATTTGGGGTTAATCAGCTGCAAAGCAAAATGAGGTGCGGGAAGTGGATGAGGGCCTCTAGAGCCAGGAATTGCCGTGGTGTGAGCATCTCCCCCGGGTACCTGCTCTGCATTGTGTTCTGTAATTGTGCGGGAGAAAAGGAGCTATTTTTCAGCAAGTGGCTATTGGATACTTCCTGTGCTGCATATCAACAACCAGATCTTGACCCAGAAATGTCAGTCCCTGCTCAGAGCAGACAAGGAAGCATAATTAGAGATGCTCTGGCAACGTATTTTAGCACTGACGGTGACAATGTTTAAATTTTTAATCAGGCATGTAACATAAAAAGCACATAACATGAAATGTGAAAAGAAAATTGGCAAATACCAACGTGCTGTTTGACACTTTATTTCACTGAAGGAAGTGAACATCAATAAACATTATTTATCATAAATGACAGAGAGGAAGGCGTGTTTCTCATAAAAACCTTCACATTGCAAGGAGTGAATCTCATAAAAGCACCCTTACAGTACTGTGTGAGCCGCGCTGGTCTGGATCACAGAAGGAAGCCTGGAGATCTCTCTTGTGAGGCTGCTGTGTGCAGCCAGATGTGCCCCTGGGATAGCTGCCCTGAGGGCATGCAGACCGCAAGGTATGGGGATCCTCCTCTATCTACCATGTCCAGATGTGGCACAGCTGTGAGCCCCACATTGAGTTCTGCTCTGTGCTGGCAAGCATTGAGCTCACCAGTCAGATACCGCGAGCTACAGTACTGGGGACAAATCGAAGCGATGGTGTGTATCAGCTACATCCAATGTAATGACTCAAGGTGTGAATGGGAAGCAGTCACAGAATCACTGAAGCATAGAATCATACAGGTTGGAAAAGCCTTCTAAGGTCTGCAAGCCCAATGCCAGCCCACCCCCACCACGCCCACTGCCATGTCCCTCAGTGCCACCTCCAGGGATGGTGACCCCACCACAGCCTGTGCCAGTGCTGTCTGCACTTTGGAAGAAGAGATTTCTCCTATTATGTGACCCACTCAAATCAAAACCACGATGGCCTCTTCTTATTTTTTGCAAGACCTTTCCACACCAGCATCCTCCAGCTGTCACCTTCTACCCCATCCCACCATCATGTTTTCCTGCTGAACACAGCCCTGTGGTCTTCTGGTCCCAGAGGCACCAATCTCACTTCACAGGGCTAGATGAATGCACCCAAAACAATGCAAGGGAAGTGCTGAGATGTCAATCCATGTGTGCTGAAGTTAGAAAAGAGCCTGATGTAGGGTTATTCTTGTCACCTTCATTTGTCTCTGTCATGTATGTGAATAGAGAATCTCCAGCTGCACGATTTCAGACTTCGCAACAAAAGCAGCATAAGCTTGGAGACAACTCTTACATAAACATAGAGTCCACTCATGCAGCACACTTGTGGCAAATGCTCTGCTCACTTCCCAGTGCCTGCAGCCTGAAAATTCTTCCACCTCAAATCCCCTTCTCACACAACCCCAGCCCCTAACACCCACCTCCTTGCTCCAAGTTTGTTTTCTCCTTACTGCCTTTCCTTATCTTTGACTCCTGTCTTCTCTGCACTGAGAAATGAGAGCACAGGAGAGACTGTGCTCTCATTTCTCAGTGCATAATAGCGCTCTTTCATGGCAGTCTGCCTGGGTTCACTCCTGGTGGGTCACAAGTCTACTTGCTGCAAGTAATAACATCACTGACCACAACACCTCTGTGCTTACTCAGTTTTGTATTCCAAATGTGTGTCTCTGTTTTGCCCTGCATTTTCTCCTTTGTTTTCCATTCCCGTCATGCTGTTACACTAATATTTTCCGTGTTGGTTCCAAGAGCTGCTGTCGTTAGCTCCTGTACCATGTGAACATTTGTGTCCCTCCAGCAGATTTGTGAGAGGCTGCTATTGCATGGCCAGCACTTGTGGCAGTGCTTCCAGGTGGCAGATGGTGATAGAGCTGAGCTCCGTGGTGAGTTCCCTCTCCTGGAAACACATAGCACAGCTGGGGCAAGTGTTCATACTGGGGTATGGCAAGAACTGGTCAGAAAGTCTGGGCACTTTGGGCAGAGAATGCAAATTCTTTTTTTTTCTATTCTCCTGAAGTGAAGCCATTTTGAATTTCCTTCAAACAAAGGCAACTGCTAAAACACTTTTGTCAGCTCTCATTACCCAACAGAAATAATTAATCATTAACCAACAGAAAACCTAGAGACACCACTTCACAATATCACAAGCTCAGTCCCAACACACAGTACCATGAGGAAGGATAATATTTGGGTCACGGGGGAAATTAAGAGAGCCTGTGACCAGAGTGATAGTTCTCCTCTAGACAGTCTGGACTTGGTCAAGTACAAATAGATAGCACCTGCTGGACTGGAATCCTGCTGAAAACCAGAAATAATAATCATAAAATTGTTTGAATTGGACTTCAAGAGACATTGTTGGTATTCAAGAGGAATTTGGATAATGCACTGAAGAACACATTTTAACTTTCGGTTAGCTCTGAACTTGTCAGGCAATTGTACTTGGTGGTCTTTATAGGTCCCTTCCAATGGAACAGTTATAGTTTATCCTATCCTATCCTATCCTATCCTATCCTATCCTATCCTATCCTATCCTATCCTATCCTATCCTATCCTATCCTATCCTATCCTATCCTACCCCTACCCCTACCCCTACCCCTATTCCCATTCCCATTCCCATTCCCATTCTTACTCCAAGCTATCAGGATACAGCCTGTCTCCTCTTTGCAAAGCAAGTGTGTTCCCAGCCCAGATAAAAGCCCTATTTACTTAGCTTGTCAGATGATTCTGTGAGGATAATTGGGTCAACGTGTGGCACGGCCGTGCTCAGGCATCTGACATGTAAGTAGGGGTCAGGATTATCATGGACGGAGTGCAGGATCTGGTGAGGAGATGAGATATGCAAAACAACAACTAATTGTAATGTGGGACAGATCTTAGCCATATAGTTGTACAGCACACAACTCCCTCTCCCTCTCGTCACCCACATCAATGCAAGTTCAGCTACTGCTTGCACGTTTCCTCAGCAAGCATGACCTACAAATGGACTCCATTAAGACCCAGTTTACTATTTTAGAAATGAGAGGTATGCCCTGGCCTGATCACTCAATCCTTTGAATGTGTGGTGACAAAATTTCTTACTAAATAAAACATCTCTCTCTGTATATATGTCTTACATATATGCATGGATGTGTACGTGCATGTGTGTATCTGCGGGCACTCAACATTCTATTAATTGTATGTGCACTATGCAGAGTGTGAAGAAACAAACCCATAACTTCTCATATAATACAGGGAAGCCTTAGGCAACCCCTATGAAAATGTTTTGTAAAAATATTATCCACTGCAGCATGCATCCACTCTGATTGTACCAACCCGTATTTCAGCTGGTTCCTGTTCCTTTTCCTATTCCTACTGGGAAGTAGCTAGGTATCACAGCACCAAATTTCAATTTTTGATTTCTGTTGTTTGCAAAGGAAGTCTTGACCTGGCTCCCTTTGAGACATTCAAAATGAAGTTTTAATTTTTTTTCCTTTTCTTGTTTTTATATCATTTTTGATAATTTCCTCTCTGCTTGTGCTATTTTAAGATGTTTAACTAAGTAGTTCCAAAAGAACCATTTGCAAATAGTGTTGATCTGTGTTTTGAAAGTTTAACATACACTATCCAATGCACATTTACATACACCACCAAAATCCGACATTTGGGAAATTAAAACAACAAAACTTGATTGCATATCATGATTTCATATTTTGCAGATGTTAATATTTAATCATATGCAGAGCCATTTAGCTTAAGTGCATTAATGTAACTCATTTAAAAGAGGCCAGTAATTGTCCTATTAACTCCCAGCCTGGATGTTATCCATGCTGCCCTGCTGGTAAGGCCAGAGGGAGAGTCTCCTATTGGCACCCACAGAGATTGCTCTGATCTGTTGAAAATCCTGTTAAAATCTAATTACTTAGGAGAATAGGCCAGGGAATATCTAATGAGCTTCAGGAAACCCACTGAAAGAAATTCTCTTTTAATACAGACTGAAACATCTTCTGTGTTTCAATTACAGTGATACCACATGAACGTAATTACACTTGTATAGAATGGGACTCTTCTTTGTTGTTTTAATTATATATCGCCAGATTTTTCTTAGTCATGGAACAAAATAATTTGGTTCTTCATAAAGGTTAAGTGTTGGTGGAAAGCTTACTGTTAAACCAAATGTAATCTTTGTTTATGATAATTTCTTCTTTGTTTTGTGAGAAAATGTTAGTGAAACCAGGTCGCTGGGAGAAGCTCACCAAGCACATACATGCTGAGGGAGCCCAGGGCTTGGCCTGTGGGAAAACTCTCAGAGAAGGTCATTCGCTGCATTGCCTGCCTGAAATTTGGCTGTATTTCTGTTATGGTAATTTATTAAGTCAACAGTAAAATCTCAAAGCTGTGGCAAAAGTCTCCTCCTTCCAACAGTGGACTCCTTGTGATTTCTTCCACCATTGGCCTACAAATTTTTATTAAAACATAAAAAAAAAAAAAAAAAAAAGAGAGAGAGAGAGAGAGAGAAACAAAACCCTAAAACCAGTGGGATCTGTGGCCTCACTGTTAAGCCACTAATGCATCAGCCTGGTTCGAAGGCAGTGGCTGCAGCTCTCAGTGAGCTCTCAAGGTGTTTGCCACAAAATTTTGATGACATTTTGTTCTTCCTGTGATTCCTCCTTTAAAATCAGTTGTTCACAAATGTATGTAGTGTGTGAGCCTGGCCGGGCCAGCCTGCTTGGCAGGAAGAGCTGCCGCCATGGCAGCACAGAGCTGGGCTGGTTGGCGGGAAGAGCTGCCGCCATGGCAGCACAGAGGTGGGCTGCTTGGCGGGAAGAGCTGCCGCCACAGTGGCACAGAGCTAGGCTGCTTGGCTGGAAGAAGTGCCGCCATGATGGCACAGAGCTGGGCTGCTTGGCCGGAAGAGGTGCCGCCATGATGGCACAGAGCTGGGCTGCTTGGCCGGAAGAGGTGCCGCCATGATGGCACAGAGCTGGGCTGCTTGGCCGGAAGAGGTGCCGCCATGATGGTGTGAGGCAGAGGGCGGCTGCAGGGCAGGTGGGACAGGCCTGGCCTAACCCAGCCCCTGGTTCAGGTGGCATGCAACCTTGAGTTCAGGCTGATGTTTTTCTTCAGTGCTGACCCTCACATCTTCCCTTAAAGTGGAAGCAGGCCAAGGAAATCTAACACCCACAGAGTTTGCAGGTAGGTATTTCATTTGACTGTATCCAGGTAAAAAATGCACTCTCTCAAGATGAACTCCTCCTCCTCCACCTAAGTTTGAAAGCCAAGAGCTCTAGAAGTCTTTGCTAAGATCCATGTGTAATATTCCTCAGTACATCTGTTCAAGTCCTGCTCACACTGTTAAGCTGCATTTTTGGAGAAGGAGACAAACTCAGGGAAAGCACTGAGCTTTGTGTGAGCTGTAAAATTCATATCAGGAAATGATCTATATTTTGAGTTTACCTGTTATGAGCCACGAAAGTGGATCTAGACTCAGAGTAAATCAGGTTCTGAATCCTAGTTTGGTGCTGAAGTATTGACTTCTCAAAAATGCTGCTGAGGTCCTCAGAAAAACTCCTTGTGGTGTCACTGGCAGAACTTGAGTCACTGTGAGAACCAGAGGGAGCTCTGAGAGGTTCATGTGAAAAATGCTGCAGTCTCTTTCCCACATCTCACCCCTAAAAGACATAAATGGGATGTTCCTTGCAGTGTGATATTGAGATCAGGGAGACTTATGGGAAGATGAAACTCAGTGACATGAGGGGTAAAAAGGAATGGTTAAGAGTGGAAAGGATGGAGGAAAATGGCCACCGTGAAGGAGAATTAAACCCACTTGAAGTGTTCCCACTCCCACCCAGGCTCCTGGCTCCTGCTCTGCTAAACTGCTTCTTTGGAAAAAGAGTCAGTCAGAGTACATTCCTCCTCAAGCCCAGTGCACATGTGTTATAAAAATGTAGAGCAGCAGGTAAATCATTCATGGAGACAGGGAAATAAATAACCCTTTATGCCCATATAAATACCGATCAGATGTTCATAAGGGAAATTTACATGGGGTTTTATTCAGTACTGTCAGCCATTCCTCTGTCTTCCATCATTCCTGCTGTGAAGACAATTCAAAATATGGCGGTGGAGAGTGCAGCCTCTCCTCCAATTGATCCACAGCACATTGTGTAGAAAGCTCTGAACTTGCCCTCAGAGCTGCTGTTATTTTTATTGTGGCTTTTAGCCGGGTGAGATCATTCTTCCTGGTTTGCCTCCCAAGAAATAATGGGAAGCAGTATGTTTAGTCAGTGGATTGATTCAGTGATCTATTAGTCTAATCCTGACTCTGCCAATCATCTACTAGGTGACTACAGGCAAATCACGTCACTTCTTTGTGCCTCTGTTTCCTCTCTGACCTTCTGTTGTCTTGTTTATTTGGACTGTAAGTTATTGAGGGCAAGGGCTACCTCTCGCTGTTTGTATGTATGTACCATGTCTTGCTCACTGGGACCTTGGTGATGGCTTCATCTCTGCATGTAAATAATAACACTCAGCTCCTCTTCTAGGAAGTCACAGAAAGAGAAGGAGTTGGCAGACAGCTGTATAAACCAGCAACAGGTCAGGAAGCTTTCAGACTCATTTTAATCCTAAATACAGTGTGGTAGTTGAGATTAACTTTGTTTTGATCATCCAGTTCAGTCTCAATTTGCCGGTGATGCTGGAAACAAAATTTGAACCATCAGATGCAGATAAAGGACAGCTTATGTCCTTTTGTTAAAAATGAAATAAGAAAATGGAGGTGGAAGACCTTGTGTGATACTTTCCTAATAAGACGATGCATTTGAATTGGAGCTTGGGGATGTCCTGAGGTAAAGGAAAAAGCTCCTTCATTCCAGGTGGATGGAACCCACTCATTTCTCTGTGGGGCAGTCATAGATGTTGTGTAACATAGAGACAACAGTGAGTTCTTCTTACCCTATCCCAAGTATTGGCATCTTCAAAATACAGTGTAGAAGTTTAAATAAGACCCGGTGGTTTAGGCATATGCATTTAATCAGTGTTAATGGCCATTTCAAGTGGCCACGTAGTTTATAAGCATTATAAACATAGCTACCTCTATTTTCTTATAAAATAATGCAGGGAAATATCCTCAGCTTACCCAAATCAGAAATATTCTACTCAAAAAACTTGAGCTCAGTTCATTAATTCAGCTGAATTTTATAGTTCTACTCTTATTTATGTTGATGACAGTCTGTCCCATCACTTCTTCAATTGCTGAGGAATGACAGTGGTTAAAAACTAACACATAGATACTGTGTGTACTGTATAGCAGGCATACAGTGAAATGCTTGGAAAGAAACGATTTGAAAGTTAAAGCAAATCTAAGTGCCTGAAATCCAAACTCTGATTAAATTTTAAAAGGTTTGATAAATAGCTTTTAAATTAATAGTGTGTATGTAGGACCACGTGTGTGTTTTGTTTCTTGATATGCTTTTTTTTAATTATTTTTTTTAATTGGTAATATGCTTTGCCTAATATCTGAAATAATTATTACCTTCTTCTGAAATTGTATGTTTTCCATTTTAGCATAGGTCTTGCAGAAAGGTAAATCAGACAGAAGCATAAACATAAAATACAGTGGTTAAATATAAAAATTTAAGTGCCTTGAATCAAAAATAATAAGATCATTGCTATGAAATTAGAAGAGACTCATCAAAGTAGAAGTAACTGTGACTAAGGACTATGAAAATATAAAGGGATTAACATATGTGATAATAGGGCAATTAAATCCTTAGCTTTTTCACTGTGATGATTTTATAGCATCTTCTTACTGTTGCCAGTTTTGGAGCTGCCAGCAAATATTTTCTTAATTGCAAAAGGAGACAATATGTGTCCCACTGTTTCATTCATAACATTTGATTAAGTTCAAGAGGCTGCACTTCCATTTGAGAGAACAAAGAGTTTGAGATGGAAATAGCAAAGACACATTGTGCATTTGAAAAAAGATCCCTGGAACAAATGATTAACCAGAAATTTTACAGGAAAAAAAAAAAAGTCTACTTGTCTTGACAGAATAGCCTGATCCCGTAATAAACCCTCCCAAAGTCAACAGTTCATAAAGTCTTTTGTTCTAGTAAAAGGGTCTTTAATTTTTAACACAAACTCACACTTTGGTATGCATGAGCTTAAGTAAAATTAGAAGACATGTATATAATAGGATTTAATGGATTATCATCTGCATTTTCCAAAGATGTCAGCTTCTCTCAGCTCTGATGGAGTAGCACTTAATGTAAATTTAATTTGAAGTGATGTATGGAGGGCTTGAGGTGGTACTCTGTGATTCCCTAACTGCCTGGAGAGGCTCTGTGGGTAGCATCTGGATTTGGCTGCTCCACATGCCCAGCAGCATCTACTAACTAGGATTAATGAGGTGGCCTGTTCACCAGTGATCCAAAGGAGGTATGCTACATTTACTCCCAACAATATGAATAGGAGGGCCAGTTTCCTTTGGGGGCACACTGTTTGATGAAACTTAATGATGGTCTCGATATTAGGCGTAATAAATATACTGTATAGAAAGCACTTCTGCTTTGTCAGATTTAACTGTTATTTCATCATAAAATTGTGTTTGGCTTAGCAGGGCTGAGTTAAAGATCATAATGGCCTCAGATGATATCTTTAAAGCTAATATTGTGCCTAAGTTGGGAAATAAAGTACCAACTTAACAGCTCAGTATTTACCTTTGAGTCAATATATATATATATACACATATATATTAAAGTTGGGGGAAGAAAGGGAGAAAATCTCTGCTTGTTTGCAAAGTCACGGGACTGCCTTGAAAAATATCTTTGCATTTACCTCATTGCGTTTGTGCAGAAATCAACAGCTATTAAGTTAGGCACAACTTCTCCATGTGTTCTCAGCCTCATTTAGGCGTCGGAATTGTATTTTGCCTTTGTGTCTAACTGAGCATTGAGTGAAATCTCAGCTAATTTCAAATTCCCTTTGTCATCATGGTTTTCAGCCAAAAGTCTATAATAAATGGTCAGAAGATGAGCTGAGACTGAATGAATAGTGAGTGGTATTCATCAGCCAAACATAGAGTCCAGATCCAATTATATGTATTCATTAAGTGATAATGATATCATGGTCTTTAACTAGGAAGAAAAGAGTGTAATTGAATAATAACAGTTGTACAATCCCAGCGGAACACACTTTCCATCCCAGCACAGCGACCCTCGGGGATGATGCAGAATTGATGGAATTCTATTACTCTTTGATAGATTTATTATGAAGGGCTGAGTGGACTTGCTACTCCACTTTGTCACTCACACTAATCAGTATCGTAAGGCCCCGAGCGTGCAGGCTTTTGTATCCCTTTGACAAAGACAAGGTTAGGGGAGGATGACAGACACCCAGACCTTTACAAACCCATACCGCAAGATGAAATGGGCCAGCTGAGCTCTGAGCTGGGACAGAATTTTAATTTGTTTATCAATGGCTCACATGTGCAACACCATAAGGATATTTGTCAGAGGAGTAACACTGAAGCTAAACTCTTTTGTTTGGCAAGTGGAGCTTGGAAAAATATTTATTGAACTGTAAAAAACAAGGTAAATGAAAGGAAGGTGAAAAGTCTAAATGGAGTGGAAAATAACTTGCATTTCTGTGCATAAAGTATGAGGAGGATGGTTATCTTTGTCTATTTTTGTTTGCTTCAGCTGAAAGAAATTTACTCACAAATTACGGACTGATCTCCTGTTGATTTAGATTCTGGGGGGACACAGATGGAAAAAACAGGAGTGGGGCACATGAATTTCATGTGTTGTTTTTTATTGTTGTTTATTTATAAGCATCTTCCAGTTCAGACAGATGGATCGCCCTCGTGCTTTCTCCCTATCGAAAAAACAG
Organism: Gallus gallus; assembly: GCF_016699485.2. Classification (NCBI taxonomy): domain Eukaryota; kingdom Metazoa; phylum Chordata; class Aves; order Galliformes; family Phasianidae; genus Gallus; species Gallus gallus. The sequence goes on along the minus strand of NC_052539.1, from coordinate 27,439,949 downwards.
CAAAGTAAATAAAATGCCCAGGCCATACAAGCCAAACTTGTAAATAGTCTTGAATTTATAAAAACAATCTTGTATGTGCTCAAGTGTAGCTGTTTCCGCTATTCATCGTTCCCATTCAAATGCAGCAATGGGCTCTGTCAGCATGGTCACTAGCGATCAGAGCTGCTGGATGCAAAGGAACAGACAATTTGTTGTGCTTCTGATCTGAACGGAGCTGCAACCAGCATTGGCATAAACAAGGCATTGCATCGGAGGCTGCTGCCAGGGTTTGTTTTTTGTCAGTGCTGTTGAATGATGGATATTTCCATCCTTTTCTTCTCTCTGAATTGCTTTTCTTTCTTTCTCTCTCTCTCTCTCTTTTTTTTAGTGTAGCATTCTGCATTCTAAGAGGGACAATTCAGAGCCTGTGTTCAGTGTCTCTGTCCATAAAAACAAATAACTTGAGCAGGGCTGCTGTCCTGTGTGGTTTCACCATGCCAGCTCCTCGGTCTCTGCTTGGGATTTCTGTGTCAGAGGCAGCACAGTCAGCTGTGACTGCAGCAGCAATGGGCTGAGCTGGCTGCTGGGTGAATGTGCACTGTGGATGGCTGTGAGGCAGAAGCAGGGCTACCAGAGACCAGAACAGAGAGCATTCAGGAGAACATCAGTTTCCCACATTCTGTGCTGTGATTTCTCTCTAGGACTCATCCTTTTTTTTCCTCTCTCCAGCCAAAGTCACAGTCACGTAGATGTGTCTGTGAAGCTGGGTACAACTCAGTGGTGAATGGAAGGTACATCTGGAGTGTGGGAAGGAATGCCCACACTGATTGCTGTCTTGCTGACAAAAAAAAAAGGGAAGGGGAAGGTAAACCAGGTTTTACCACATGCGACAACCCCACCCCAGAGCTTTTGGCTGCTGCTTGCCTTTGGAGCCCAGGCAGGAAAGTGGTGCCCCATCAGCATGGCTGATATGTGATTTTTGTTTCATTTCTGTAATTCTGATGCCTAGCAGTGGGCTCTTCCAGGATACCCATAAACTCTGTGCTACTGGGGTTTGGTTACATTCATTTGGCATGGAACCTGGGACTGCTTGAGTAGTTCAGAACTGTAAATGGTCACCTGCAGTACAAATAAGACCCACTCAATTGCAGGTCCTTCTGCATGACATCCTTTGTGTCTCTTTGGGTTGGATGGAGACTGCTTGCCCATACAGGCATTTATTCCCCTTTTATTTGCATCTTGCACAGTTGTGGGGTCAATGAGTAGATAGTGGCATTTTGCATCTGTTTTGCAAGGAAGTGCCCAGAAAATCAGGCTCTGTAAATGGAGTGCAAGAAGAGTAACCCTCTTCAGTGCTGTGCATTGTGTGACCACACGGGATTCCTCAAACCACTGTTGCTTTCCAGTCTCTCCGAGGGGCAGACAGAAGGCTGCTTCCTGTCCTCTGCTTTGCTCTTCTGCTTTGGCACATGACAGTCAACAGGTGCAATTGAGTGGAAGGAAGTGTGCAGCAGCAGGGCTCCCATAGAGGGCCATGTCATGCAGAACAGATGTCACTGCAGCGCTGTGCTGCCTGCCCATGCAAACCCCTCGGTATCTGGCCAGAGACCTGACCAACTCGCAGGCAGGCACAGTGCCTCCCAAACAGATGGGCAGGAGCACAGGCAGGCCAAGGACCACATGTGAACATGAAATATGTTGGAGGCGGGCAGTATGAGCAGCCAGGAACATTGCAGTATCTTTCACTCCTAACACCTTCACAAACATGGTGAGATCAGATGCAATTTAGAGGTGAGTTAACTCTCAGACATGAGGATGAGAGAGTACAGAGTCAGGCAGAGGGACTGCCTGGCTGAATCCTTTTGAAGATATCATCATTCCTGCTTTGGCTAATGCAGAGGGGTGTGCACAGAAGAGGCCAGAATAAATGTTTGTAGCATAGTGGTATGAATCTCGTTTTGGTGATTTGCTGAGCAAAGATATCGTGATGAGAAGAGATGAGCACATACCTAAACAGATTTTGGTAAAGGACAAGAGAGTAATTTAATGCAGTGCTAGAGCTGTTGTGAGTTCACAGCTGTCACAATGAATCCATTCTCTGCAATATTTCTTGTACAATTCCAAACACTGAAGTATGCTGCAACTTTTAGAAAAGTATTTATTACAGAAAGAAGTTCTAAAATTAGAAAGTGCAACTTATGGTCAATAGAAAAGGCAAACAGTGCCATAAAGATGTTTTCAATGAAATTTAAGTAGGAAAAGAAGCTGTTTGAAGATGGAAGCGTTGCTGACTTTTTCAACAGATTTCACTTCCAAATGGAAGATCATTTTCTATGAGAAAACATTGTATGCATGTTAGTCATGTTTTGATCCATTGCGTTGGCAGCAAACAGATAATTGCATGAAACTCTGTATATGAATTATATAAACTCATTGTATGTAGTGCGGGGGTGGGAATCAAAAACCAGAATGCCAACTCACAGCCTGTGCTATCAGGAGCAGCCATTGGATTGAATCTGTCAGCATTATTATCAGTGGAGCTCTGCTGACCTCAGTGGAGGTGCTCCAACATTCACTATTGCAACTGAGACAACTAGGCAACCCAGATTTTCACAGGTTTAAATCAAGGCAACGTTCAGCCCTGGAAATACATGTGGTTAAAGAGGAAAGCAATGGGAGTAGTGATGGAAGTCATCCAGCTAGATAGGCTTTCATGGGAGACACCAAAATAATGATTTGCTGTTGACAGGATGTTTTGTTATTGATCATAGAATCATAGGATCATAGAATGGTTGGGTTGGAAGGGACCTCAGAGATATTCTACTTCCAAGCCCTGCCATGGGCCGGTTGAGCCCCACCAGCTCAAGTTGCCCAGTGCCCACCCGGCCTGGTCTTGGGCACCTCCAGGGATGGGGCATGGATAATACCAAGTCCTTTGTGCAGTGCCTAACAGTGTGACACTCTGGGCTCCCTGTGGCACAGCACTTACAGAGCCGCAGCAGTGGAGCCAAGGATGGTCCGCAGGGAATGGACACTAGCAGTTCTGCTGGTAAAGTGGTGTGGAAGTCGTTCCTGTGTGTGCCCTGGGATTTACTTCCCACCAGACAGTACAGTGTACACTAGCTGACTTATCTGTGAACCATGGAAACATTTTGAAAAGGTAAAGCAGACAGTACACTGAAGAATCATTTGTCACAAGTAATTGCAGGCAGTCAGAAAGAGCAGAGAGAGTATATGAATCATGACGTAAAAACAGTGAAGGGCAGGCATTTAGTCTGGTCTGTGGCTATAAGTGCAGTGACACAGGTTAGTCCCAGCATGATATACAAATGTTATGTGCAGAGGGACAAGTACAATGAATAAAGAATTCCCGTTTTCTCATTATCTCATGCAGCAGAGAGGTTTTTTACTTCACACATAACTCATAACTTTTAGTAGGCAGGAGATGGCTACATTGAATTAGTGGGAACATTTTGTTTCCTGAATTTAAATATTCTCGCTGTGACAATTTATTTCCAGTGTAAAATCCTGGCAGAGCGCACGCAGAGGCAGGGAAATTAGCCCAGCTGCCACTTCATCTGGTCAGGACTGGGACAGGGTGCAGCAGAGCCACCGCCACCAGTGCACCGGCACTACTGGGCTGCTGGTAATGCTGACACACAGTCAGACATCAGCACACTGTTGGGTTTTGCAACTTCGTGGGCTGTAAGCAGGACAAAAACTCAAGATATAGACCATTAGAAAAATATTAGTAAAAAAAAAAAATAATTAGAAACATGGCACTTTTTGCACCTTTTGCTTCCTATAGCAGTGTTTCCATTCTGAAATATCACAACCCATAAAATCCGTATAACTTAGATAAGGAGAGAGGGGGATTTGGGTCTCCAGTGGCACCTACCATTGAAAAAAGAACAGCTGAGAAATCATGTACAGAGCTATTGCTTATGAATTTGTCATAAGATGATAGGGGGAACTTCTTATGTCTTATGTTCTTATGTCTGCCTCAGGAACTTATAATTTATGGGCAAACATATGCATGATACATAATAGCTTTTGGTTGTCCTGTAATTCTCTTCACTCATACATCTCAAAATGATCTGTAAATGTGGCTAGAACTATTAGTTCCATTTTAGAGGAACTGAGACCACCCTGTTGGCCAAGAGCTGTCCCCGAGGCATGGCTGGATGGAGGTGTTCCACTGCTGAGTGGAACAGTTGTTTTTCCAGGATGGGAACTGATTTCTCTTTGCACCACATTTGCACCAGGGCAATACTGTGGGTTGAGACCTATGATTCACAGTCACATTTTGATTTAATCAAAGCAGTTGAAAGTTTAGAACTGCTATTTCTCTCTCACTAACAGCTGACAGTCAATTTTAAGCCTAAAACAGTTGCATAATTATCTAAATAGCAAAACTTCACTGGGCCGTGAATGGATCAGCTTGAGCAGACACACAACCTGGGGGCAGGAACCTCTGTGGTGAGAGCTGCAGGGACAGATGCCATCAGGAACTCTTCAAAGTGTTCCGGTGTCATCCGGTGTGAGCAACGCTCACAAGGCTGCAGCCTGAGTTAGTGGCACGTAAATGTGGGGAGCTTTGCAAAGGCTGGGAGCCACATCACCCAGTGCTTAACGTGCCTGCTTCAGGCTGGAAGCTGGGTGTAAACAAGTTATACACAATTACAGATTACACGCACCATGCAGTGGAAGTTCTTTGCAACCAGTGTTCTCAGTGCATGAAGCACTGAAGGCAGCACAAAACAACTGGCTGTTACCTTTGATGAAGCACTGAAGATCCCAAAAGCTCTGCCTGCTCCCTTGTCCAAGTATTTTCCTGTGCCACTCCAAAGACTCAATCACAAATGCAGATTGCATGCGTCTCTAACACAGTGACAAAGTGGTTAACAAAGAAATGCTTCCCAACCTACCCTCCTCTTCCTCCACAGCCTATCCAATAATAAGTTGTATTGGGCAATGGCAATAGGAAAGGAATAGCTGTGTTTGGTGTCACAGGACCTAGTGCAATCTGTCACCTTTCCCTTTCTGCTCGTGGCTGGCTGTACCAGGGAGCCACATGGACGATCAATACAGGCTGGAAGTTCTCATTTTCAAGTGAAAGTGGGAGGGAAAGAAGTTCCCAGAAAGCTGAAATATCCTGTTTTGACATTTTCAGAGCAAAAAAGTGGAAATTTCAAATGTTAAAATTACTTTTCAAATATTCAAATTCTTTATTATATTTAAATGTTGTTAAGAGATAAAAAGGTCACATTCTAAGAGGCCACGTTAGAATTATTGTTTCAATTTTGCCCCGAAACTGTTTCCCACATTGTACAAATTTTCCTTCATTGAAAATTTCAGGTTTCATTTCTGATCAGAACAAAGACAAATGTTCACACTTCAAAGCCTGTGGCTCAGTTCTTCCGAGCCTCTGTTCTCTCTATTGTTGGAAAGACTCTCAGCTCGAGTCAGGAGAAGCCAAATGGATCCCGTGGAAGCAATCAGGAACTTGAAGGAACAAACAGTGTTCATAAACCACGCCATGAATCAGCCTTTTTAGAATCCACAAACAGATTTGATGCATGAAAACCTTTTGCTGATGGATAAAACCAAAAGCTGGGTTATTCTCTGGCTATTTCTGTGTTGGCTTTCAGAGGTGGGAGAAATCAGTCGCTGCAAAAGAAAAGCAGAACTCAACTTCACGGTAACTCAAGTCTCACACTTCCCACTCTGGGTCGTCTCTATAACCTTTTGTAGCCGGCTTGATTTTTTTCTTCTCATCCATCTCATGTTTCTCTTTGTTAAGCAGTGGCAGTGGCTACCTTTGAAGTGAGGGATCAAGCTCAAAATCTTACTGTTTTACAAGTGAAAAGAGAGATTTGGAATGTGATGTCTTTTTCAGCCTTAACAGTAGCATCACTGCCAGCAACTCTATAACAAGGACTGTTATACTCCCACTCCTACTTAGTGGCAGAAATTGGCCTGTTTTATGTTCCTGCTCAGACGTTTCCATTCATCTCTGCCTGGCTTTTAATGGCCCAATCTGTACCACTCTCGTTAGTCAGTGTTTACATTCATGGTCCATTTGGGTGGAACGATTTCTCACCTGAGCATTGCACAGCCATCGTTTCTCTTAGGTTCTGTGCACTGATTTTGCTTTATGCTGAATCTGGCTGTGGGTGGCCCTGTGTTTTGCAAGATCAGTATGTCTAAGAGTCGTTGTGACAACACCAGAGTGGATGGTATGCAACAAATGGTAAGGGCAAACCCTGAATCACATCACTCCTATTACACCCTGCTTATGAAAGCATACCTGTTACTGCTCTGGTGCAATACACAGAACACAGAGTGGTCCACCCTTCCCCCAGGACAGCGTATGCTACAGAGGAAGCGATTACCCTCCTGTTTTGGCAGAACTCCATGAGAAGGTCAGGAAAATATATGGAATGAAAGTAGGACAAAAGAATAAACACTTTCTAAGCTTCTACATATATGTATATTTATACATACATACACATATGTATATATATTTGAGAAGGAGCCAAGGCTGTCAAGTACTCTACTGCTTCAGCCTCAGCTAAAGAAATGAGCTGATATTTATTTTTCTAACAAATAGTCTACTAGAGGAGATAGCTTTGAAGACAACCAGAACTGCACACTAACCAAAGGGTGACTGAACCAGGCACCTCCACGTGCAAGAACCCCAGTAAATGTAACAATAATTCTGTTTAAGACAAAACCTCTGTAAACAGCTATTAATTTGATGTGCTTTTTTTTCCTTCTGCAATTGGATGTTTCTTTTGTTGCACTTAGTTTAAATTATGCATTTCAGCTGCTGATTTGATTTAAATTTAATAAGAGTTTTTATAGGATAATTAGATGCTAAAGGATTATTAAGAATGTTTTTAAAATTTAACAGTGATACTTGCTACACATCGATAAACATACTCTTAATAATCAGTTGGACTTTAATCACATAATTTGCTCTTGAAACTCGTGTTAAGTCTGACTGGGCTATAATTTAACTGAACCAAAGATATACTCGAACATCTATTACTTCAAAACAGCAATTTGCCTTGCCTTGCCACTGCTCATGTGGATAGTAATACGTAGCATCCCGAGCAACACAGCAGCCTGGTAGGGTCTAAGGTGAGCGCTGCTAGGTAGATGAAAGGTGGAAGAAGTGGGCAAAGCTAAGGAAACATCGCAGATGGAAATTGCTGGTGAAGCTACCTTTGTTGTCTGAGTGCTGCCCTCTTGCAGCTAGATTAATTCCATTCATCTTCAGTCCACCTCATTTACTCTTATTCCTCATTCTGAAGGCTCTTGACACACAAGAACATTTGGAAAAAAATCGAGCAAGCAATATTACGTGCCTGCACTGCCATGGAATAACAGACTCTTAACGTCAGGCTTCTTATGTTTAGGTGTGTATGTGGTACAGTATGTGCTGTACCTTATGTACAGGTGTTTGGATACGTGGGCCTGTTTGGCATAGGTGGGAATAGTAACTGTGTGTGCCAGAGACTAGAAATAGGAGTGAACCTACTGTAGTACCTTCATATAAGCAAGTGCAATGTTTTCAAGATAACGCAGAGGATATTGTTGTTTGTTTAATCCTAATTTTGGTCTGTCTTACCCCAGCCAAAGAGATCAGGCTTGAGAAGAGGGCCCACATGGACCTGAAGAGTCTCAACAAGGCCAAATGCACGGTGTTGTACTTGGGTGGGGGCAGACATGGACATAGTTAGTGGGCATGGTGGTGAGGGGTTGACAGTTGGACTTGATGATCTTTGAGGTCTTTTCCAGCCTTAATATTTCTATGATCCTCTGGTCTTGGTTTCCTAGAGCGTGCTATGTTCCAACTTTTCCTATGAGAAGCTGTCACTGGACACAAGGCAGATTGCAAGGACATCCTCCAGCTGAACTCAAACTTTGCCTTCTGACCTCTGTGCAAGCTGTACACCATCATTTGCCCTCTGCTGGCTCCTGGCACAGTCTTGGGGAAAACACATACTTTGCTCTTTCTAAGCTCTTCCCATGCTTACTTGTCTGCTCAGCCATGTTTCTAGTAGGCTTTATAATGCTGGTAAACAATAATACTTACAAGCCATGAAGGGCCAAAGCCATTTCTGGCTTTCTTCCTTTGCTGTCAGACTGGAATCAACTGTGCTATATTATTACCTTTTCCAAGGCGTAGTTCTTTTCTAGTAAAATTATAAGGTGAAACTGCAGTGAATTTAGATGTTTAATTTCTATAAATGATCTAGTACCTACCAAAGTAAAAAGTAAAGTCCTGTGAAGAGGAGCAAATCAAGCTCATAGTTGTTGTTGATCTACTTCTCCGAGATCTGGTATTATTTTTTCAGTTAAGGCTCTGGATACCATTTGGTAAGCCTGCACACTGTCTATAGTTCCAAATTTGAAGTCTATGAACAAATTCCTACTGACTTCAGTTAAGAACTTGGAGAACAGGTCCCTGTTATTACAGAGCTACTGCAGTATTTGTGAGAGGCAGGGAGGTACAGTACAGGATGTCTCAGCCATCAAAAGGGTCACAGAAGACAATGAAGAAGGTTTGAAAACAGAAAATGTTATTACAGTCTGAGGCAAAAACTCTTCTAAGCCTTCAATTCTCTCATCCTTCATGCTTAAGTATTCCCTGTCAGCTCTGTAAAATACATGCATGAGTACATTACATTGACTTATTGTTGTTACCCTTGGTACAAGGGTAGTATCTTACTATTATCTCCATGGTAGTGTTTTTATGTAGCATAAACCTCACCAGGCCAGAATAGGTGAGAATGATTGATCACGTGCGGTTGTCCCTCTGCTGCTAACATAGCCTTGCAGCCTGCAATGCTATTTCTGTTAGCATCTTGTGGGATAGGTTCAAGGCTTCATTATATTTCTGAGAATCACTGGATCAGAATTTGTATGGATTTGTTTAAGTCATCTCAGGGTCTGAGGGGCTGCTACAAATGCAGCTGATCTGGGTTACGGTGTCTGCTTCCTCTGCAGGTTGTCAACCTTCAGCTGTGACAGCACAACTGCTTGTGTAATGAGTCATTAACCCAGCTCAGTCAGAAGTGGTCCTGAACTAAAACTCTTTAAGCTAAACCAAATAATTTGATGGATCTGGACTAACTGATGGCTACCCGAACAGTTGCATTGGCTGCTCTAGGGAACAGATCATCTCCAGTGGGTGCTGATGGCATAGGGAAGAGCAGCTGCTACTCTCCAGCCTAGAGCAGCTACGGCATCCTGGTATCACCTAAGTTGCATTGCAACTCACAGCCTCCTACTGCCCTTCTGCACAGTGCAAAGAGCACAACCTGGTCTTGGGACAGTGTAAGGACGGGCTGGTTAGCATTTATACTGCTTGCACACTGCTGCCTGAAGGCTATATTTATTCTGAACCAAATGCCAGGCTGTTCTTGAAGAGAAGGGATAGCTCACGTCCTGTAAGATGCACTGTCAGGCATTGCAAGGAGGGCGTATCAGAGACAACAAATAGTTGGTTGTGTCTGAAACTGAGAGGATCACTGGACTGCAGCAGGGCAAACTGGGAAGGTTTGAGCCTGCTTTACAAATGGATTTGCACATGACAAATGGTGACATTTATAAACCATTGAAGAGGGCCCTAAAATAAAGGGAATTGGAGGTTGAAAACAAGGCGAGCAGGATGGAAGGGATCAGGAGGAAAGATATTAATAGCAAACCCCTCCTTGAAATGCAGAGAAGTAATAAAAGAACTACAACAACATTCCGTTTAATTGATTTTTTTTTTTTTTTTTGCTGTGACCCTTCTCAGAACATTTTGTTTAGTTCTGCTGCTTTGCTGAAGGCTGCTGTTGGGCACACAGCTGGGTTGGGCACGGCTGCAGGAGCTCTCCAAGACCAGAACTGCAGAGGCTGATCAATGTTTAGGCAGCAAGCTCCACAGCAAGGAACAGCGTCACTGCTCTGAACGGGTTATTATGGAGATCAGTGATTTCACTCTGTGCATCTGGCATAAGTGTGTGGCCTTGAATAAATCCTTCAGCCAGCTGTGTGGTACACAGGGTACACGAGAAGCAAGTCCTCAGAGAAACAGTTGGGTTTTCTGCTTCCTTCTGCATCTTTAAGAGGAGAACTCTAGCTAATTAATATGAAGACTATCAGTTCTGTATAAATACCTATACATGTGTACATATACACACACAGTGATATATATATGCATACCTCCACACATACATAAAACCCTGCTAGTGTCTGGTAGTACAATTCCCTAATGAGAAAGCAAAGGAGAACTGATCATAAAGGATGAACAAGAGGATGAAACTCCATCTTACCTCCATCCCATGTTAGGGGATATTTATATGGGATATAAGGAAAAGGGTTTTTACAGTAAGGGCAGTGAGGCAGTGGCACAGGATGCCCAGAGAGGCAGTGGTTCCCCATCCCTGCAGACACCCAAGGTCAGGGATGGGGCTCTGAGCACTGATGAAGCTGTGGGTGTCCTGTTCATTTTGGGGGGGTTGAGCCAGATGGCCTTTAAGGGTTCCTTCCAACTCAAATGATTCTATCATTCTATGATATGCAGAAGTTGTGGATTTTCAATTTTTTATTTTTCTAATGTAAGCCTTTATTTTGATCACCACTACCATCATCCAGTAAGCATCCAGTGAACATTACAGGCAGATAACTTTTTAAGAGGGAATCACAAAATTCACATAGAATTCTCAAGATTGTTACCATTTAGTGTAATAACATATATACTTACATTTACTGAAACAAAAGCATTTCAATTCTAACTGAACATCCCAACTGTGACCATGACTGCAGAAGGGCTGTTATTGACTTTGAGGTAGCACCCCTCCTTACAACAACTACAACATCCCAATGTCCCACTGCATTACAAACATTATGGACGTGGCATGCACTGGCTTGGAAAGTGACCCTAAGTCCTGAAAATCTGGGGACATTGAGTATTTTTGATCTCATTTTAGATAGCCCCAATGCCTTGGCTCTAACTGGATTGTTCTGTTCGCTCTTCCTACATTCTTTTTGAGGTCTCTGAACTACATTTTTCACTTTCCCTTCTGAATAGCTGACATTATTGTGGTATCACAGTATGTTGCTAAATAGCTGATTCCTGCTACTCCATATGTGGCTGTATTTCTGATGAATCCCAAATAAATCTTCAAATAGAAAATGCTACATAATGACAAACCATCATTTTTATTAGATACAGAGACTCCATTAACAAAAAGTGTGAGCTATCAGTAATATGCCCAGGATTCTTTAAGGTCTGAAATAATTTGCTTTGCAAAGGGAAGTTACTCTGGCATATAAACTGGTTGTGGTGAGAGCACCATAATCACAGTATTTTCCTGTTCCCAAGTGAATGCTATTTCCTTTGAGGTTTGAGCGTAACTTAAACGATGATTCCCTGTAGTTTCCAAGACCTATAACAATTTCATCTCCCATTGTGTTTTAACAACCCTAATAAATCATAATCTGGAATGATTTAGGAGTCTTGTAGCTAGGAGGTTTGTAAGCACCCTAAAACTTTCTTCCCTGCTGGTTAGCACAGATGGGGACAGGAACAATCCTGAGCATGTAAAGAATCTATGTCTGTTGTGCATGGGTGAGCTTAATAAGGCAAACTCGTTGATGAGGGAAAACACTGAGCTGATTTCAGGAACAATTAGGAAATAGAGCAAACAAATAAGCCTTGGTGATCTGAATGACTCAGGTGATCCACGTGATTCACATGGTAATCAGCAGCTTTTCCTAAGTTACAGACTGGCTGCTATCTCACTGATCGGGAGCAAAAGCTTTCAGACAATCACTGCCATTCAATCATTTGAGGAAGTATTAGCGTCGATGCACATAGGACTGTAGGGTGATGTGGACCAACGTTATTGAAATGGCCAGAGAGAGTTTGGAGGCTCATTGGGAATCATCCTAACGGAGCCTGGCTGCTTCCATAAAATGCCAAGGTCTTATGCTCTGAAAAGCAGCTACTGTCTATAAAGGTGCACGCTGATACTGCGAGTGTATTTCAAAAATCCTGGCCATGTGGTTTTGCTGATAGGTAATGTTTGTGTGGAACTTCTCAGCTTTCTCCAAAAGTTCTCCCAGCTCTTTTTGGGTTATTGCTGCATTAGGTGCCATCAGAGCCTCGGCAGGAAAGAGAAACGTGGAGTCATCTTTGCTTTGTGATAATATTAAATAGAAACCATCTTGGCTGCATGTTTTGTTATTATATTTTACCTGTAATTTCAGATGAGATAATTGGATGAATTTATGCAGTTGATTTTTTTTTTCCTTAAAAATAAATGGTGTTAATATATATACACAGCAAAGAAAGGGCAAGTGGGAATTCCATTGCTAGGCCAACAGACAGCTCTGCTGCCAGCTCTGTGAGCACTGCTCAAGCAACCAGAGACCTAAAATGATATTACACAGCGTTAATTCAAGATTAATCTACTTTAAGGAAACAAGCCACTTAATTTTTTATTGCAGCCAAATATCCCCAACCCTACATTAAAAGGTTGTTAAGGGCCCTGCAGTCAGAGAGTCCTGCAGGAAAAAATGGCAGGTAATTATGTTCCTAAATGCTGTGCTATAATATAAAAGAGAGCTAAATTAGAGTTGTTTGAAGGAAAAATTTTGTCTCAAAAGGAGTGGTTGGGCACTGGCACAGCTGCCCACGGGGTGGGGGGGTCACTGTCCTTGGGGGTGTTCCAGAGCAGTGGGGATGTGGCACTGAGGGATGTGGGCAGTGGGCATGGGGGGTCAGCTGGGGGTGGGCTTGGGGAGCTTAAAGGACTTTTTCAATTGGAACGACTCTATGGTTTCTATGATTCTTTGATTCAAACTTAATTCTGATGTTCCTGAAATGGGGTGTTGGAGATTGTTGCCCTTCTGCAAGGCGACTCTTGGTGGGACACCTCTGGCTGCATGAGTGCTGGGAACGGAGGAACTGCCTGCAGGAGGAGAAACATCCTTGCTCTGCCTTCATGGGGCTGGATCCAAATCGTATCTATAAGCTCTGTGAAATGCTTACAGGCATCTAGAGAATATTTTTTTATTCCTGTATTTTAGTCTTGGCCTAATGTCAAGCATTTAATGGTTCTGAAGCCTGAACAAACTTCAGGAGACGTTGAAAACCTGATAGTGTAAACTGCCTCTGGAGAGAAGGGGTAAGCGAGACGTCTCCTTCGGCTGTAATGTGGGCGCTAACCAGGAGGGGGGGGTGTTCTATGCGAGGTACAGTGCAGCACGGCTGCTGGTTTTCCCTATTGAGCCGGGGGGAAAAAGCGGAGGGAGAGTTGGCAGATAAAGGGGAGACAAGAAGATCCCGGCTGCTGATGTCCTTTATGTATACATACATGATTTGCGGCTCCTGGCTTCAAACTTGGGACTGGTGGGCAATGAATAATTACGATGAAGAATTAAGTAGCTTTTGTACCTTTGCAAATATCTCCATATAAAGGATGCTGCCTGAGACACGTGTTACTTAATGATGTCACAACTGCTAGGATTTCCCAAGGCTGGAGGGCTTCTGTCCCCATCGACGTAGCTGTCATAGTGTTGAGTACATCTCTGTTTTGGAGAGCCACATCTATACCAGGGATTCAGGTGATGAGTAACTGCATTGTGTTGGATTCCCTTTCTGTGACCCGGAGGACCCAGAACTGCATCCTTCACGGTATGATGTCTTTCAGCCATGTCACATTCATGGGCTTCATGTGGAGATGATGTGGCTTTGAACCATTTGTGCCAGGAACAGGAGTGCAAAGCACCCCGTTGGCCCTTCTTCAGCCATCAGACGCATTAAAGACAAGGATAACCCAATTACAGATCAGAGAGCCCACAGCAGCAGTTCCGATAGCACATGGGATGAAAAAATAATGTAGCTAAAAAGTCATAAAAATGAATACTATTTGATTAGATCCAAACCACTGGTATCAACTGATTTTGCTCATTTAACCTGTCTCCTGATCGCAGTACCACCGTCATTTAGCTGCAGGGTGGATGTGTTCATACCGAACTATTAATCTGTTTCAAAATGCCATAACATTTCCATGAAGAACTTCCTAATTTTTTTTTTCAGAAATTAAATGTCTGTTTAAAGTTCATTCCCTCCTGCTGCAACTAATTGAAATGAGATTTGGTTTATCTTTATGACATGAAAATGAGATTGAGTTTCATAATAATAACAATAATGATAACTCTATAGATTTTAGGACTAGTAGTTAATAATTATAGTAATATGTGGAGATTAGAGAAGAGTAATGCAGCATAAACAGACCACTGTTATTTGTTGAGATGTGGGATTGGGTAGCAAGCAGTTAACACCCATTTTTGTATCTACTTTTTGTTCTCATCGAATTTTAGCCAAGCGTATTAATTAATTTTGCTCCAGAATGAGATAGTTTAAGGAAACTTTTTCATACTGTTGAACAATTCAACACATAATGACATAGATTTTAAGAAGGGAAAAATTTCAAAGAGCAAAAAAATGGGATTGAAGGCATACATCAGCATCTATCATCCCCACCTCTCCGGGGATCTGTGCTCAGGAGTTGGCCCTGTGGGTGCTTGTGGCACCTTTTACTGCAGTCTGAAGGTTAACATGAAGGTCCTTTGCTCTGAGCTGATGCACTGACATCAAGAGGAAAGTTGCTGAGGTACAGAAGGGCCCCGTGCTTTGTCCAGTGGTTTCCTGGGGTACTTCCCAGTTCTGTTCAAGGGTGGGATTTTGATCCAAAGGGTTTAGATCACCTGGTGCTCAAACCTGTGCAAAACATGGTGGGATGAGCTCCACTTTGAAGAGTTGTGAGAGTGGCTCTTGTGCCAAAACCCTATGTTGGAAGAGAGTAGATTTTATTTGGAAATACTAATGATATATGTCTGTGTATGTCTGTAGATATGTATATGCATATAAACTACACATATCTATCTTAGTAATTCCTCAAAAATGTGTCATAGGAGTTGCATGAGGGTTATGAGTTTGGGTATTTTGAAGGCTCTGCCTTCAAAAGGATTTGGGGCATCAAAGTGGTAACATACCCCTGAGAAGAGGAGGGATATATTCCAGAGGAGGTCTGTGCATCCATTTTCCCTCATGACAGTGTTTGTTTTTTTCATTGCATTCTTTGGTTGCATTTATTCACCAGTGAAGCTTCGCTGCCATCCAGGGGGAGGCTGGCTCCATGGTGAGGGCTGGCTGCCTTGGGGAGGAAGGGAGTTGTTGTTATTGGAAGTAGGGGCTCCAAGGGGGACTCGATGAGACCTTTTGGGAGGGAATGGAAGGAATTAGTTGACACAAAGGACAATTGGCTGTAATGGTTCTTTCAGATGGTTATGTTTTATTGTGTAAATGTATGTTTATAGGCTTTTTTAAAATGCAGATTAAACACCCAGCACAGTATTTAGGCACTCGGAAGAAAACATGTCATTGCCTCAACGAATCACTGCCCCTTCTTTTAAGCTGCTATGTTCCCTCGTGCTAAAATGTGTTTGGGTGATGTTAAACGTGTGTATTGCATAGCCAAAGTCAGCGATGCTGCTGGCAAAGCCAAGGCATCGAAGAGACACTCTGAAACAGCATTTCTGAATTGTCTTTGAGGATACAGACCCTAAAATTGCCCATATTACTGCACTCATGGCTGGAAGATGGAGTCCAACACACTTCGTTAGAGCTGAAAGCCTATCTACAGTTTAATTGTATGGTAGATTCTGTGAGGGAAAATACACATTTCTGTTCTTTCTTTATAGCTCCAACAGGTTGGCTTGAATCATCACTCATGAGGGTGCAAATTAGGAGTGACTCCATGGAAGTGATGGGATAGACATTCCATACAGGTGTCAGTGGGGGGAAGCAGGCTGCTATTGGCCAAATACTCTCCTTAAGAGCAGAAATTAGCCAAGACCTGATGGAGTTAACACAGGTTTTATAGTGAGGACATACTTCTTCTTTGGTGTGTGCTTAGTTTCTTCATCGTGAAGATGGTTTTCACTCTCCTTTTGTGGCAAGCTGAAGAACTGTGTCCAAGAATCCTTCTTAGGACCCCCCAGTCTGGGTGAACCAGCAATGCTGTGGCTTCTCCACCTCACTCCATGTCTTATCACAGCACGAAACATATTCTTAACTGTCTTCACAATAGGAGATCTGATGACAGTGCTGACACAGAACAGCACTGGAAGACTTCTGTAATAGCACTGGTCAATTTTTTTCATGTGTTTAGAAGAAAATTTGGTTTTCTTCTTTGAGTATTTTTGATGACAGGTGCCTGCTTTATTCTAAGCATGACAGTGTCTCATTAAAAACAACACTTCAAAACGGATGTATTTAAATTTAAAATGAACGCTTTTCATTTTGTATTAATTGACAGGAAGTAGGATTTTTTTTCAGGAAAACACTGATGTAGACAGAAAAAAAGGTATAGTTTTCTTAGGAACTGAACTGCTGTTTTCTGTTTCACTCCACCTCGTACCTATGCCTGCAGACATCTACCTAGACAGTGAGCATCAGAGAGACACATTAAAACTGTGCTACGTTTTGGGTAGATTGCATGTAAGAAACATACTGCTAAGCACAGTGAACAGATACGAAGATATTAGGGAAAATGACAATCAAAACATGAAAGACTGCAGTGCTTCGAAAGCTAAAATACAAAATGCTAATTAAAGTTCTGACCAGAAACCTGGCAAATCAGCCACTGTAACTGGCCAGCACTGTGGGCTGGTGCCTGTGACTGTATCATGCTCATGTCTTGAATCTAGGTTGCTCTGAAAGTAGTGCCTCTGTGGAAACTACAACAGATACAAAGAGCACAATAACACTATCTGATAATAGTTGTACAGCTGACTATTTTTGGTATCTTCGAATGAGAAAAAAGTTGCTGCATAAGAGACAATCCAGCCGTAGGAATCCTCTCTGCTCCTCATAGATGGTGCAGCACACGGTTGGTTTGGCCAACAGAACGTTTGATGTTGACAGAAATATTTGTTGAAACATGCTGTACTAAAACTACAAAGAAAATCTTTCAAATAATGTTGAAACATAGAAAATGTTAATCTTCATTATCCAAGGAGCCTGACTTGTTCATGTGGCATGGTTTCTTCCATCACAGTTTTAATAGATTTAGACATGTTAAAGCTGTAGGAGCTTACACAAAGAAAAAAATCTCTTTACTGGCATTGTGAATGTTCACCCAGTAAACCAGTATATTTGGCACAAATTTAATCAGCCCTTGGGCAACACTCCTTGGAATTGCACTGAATTTCCTAAAGGATAAACTCCCATTTTACTACTGACTTTTTATTGCTCAGGTCCCCATATTTACTGAGATAAACGTGCTGTCTTCCTGTAGCACACAGTTGAACTATTTTGGATGTTTTTTAAAGGATGATGCTTCAGACGCCCTATCAGATTTTAATTTCTTGTGTTATTTTTCAAAGAAAATGAGGTCTTTGTTTTTCCTACTGAACCGAGTGCAAGCAGAGAGATACTTTGATTTCTTAAACCTACCTCAGAAGGCATTGTAGCATCAGTTAAATGTGTAAGGTAGCCCTTGGGGATGAATACAACACTTATCTCTACCCAGTAAAGCATATCCTGGTCAGAGGCAGCCACTGCTAAATGACTGACACAGAGAAGCTTTTGATGTGTCGGCTGAAGGTAGCGGTGGTAGGCTTATTGTTTTGCTATCTGTGCAGCACTCTCCTCCACAGTATGGGGTAATGTCCAGAGGAGTCGCCGCGTCCACACCAAGCCCCTTGCTATGGCAGCAGCCACTTCAAACATAGTTTCATGAATAGGAGCTCATTTGACCCTTGACCACAACCAGCCTCTAAATTGGCAGACAGAGAATCGGAGTAATTTGTATCATTTCAATTAGTTACTAGCTGCATAACAGGGAGGTCATGACTTTTTTGGGATGATTATTGCCCATGGCAACCAAACTTCAATGTACCATCAGTTTCCAAATACTTTCACTTAATAAATGTAAGTTCATAAACAAGGCCCAATTGTTGGGGAGACAACAAAGCTAATTATCTGCTCTGCTACCAAGTGAGCGGAAGATGACATAACTTTGTCGGCAAAATCCTTTTATTAACAACAAAAAAAAAAGTCGCTGATAAATGGCTTTAATAATGTTGGCTGAATGAGCGGTATTGATCTTTGACTATGTAAAATGGCATAGGAAAGGCAAGTTTATATAAGAGCACTGTTGTTGTACTATTGAGAGCAGGCCGGTTTTGTTTCACAGTTTGTTCTATGCACCAAAATTCTGAAATTCTAAAATCAATGTTGCCATTGTTGGGCCAAAACAGCACACCCTTACCACAGACAATGCAAAGAATTCCAAAATATAGATAGCTCCCTGATACATACAGATCGGATTGTAAGAAACATTGAGTTGTTTTTCCTTCCCGAAGAAAGGGCAGCTTGTTCCAGGGTGCAGACAATGATGTGTCTACATGCCTGTGAAACTTCATGAACCCAGTGCAATAATTCAAGCCTTTGATTTGAAAAATGTTTTGTATGTCTTCCTCCACATCTGCAAATACCTCCACTTTCCCTTGATGCCAGCCAAGAGTTGTTAGCAGGCGAATGTTTTCCACTTGAGGAAGGAAAAAAAAGTTAGGCACGTACATAAGTTTTGCTATTTGGCTTTTGTTTTTTGAATTAAAATAAAGGTTTCCTTCTTTCATGTCACAATCTATTAGCCACTGGGATACCTGGTATCACAGTTCTTTCCCCTTCACCCCGGCATTTGTAGCAGATTTGACGGTGTGTGGAAACCAACACAGGCACTGCGCTGTGACTGCGTCACCTGCAATCAGCCGGAGATGCTGCTAAGATTAATCATGACAGTAGGCAATATTTCCAACATTATTAGAAGAGAAACCTAATATTTTGGGACATCAGGGATCTCTGAGCTGTTGTCCATCAAACTGAGAACCTTCATTTTCTACTCCTTGGATGGGTAACCTTAAGTTTTAACCATTTCACGGACAGACGACACATGGAGGCACACTCAGCGTGCTGTGCCAGATGCATGAAGTTAATCCTGGGTGCTCTTTGTAGTTGATCACAGATAGTGGCACAAATAGGGACAATGTGGCCAGATCAAATCTCTCTCTCCTCCTTAGGTTGTGGAGAGCTTGTGTTCATTGCCTTATCTCCTTATCATTCCAGTAATTTTTTAATAAATAATTTGCTTGACATAAAGCCCCATCCCTCTGTTTAGCTAACATCTGTCTGTTCTACAGCAGAGACTGCGACGGGGAATTCATTCACCTCGCTGATCATCTCTCAAGTACAGTTGTGATGAATCATATTTAAGGATGTTTAAATTTTGAGGCCTTACATCAGACAGTAAAACTCAGTAGAAGATGTTTAATGAGAGTCCAGTTGGACAGTTTGGACTGCCCATTTTTGAAGGATAGAGTAAGTGCAGCTTTTGTCTGAAGCAGAGGTAGTGCAATATCCACATTAATGGGCTGGGAATTTTCACTGCAGTCTTACTTTCTTCTTGCAGCTGTTGGTTGTAGGTCAGTGACATAAATTTTATTTAAGGCTTCATCCTGCAAAACTTTATTATGGATGGCAGTGATTATTGTCAGTGGTACTGGGCACAGCAGTGAGTGCAACCTTTCATGCTAAGGACTTGCAGGGTCAAGCTGTGCTCTATTTGCAGGAGTAAGCAGTGCCTCAGGTTAAAAGATATGGGGAATCTGGCTCTTACACTTCAGGAATATCTCTAGGATCATGTACAGCATTAAGCATATTTAGTCCTCCATGAATGCAGTGGGGTTAGAGGCACTCAGCACCTTCTGGGACTGGGCCCAGAGTAACTGTTTTCAGACGGGACTGCAATCTCTGATTTTATTTTTAAAGAAGCTGAAGTCCTTACTTAGAGCAGAGGGCTGATATTGTTATGAACAAAATCAAGGATTTTGTCCTCGCTCAGCAGAGAGCCCAAACAACTGCCCTTTTGTTTATAAAGAAAGCTCAGGGCTCAAGTGATGTGGGTACTACAGATCTGAAGTGGATTTGGAAGTTTACTTTCAGTCTGTACTAGCAAGAAGGGGTTTTCAGTGATCACTGCACCTTTGGCAGAACTGCTCTGCAGGATGCTTTGGGACATCCCCATGACATGGCATTATGTTGCCTGAACTCACAGGCAGAGGTGAAGGTATTTCTGGAACTAACCAGAACTTTTGTAAGGTTCAACAAAGATACAGAACCAGCCATTTCCTTCTATTCTTTTTCAAAACATCATCTCTGAGAGAGATTGAGCAACCTCACCACCCACAGACGTGGTATGCTGAGTGTGAACATGCTGGCTTGCGTGCCCCTAATTCATCGTTTAGTTCCTCTGGGTTTTAGTGATAGCCAGCCTTAGTAGAGCCCATGCAAGGACTCTGAAGAGCATTCAAGTTAGGTCCAGTGTGGAGCTCAGCAACCTGCAAGTCCTGAACCTACGTATCCAGCTACCAGAGCCAGAGAAACAATGCACCTCAATCAGGATGGAGCCTACAACACTCCTAGCACTCACATTTAGTGACATTATACAAAGTCATTAACAAATTCCACAAAGCAAAATGACATTGAGACAGCAAACAAAATCTGATGCCTTCTGCTCTGTAACTTCTTCCAAGCAAATGAACAACTCCTTCCCATACCCTTTCTTCCCCTCCTCCCCTCTGTGATGCATTTCTGAATATTTCTAGAATCCTTTTACACTCCTTTGGCAGCTGATCCTATCCCACCTTATCCATCATCATTGCTGCCTTGAGAGCTGATTCATTTATCTCATTGCTTTAACACTGTCACCTCAAGCTTTGGATACATAGACCCAATTTCTTGGATTTGGTCTTTCATGTGGCCTCTTCCCTGCTGGCATCCACTCAATCATCCTCTCTGCCATCTGATCTTCTTCTCAGCTCCCCATATGTCATACACTTCTCAACCACCTGGTGGTTGCGCACAGTATCTACTTTTAGATCTTTCTTCCCCCCTGCATTCCTTGTTTACTATCATATATTGTGGGATTTATCTTTCTGTGTCTTTGTGTCTTTGCAAGGATGCTTTTTCTTAATTAGAGAGCACAGGAGCTCAGACAAATGGTGGTTTTGTGTCCTTTCTTCTTTATGTTCCAGAATACTTCTTTCCCTCTGCTAAACAATTTATGATGTCTGTGAAATTCAGTTTTATCCTACATCTCCTTTTCCTTCTTTTTTTTCTCTTGTGTTGTCTTGGCCCCAAATAAAACACATTTAGAAGTAATGTGTGTAAGTCACTTCCCTGCCACCTCTGCCAGAACTCCCTGCTAGCTTACAGTAGGATGCTATCTCGTAATTGCCCTTATTTTTCACATCCCACAAACTCTGTTAGATGAGACACTGCCATTCGAAGTTCCTTTCTTTCCAGCCACTCTGCTTCATGCCAGCCCAACCACAATTAATATTCCTCGCTGCGATTAGCATCCTCTGCATATTCCAGCACCTTTTGCTCTCTGAGCATAATTCTTATATAACTCTTGATATGATAAGTCATACTGGCCAGAGTTAACCTTATTACTGGAGATGTACTGAGCAATCTTGCAGTCATGAGATACCAGGGATATTTCAGTAATGGGAAATCTGCTTCCCATACAAGATTGATTTTACTTATGACCTTTAGCTAGAACGATACCTGTAAATTCTTATCTGCATTAATTCCTTGTTTTCTCTTGTCACAAGCTGTCAGCATATGTGTATCTTGTGGACATGAAGAACAGCCCATGTAACACTCTCTGTTAGGACTCAGAGTTATTGTAATGCATTCAACTTTACTGAAGTGTCTGGATTCCTATACTGCACTTAGGACGTAGTGGCTAAGAAAGATACAAATTCTAATATTGACCTTTTTTTTCTTATAAACTGAGAATTATTTCAGTGGATCTGCCTAATATTCCCTTAATGTGAGGTAGTAAATGATACATGGCCACGGTGCTCAGTTTGCTAAAGTCAGGGACTGAAGAAATGAGGCTAAATTTTAAGGTAAAAACTAGAGTTTAGTTTCTAACATCACCTTTTCTTGTGACATGTTTTTAGTGGAGTCTCGATCACACAGAGTATTTGGGATTCTGTTTTCCTCCTCCTGACGCAGTTTTTTGTTATTGCTGATGAGTTCATCAAACTGTAAAAATGAGTCGCGAATTGAGGTTGAACGTTCCTCTTCAAGATGGATTACAGCTCACAAAGTACCGTATGCTTATTAGAGGAACCAGTGTGGAGGTCCTGTGGCCATTGTTATGCAGGAGGACAGTCCCCTTTGACCTTAAAATCTATGTGTGTGTAGAGATGAGAGGACCCTTACTGTGTCTTACAGAATTTTTTTCACCGTTAATTAATTTTGGAGACCTTACATGGAAATCTACTTCCTGGTGCTTCTTTATGTTTGCCACGGACAATATGTATGTGATACTTCATAAAGCAACTTCTGTTATGGCTGTGTTCAGTTGACCTTACAAAATCTGTAGGAAAATTACAGAAACACTATGTGTTGAAAAACAGGAGTTAAAAATTTTTTATATCAAGAAAAGTAGTACGCTGCTTAGAAGGTCAGAGCTGTGGAGCTTGATGCAACTTTTTGAGACTTCACACCTTCATTTTGATGCCGGTACCCTTTTCCAGTGTAAATCTGGTCAGTGACCATTCTTTATAACACATCTGATGGCTTTCTCTTGTATCATGGAGACAAGCACTCATCAAGAAGCCCTAAGAAATAATACGGGCCTGTTGTACTAAAAATGTTTTTTCACTGAATGAGATTGATAAAAATAAAATTAGAAATATAGAATTATCATCAACATCATATCAATGCTAGGTGCTATTCTTGTCTTTGATCTCTTGGTCAGTTCAATCTGCTGCATTTTGAAAGAGATGTAGCAGAAATATCAAAGATCTCAAAAAGAGCAATAAATATTGTTGGAATGTTGAAAACCTTATATTTTATAGGAGTCAAAGTGTGGTTCCTGTGCTTAGCTCAACAAGAAGGTTGATGTGATCTGTTGTGTGAAGTGTACACACTAGAAGAATATGATCGATTTAACTTCTGTCCCAGTACTCAAACAAGGGAACCACTGCATGGCTGTAACACTACTAAAAGCTAAAAGGATTTTGAGAATATATTAGTTCTGAAGTTCCCCGCCACTAGATAGTGAGGCAGAAAAGGAGAAAAATTAAAGATAAGTCCATAGTGTGAAGAATATCTATAGGTATTCTTACCTTCTAGGTAAGAAGGAAATACGTAAGCCCTCTTACTCCAGAATAAAATCACCAAGTATTAGGAATTTCCCCGGTGGGTATCTTATTGCATAACTGTCCATTATAGTTTTTTATATCCACTACTAGATGGACCATTGGTCTGATTTAGTATTGAAACTAGTCTTTCTACCACCATTTTCTCCTAGGGATACTTCCCATCTAAGTCTGCAATGTCATTTGAGTTAATTCATTAATTTTCATTGGCTTCTTCGCTGTTTTAAGCTGGGTGCACTGTCAAACCAATTAAGGTACCTTACAGGAGTTGAACCTCATTCTGGATCCTCTCTGAAGGCTGCTTGCCCACTGATCCATCTCAAATGGTTCCTGCTCACTTGAGTTGAGGAGTCAAAGACAACCATGGAGGAGATGCTTTGATCACTTCTGCACAGGCAGCTGCAGAACCGTAACTGTGCTTCCTGCCCCATTCAGCCTGGCTTTGATTGTGTTCTTCTGTTGATTTCTCCAGTACTCTGCAGAGAATTCTGCTTCTCTGTTTATCTTTTAATAAATTCAAGAGGAGAATTTTCAGTATCTCTTTCATTCTTCCATCTACTTTATTTCTCCTAATTTCTCCAGCTGTACAAAATCCATTTTTCTACCAACTGATTTTCAGAGAATGAATTTCAGATATGTTCGGTCTTTGGCTCAGATATATTTTGGTCCAGTATGAAAACTTTGCTAATGACACTGCAGTACAAAATATCTTTGCCCTTATGTATTCTGTTGTATTTACTCTTCAAAATTGTGCAGTTTATACACCTGCCGTTGACTCAGTATGGGGCAATAGATAATACAGCAAAACAGCAGTGAAAACAAAGTATTGTCTTCTGCTCTAGTAATAAAATTCATGCCATATTTTTTCCTAAGTTTGCTAAAGGCAGCTTTATAATTTCATGTTGACAAAGCCATGAGAAGGGTAGAAACTGGGGGAAGGGAGGTGGAAGCTAAAGTGTGGAATTGGAATAATAGGGTTTATTATGGCCAGAAAGGGAGTATGAGAACTCCTTTGCCTAAAATATACTTCTTGCATGCCTGAGGATGGATGAATGCTATGAATGATGGCAACTCATACAACTTGATTTTCCTGTAGCATTTCTAAATGACTGCACAGTGGAGTCCTGTGTGGGCAATGTCAGGTCTCTCTTATGAAATGTCTTATTATCATAAAAAATGAAAATAAATTTTCAGAATTTACTCCTCCCTTAGCTGAGAGTGCCCGTCTTAGATATTGCTTATTTCTTTCTGTATTTCTCCTGGCTGTAGTCTTTCTTCTCTGGGGTATTAGGAAGCACAAGAGATGCCATGGCCACCAGTGCAAGGTTCTATCAACTTCAGGTCCTCCTCAGTCCCGTGAACTCCAAGGTCCTTGAGTGTCCTGACATACAGACAGATCCATGACTTGGGAGCAGTGGAAACCATCTACCTAAACTGCTCAGAACATGGTGAAGGACTGTTTTGTTTTTTAACATCTCAGAGATAAGCTCTCCTACTGTGAATAGTGACTAGTCCTATGTGTCCTTCTACCGGGCAGCTTGCATGTGATGTCATGAGAATATAGTGATTTGCAGTGTTGACCCCCAAAAGCATAAATCTTATTGGTGTCACAGCATAACCGTGAGTAAGGAGCTGAAGGGTAAGGCTCAGGTCACGCAGCCAGGTCATGTAGCCACAGGCTACGAGGAAAGGTCTCACCCCTGGATGCTATTTGCTTACCCAGTTATAGTAAAGCTATAGAAAACACAGGTGCAGGGAGCTGCATACTCAAGCAAAGCTCCCATGACAAAATATGGTAATTGTTCCTTAAAAGGTTATCCGATTGGTTAGCAAAGAGACGGGGTCCCAGAAGTACCATCAGAGGGTAATTTCAAAGGGCGTCCAAGAACACAGCACTCTTGGGGCTCCTGTGGTGTTCTTAGCCTGGAGCACAGCTTTCACTCTCAGCCCTGTCTCCCCCTGACCAGAACCATCAGTGGCAGCACAAAGCCCATCTTGGCTGGAAGAGTTCTGTGCATTGAGCCAGGATGGGAACAGCACCCACGCAACAATGCTTTGGCTTTTCTGGGCTGTTTTAGTGAATAAAGGAAACTGAAATACTACCAGAAGTGATGCAGATCTATGGAAAGTATAAGTACAGACACTGCTGGTTTCAATGTTAGACCTACAGGCAGCCTGAGACCTAAGAATGATCTTCATTTTTAGGATGGTAATATGGAGCCTTCTGCTCACTATGCCCTCCTTTTCTCTTTCTTCTCCTCTTGATGTCATGATCTCAAGCACTTGCAGTTTCTCAGTCTGAAGTTAGTGTACATGTCCTTGGATTCCTGGACAACCTAGCTCTGTGTTTTCAGTGCCATTTATTCGCCCTGTTTAGTAGCCAGCATCTAAGCAGAAGAAAAGGGGAAAAAAAAGGAAAAACAATACGCAAAGGATTACACTGAGCAATTTTTTTTCTACCTCTCTGAATGTTTTAGGTTTTCTTCACAATGCTTTTGCTTAATCACTCCCGCCAGCTTCATTTGGAGCCTACAAGATGATGGTCAGATCCAATTTAACATCTCTGGAAGCCTCTTAGCTTTGTACAGTGACGCTAGGAGCTCCTCCTCACTTTTACACAATCAGTTAGAGCCTTCATTTAGTGAAATGTGGGAGAGCTTGTACAGTTTTTTTTCTGTCAATGTATGTGTAATTTGCAAAGATGCAGGACTATGGCTGCTTGGGTGCTGCAGGCTCTGTCACTTGGTGCTGCGATTAATAGTTTGCTGCTCTTGCAGCAAAATTGTGGCTCTGGGCTTTGTTCTATTTTTACTCTCATCCTATGTGCATCTGTTCTCACTTTATTCTGCATCCTGTTGCCAACCTCCTGCTCATCTGTCTTTGCCATCTTTAGACATCTTCCACTATCAGGTTGACACCACTGTAAATTCGGTGCCATCAAAAGAATTACTTCTGAGTTATGTCAGTAAGTAAAGACTTCAGCCTTTTGTTGTTTCTCTCTCACACCCACCACTCTTTTCTTGCTGGGTACAATTGGACCTTCTATCCAGTATGGGTGTTCACTTGTCAAAACTCCTTGCCATCAAATGCAAAAGTGAAGACATTAATGTCCATATCACTCTCTTTCTGGGCACCCTTTTATCAAGCACCAATGTAGCATGGATGGACAGGATGTTCTGAGGAGGAGCATGTCTGTGCTTTTCCTGTTGAGCTGATGTGCACGCTAACAGCACACTACATGGCTGCACTGTCAAAAGGAAGAAGATATTTTGTTTGAGGAAGTGCAGTGATGGACGAACATGATGCAGTGAGATCTGGGTGCTGTCAGCATGTGCTGTGTTCCTGGATTTCTGGATGCAGTGCTACTGTGAGCAGTGTGGGTCATCATAAGTTACTGCTTGGAAACAGCACAAACATTCTGGGGGGCTTTGACTTACTTTCAGAGAGATGTGGGCTGTCAGAAATCTAGGTCTCATGGAAAGCCAAAGGTGTGCTGGTTCACAGTGTTTCAGATCCCTTCTGAAATTAAATTTAAGATGAATTTTCAAAATTCTGGTGTGCCTTCCAAAGCCATAGCTACTTTGGAAATGTCAATCTTAGCTTTATATAATTATTGAATAATTATAATGGATTTAAGTAGTATAATTTGATCATGCATGCAGGCCCACGGTTATATAATTGTTAATGTACATAATTGCATGTGAGTTAGGCAAGAAAAGAGAGATTTCAGGTATTTGAAGGACCAGACTCAGAGGTCCCAGACCTGCAGACCTCTAGTTGCGCAGGGATTCTTGACAAACACTGACAGCCACCCCACCACGAGTGCCTTGTAGAAAGCTTTGGTGAAATAATGAAAATGTTCTACTTACATATGTGTGATAGTTCAGTGGCTCTCAGAGATGTGTTTCCTCGTTC
This sequence comes from Gallus gallus, assembly GCF_016699485.2. Taxonomy (NCBI): domain Eukaryota; kingdom Metazoa; phylum Chordata; class Aves; order Galliformes; family Phasianidae; genus Gallus; species Gallus gallus. Next base: position 27,412,742 of record NC_052539.1, on the reverse strand, counting down.
CTGGTATGAGTTTATGGTGTGGTCTCATGAAACAAAAGACAACCAAAGATGAAATGTGGAAACTCAGGCTGAAGAAGCTCCAATCAGTCATCACTGGATCCACCAAAATTTCCTTAACTCTTGCCATGATCACAAAAACCACCATCTAAAATTCTGACATTTTGTCTCTAACAGAAAACAAAGGAGGGCAATATGCACGAGAAGGCAGTAGGAAGCCTGAAGCTATTAGTGTGTCATTGTCAAAGGCAGAAAGAAAAAACACAAAAGTTAAAGGATTCTGGAATATAGCAGAAATCTCCAGACATGAGTCAGACACTAAAAATGCCCAAACTCATTTAAAAAGCTCTTTGTCACAGTCCAAAAAAACAACATTTTTAGTGTTTTTCCTTTTACTTTACATCCCGCTATTGCAAGTACATGGCTAATTACGATCTGAATGATATCTATTATTCCTGTGTCCTTCTAGATTGAGCCGGATGTGTTCCAAATATGGCCACAAACATATTACAGCGTGCAGTAAAATCAAAAGAATAAGATAATTCTGTTTTAAGGGTTAATGGTATTCACTCCCACTCAGTTTGACTCACTGGACAAAAGCTCCAGTGTGCCTATTCTCGGCAGCTGTGCTGAACAGTAAAGATTTGGAGTCCTTTGTAGGCTGGAGAAAAATAAAGTCTTTGTAAACTTTTTATTTAGTATATTCTACCAAACACCCATGTGTAACAGTTAAAACATTTGGAGTTGCAACAGGCTAAGGAAAGTTTGCACAGATAAACAGAGTTATTCTAAATTTTGTGCCTACTAAGGTCTGAATCACAAAGTCTCGTTGCATTTCATTTAAAATGTATGTGCAAGAAATCATTTTTCTTACCAGGGCCATTGTATTCTCTGGGCTTTGTTTAATCCCATTAAAAACGTTAACACAAAATAGCAAAATTATGTATGGTTTGAGTCACCACATGTCTACAGTATGCTATGAGTGATCGTGCTTTAGAAGAACATTGCTTTTGTGCTGGTGTAATTCTCTTTATTTCGTTGATATTGTTCTTGGTCTGTAGTGATGAAGTCAAGCCAACGCCTTTACACAGTAAGAACATCCAGGCATATTCTTTCATTATCTGGATATAACCCTTTGAAAGAAAATTAGTGCTTGCATTGTGCTCTCATCCTTTGCATGCCTCAGCACATCCCTGTGCTCTCACCTGAGAAGGCACCAATGTCCTTAAATCCCAAAACAGCACTGCTGAACCATCTGCTTGGTGGGCTCCTCCTTGGGTTTGCTGCCTCCGCCATGAACTTAAAGCTCTGAGAGTCAGGCACCACAGCCATGTTGTCAGGCCAATACAAGTGAGCCCTACTATTTTATCACTTGGACAAGAAACAGACAAGGATGGGGGAGACACAGAGAGATGGGAGCACTGGTGAGAGGCACCCATCCCACCATCACCTTTACCTCCCCCTGCAGCTCTGTGGGATGCCCGTGCTCCCAGCACACATCCAACGCTGTCAGGTGTTCTGTCAGTCTTTCTATTTCTCTCCCTAGTTATCCACTATTTCACAACCTGTTTTATGAGGTGTAGTGTTACTTCAACAACAAAGTATTGCCTTCTCCAGCAGCTGTCTGTCCGAGTATGGAGTGTTGGCTTCTCCTGCTCAGGGCAGGCAGTGTTCCACAGGGATACTGTCTTTATTTCCCAGTTTTTAAAGTGCTCTGCGGACTAAAGGTGTCACAGAAGTGGTGCCCCCAGGAAGGAAAGCAGTGAGGAAATTACCTCTGTTCTGGGCTGATGACCAAATCCTGAAGTTCTTCCTTCATTTTCAGCCAGTAATATTCTCAGTAACTTGGAGTTTGTTTCCTTAGGACCACCAAAAATTTGTCCAGAATTCATGATTCAGGCCATAACTGAAGTGGGTGTTTAAGCACATGGGTATGTCCCATTCAGTTTAAGGCCCTTGGGAATAAAGTAGATATTTGATTAATAGAAGTATGTTGCTGATACCACCACCTGTTGTTGTGTCATTGTCTGGGGTATCTCAAGAGCACCAGAAATGAAATGTTAAAACAGCTTAAATCTGAGCTTTTGCAGTAAAGCTGTATTTTAAACCAAAATGTTTGCTAAGTCTTGAAGAAAAAAGTCATGTATTTTCCATAGGGATTGAACAGTCCCCATTTTACCAAAGACTTTCCTACTCTCACTGTTGCACGAATCTTGTTTCATCCAGGTATTCCAGTCAATAGGTAATGCCATTCTTCACCGCATTTATTAAGAGCACAAAAAATGAAGGCAGTTACTTAACACTTTTAAAGCATATGTAACGTTATTCGAGTTGCAATTATTTCAGATGAAGGGTTGTGCTTCTCTTAAACTGATTTTGATGTACAGATTTGCCCAACAATTTGAAAGCTGCAGACACTTTAGCATTCATGACACTATTATTCACTGCCATAAATCTAGATCAGAAATGTGCTGTCTGAATTGATAGTGGGTATTCAGTCTGAGAAAAATGTGCTCCCCTTTAACTTTTAGCAGTGACATTGCTTACGTTACATCACTTTTCATGTTACTATGCATCATATTGGTCAAAGATGTCATTATTTATAGCGCAGAGATTGTGTCACTATAATTAAGGTTGTGTTAGGGTTTATATTACCTTATAAAAGCTGTATTTTCAGGAGCCTGTGACTCCATAATCAAATTCATTTTTGTTCAAATTCCAGATTTGATTCAAGTGGCTGTAGCTCTTCTACGGCAATGGATTTCTTTGCTTTTTGTAGTTTGACTGTCTTACTATGGGCACCTATGGAAAGTTCTTTCTAAAGAGTGGCACAAAAACACTATAAGGAAGTCTGCAGACATAGACTTAGCTGGTGTCAGTCAATACAACTTCCCTGAACTACTCAGAACCACTCAGAAATATACAGAGAAGGGTGGTTTTGTTTTGTTTTGTTTTGTTTCTGTTCTCGTGTATGTAAACATAAAGATGTAGACACAGGATGTAACTACAGCTTACTGAGAGCAGTCCTCAAGTTTGGAATGATTCCTCTCAAAATGGACATCCTTAGAATCATAAATGTGTTGACTAAAAAGCTCAGGTATTTTCTTTACGGACTAAGTGCAGAGCCAATGTTTGAGTAATCCCTTTTATTGGACTAACTGTACCTATTGACAAAGCAGCTTTCTGGATATAGGAATCCATTCCTTAGAGTCAACCCCTTCCTGACCTGCAAGGGAATTTTGTGTATCCCTAAAGAACAGCTGTCAATATTGCTGCATTAGTCCAATAAAAGGGATTACTTGAAACTTGACTCTAAATTTTGTCTCACTAGTAAAGGCAAGTAATTAAAAATATTGAGTTGTGGAATGAGACGCACTGTGTATTGTGGTGCACTAAAAACCATGTCCTTCCAAAATGGTTTGTTATGTTGCTTCCAATGTACACAGTAAATAAAAACAAAAAGTAAACTTCAAAAAAAAAAAACACCTCAACAACCCACCAACAAACAGCAGCCAGTTTCTGATCTCTGTGTCATAAACATGCAGAATGAGCAAATAAAGTTCAACATCTTTTCTCCTTGTGGGAATGGGTTGGTCAGATGACATTTCAGTGTGGCTTTTGCAGAACTTTCTGACTCATGTACCAAGTGGACTGCTGGTGGGCTGCTCCGAGGGTTGCACCACACCACAGGAGTCCTGTCCTGGGTCTGTGCTGAAAGCCGTGTGTAAGGAGATCCGACACTGGAGACACTAAAAGCTGTCCAACTTGGGGAAAGATTTGATCAGAGCTCTTTTACTTAGGCCAATTTCTTCCAAGCCACCATGGAAAAAGCTAGCCTTGTTTCGCCATTTTTGCTCACAGTAGAGCAATGCTTCCCCTTCAGATGGAGTCCCAGACAACTTTTGGCTCCTGCTTCATTGCGGTTGGCAGTGCTGCAGAGGGAGAGCAGCAGCAGGGACGGCACTGGTGTATGTGCTCTCCAGTGCAGTGGATCTGTGATTAAAGTAGAAGAAAATGTTTGGATTCTCCATCTTGTTTTATTACATGTGAATTAACCTGTTTTCTGTCTTTTTCCCAGCTTCTTCTAGAAGGAGAGGAAAGCACACTTTTTTACTAGTTTTATTTCCTTGGGTACTTCAGGATCCTCAGTTATGACAAATTCTGCTCTGCAGTAGCTTTTGGCTTTCCTCTTCTTTGAGCTCTGTAGACCTTTGAACTGTTGCCATTACAGCTGCCTCTGAGCCTGTCACGTGGCTGCTGAATTGAGCTTTTGACTACGGCTCAGCAGTGCTCCCATTCCTAGCTGTTGTACTTTTAACAGTATCATTGTTTTGAATGAAATAGCACTTCTGTGCCAAAACTGGAGGTTATTTCTCCGCAGTCCATTCTGGGCAGGCGAGCATTCAGCCTGTTGGCTCCTCAGGCCAGGCCAAAGCCCTGCGCTGCATTGGCGCAGGGCTGCGCCCGACTCAATAAGCTGGATTTGCATTTGGGCAAAAGTCATCTTGAAGCACTTGGCTGATTCACAGCACAGTCAGGCAGCTCGCCTCTTCCAGGAATGTACACGATGGATATGTTTTAACTGGTGGGATATAATTTAATGGTGATATATCATTATTATTATATAGTACTTCTATCCCATTAGTGAATCAGACAGAATTTCACTGTGGTAGGCACTGCGTTCACATCCATCAGGGAACCACAATGTTAACAAACCTTCATCTTGCAGACACTTCCACATATTTTTAACTTTTTATATAAAAGCAATCAACTGACTGTGCATCTCAAGCAGATGCATAACTGTTCTGTAGAGCTGGAGGTTTAGGGCTCACCGAGGCTGGTCTTTGTTTCCAACACGCATACATATCAGCAGTAAGCTCTGCTCTGAATGAATGCAATGGCGGCATTACCTGGAGCCAAAAAGCACTCATAACAGATCATTTGGTTACAAAAGCCTATTTACAAATTTTCTTATTGTTTAGGTAGGGCCCCTGATTGTGGTACCTAGAGCAAATATCCGGGGGAAAAAAGCAAAAATGTGCCTTTAGAGTGATGAGTTAAATACACAGAGACAGTGCTGCAGCCGGCTATCAGCAGGACAAATTTCAGAGACAGAGCTGGAGGAAACGATTACTGGCTGATGTTTTCTACAAATGCCACTTCGGAGATGAATACAATGGCCCACTAGATTTTGCTTTTTTATTCTCTTTGGCTTGAGTAGGAACATCAAATTAAAACCGAAGTAACAGAACACTTAGCACTCAAGCTGGAGAACACATGATGACTTTTAAAATAGTCTCGGGGAAAAGACAACAGAGAATAGAAGAGGCTTTGTATCATGTTAGACTTAGTTTTCAAGCAAAACTAAACATCAAAATATTAGAACACAAGCACAAAAACTCATTGTCAGTAAAACTAATTAGTGTTCTGCTGCTTAATGCAAAAGCCTACATGATGTCTTGACCTTTTTTACACATTGTGTCTAAGGTTGTGCAATAAAACAGAGGGAAGCTCAGACTGCCTCCAGTTAGCCTCCGAGGTTTTCTTCATTAAGGAGTTCAATTGATTGTAACAATACAGGCTATGTATAGGGCTTTTTTTTAAAGCTCTGCTATTTCTTAGAGCTTGAGCCAGTGAATTAAGGCGGTCATGCTGGCAAATAGTTTTCACTAGGATGACTGCCATTCCACTTGCATGTTATCTTGCATTTTTAGTCGTATACACATAAAGATAAAAAGAGAAGTAACTGCTTATGAGATACACAAACCCCTCCTTCAATGAATTTTTATGCAAATAGGAAGTAGACAACCCTCTTTGAAACTGATGGCCAAATCTGTTTCATATTGGCCAGTCTCTTGTGCTCAGTCACGCTTTGCTACAGGCTAATATTGTATCCTCTCAGATAGCAAAGAGGGCTAAAAGGAATTATCAAAATTTGGGAAACACAGTTTACTGCTTTCAGGTCTTCAAAACAAAACATTAAGTCAGCCAAAAGTGAGTCCTTAAAAAACCTAAAGACCTATGCCTTCCACTGGTTGCACAGAATCCTTAACTTCCATCCAAAGTCAGTTCATGCCCTGAACTCTGGATGTTTCATTTAAAAGCACCTAAAAAGATTTGAGTAAGCTTACATTAGTTGCCATGAGTATGCAGTGTTGACCTAAATGGACCTCTTGCCAAGCTCATTGTTAAGATTCCCAACAAAGCACAAACCAACCATTCCTCCAACACTATTTACAAAAAAAAAAGAAAAAAAAAAAAGCTACTCTTTGTATATGAAACACAAAACAAGTAAATGTGAGTCAGCTAAATGTGATGCCTACAGGCAATTGTGAAAGGAAGGAAAGAAGGAAAGCAAAGAAAATATGAAAATGACTGATTTTCACTCTGAAGTTTCAAGAGAGATTGGAAACCTTTTATAGAATCAAGAATGTGTTTCTTGTTCTAATACAAAATTTGTTCCAAGGTTTGTAATGATACATGAAATCATAAGTGCTCTTCAGAGACCAACTTTTCAAAATGCAGCTAGCCAATTGCACACTTGGGTGAGACACCTTAGAAAATCTGCCACAAGGACTGCAAGACTTCTGACAGGAGGAAAGGCACGGGAATTCCTCCTGACTTGGGCAATGGAAACACTCCAGCTAATCTGTTTGCTGCTGGGTGTCTCAGTACCTGGTAAAAAGGTGAGGTGGAATCATCATGGTTATGTAAATTGCAGAGAGATGCAAGAAGTTGCAAGTTCCTGCTTAGCTGCTGGGCTGTAGTTGTGAATGCAGGGCATGGTGAAAGCCCTAAGGAGTGGATAGCAGTTGTGATGCTTCCTTATACAAACTCCTCATGTCCAATTTTGAAACACAGACACTTTGGTGTCCAGTTCCTTCAGCAAGGTGCTGTGGTTGCCATTACACTGTGAAGGACCACAACGTGAAAACTCAGAGGTGATGCCAAAGTACCACAAGAATCCTATAAGAGACATTGAAACTGTGGCACTGCTGTGTGAGTTACAAAACATGGCAGAGTTCCCCACTGCCTACATTCACACACTCATGTGAACTTCTCAAATTCCCAAGAGTCTGTGCCACAGCTTGGAGCACAAAATACGATTGCAAGAAGATATTAGGGGTACCATGGGGAAATCCAAGATATCAACAGAGACAAAACACAATGTGGGAGTTGGAAAGGTGGTTTTGTGTGCTTGCCAAGTAAAAGTATGGCTGTCCAATTTCAGGGGTTAGACTTACTAATTCCAGCCTCAGAGAAAATGTTCATTCTCCTCATCCATTTGCAATTGCTTTACTATCTCTTTCCATTTAGAATTTCCTTGCACGTCAGGATCTGGTCATATAGAGAGAGGATTCAGAGGTCAATCTGAAGCATCCAGATTTGAAAACAGGTCTGGAGCAGTTGTTTTATTGACCAACAAACAGAACTACAGCTTTTTCCTTTCTCAGAATTAATGTCTCAGGTCAGAGAGCCTCAATCTGACCTCCACTAGAGATAATATTTTCAATTTTGTGATACACTTGGTTGAAATTAAACATTTGCTAATTACAAAGGTACTACAAGCCATGCCAAAATCCCTTTTTGTTGTCTGGAGAGTTATAACAATCCTTTTCTGGCAGTTAGTTTTAAGATCATTAAATGATCCTCATTTGCAATATATTTGCAGAAGATTACAGCCCATCTAAATTGACCCTGAAGGAAGACTTATTTCATTAATGGGCTGTCCTGTGCTAATGCATAAAGCTAGAAAAATATATCTATTAAATTCTTAATGTGTAAATGATGTTTCTGGCTTTCTTCTTAATTACAAAGCAAAATGAGCCTGAAGTGCACTCTGTCTAGGAAAAAATGATCAATTTAATCCATCTTCCAAGAGAAAACTTTTTCGGTGAGTTCCAAAATTCCAGCTATTCTCAGCTAAGACTGGAGCCTTATTGCTTTGTTCAGAAACACAATAAAATGTGCCAACACAATTTATCTTTTCCCTGGATTCCAATGAAGAGAGTTTCTTCACGTCAGTTTAGTTTACTCTCTGTCTGTTGAATCTTTGTGGAAAAAGCTAATGCAAAACCTGGATGTGCAGTGCTTTAGAAATGAATGATGCCATGAGATTATGGGCTGATAGGGTATATGCAGAATATTAACACAGCTCATAGAAAGAGATTTACAGTACATATGGATTTCCAAGGTACTCTGTACAGAAGCACCCATCTATGCTCTCTCATCACAATATAATTCTCAGACCTCCTCCCCCCCTCCAAAAAAAAAAAGGAAGACTTACTAAGCTGAAGATGAGGCTGTAAACACATATCAATAATTTAGATGAGGAAGGAAAGGCAACGGGAGAAAGAGAGCAGTTTGGAAAACCAAGTGAATGTCAAGAAATGAATTCTTAAGTTAGTGTTCCATTTATGAGAACCAAACAATGGCAACCAGGAGAGCAGGGCAGGCTGGCTCCTGTCACTCTGGGCACCCTTCAGTCTGCATAGAGATTCGCTCTCAATGACAAGTATCCTAGCAAGCTGACATGTTTAATCTAAGACACGTCTTCTTTGGCCACAGCCCTTGATGGCTGAGGACCTTTTAAATCCTGTGTACTTTGGCATTTCACTTTCAGCTGGTGACATTTTAAACTGTGTCCAGTTTACACAGCAGAATAACTGTCTTGTAATGAAAGATTTCTAACGTCCGCAGATGCAAGGGCTCTGAGTACTGCGGTAATAAAGAGCTTAAATGACAGTAAAATCTTTCAGAGCCTGTCTTGAAAGGAGTTGATTACTCATTATTTTTTAAAATATTCCTGTAGTTGACCATTGAGCAGTAAAGGAAGGACTGATCATGTGTAAGGAAATGCCTACTGTGCCCCTCTAGGCACCGTCACGAGCCTGGGAGAAATGAGCAGCATCTCCCTGAGGCATAGGTGCATCCTGGAGAGGGCAACTCCCTCTTGTCTGCTTCAGGCAAAGCTCTCCTTCTCCAGCACTCCTTTCTCCTTTGCTGTAGTTTCCTCCAACTTCCTTCCAGCTCCTCTCATCCATCAGTTATTTCTTGTGGCCACCACCAAGATGGGCAGCCATAATGCCAGGTTACATCATCATCTCCTTGCACACAGCTTTGACCACAGCTCTGGCACAGGAGAGCAACTGCACCCCTTGGACCCTGCGCTGACAAAGCTCTATGTGTTGTCTGCACAAAAACATCTCAGGAGAACCTACCCATCTCTGCTTCCTGATAGGAAGAGGATGAGGGAGCCCAGGTGTGTGTAGATATGTGTTTGGTTGCCATCCATCTCTTGCTGTGGTGGTGACATGTTGTGGGAGCACAGCTGCAGGTGTGATGGATGTGTGCTGCCCTCCCTGAGCCTCAGTTTCTCTTCTGCCAGTGCAGTTCTGTCCTTGAGAACATTACAGATCTGTGGGTTGTACATCTGTCAGCATAAAGGAGGCTTTAATCCTTTCCTTATAAGCAGAAACTTCAGGAGTTTCTTCCTTCAGTTGAGTATTTATATGAAATTCAGTGTCTTCACAGTGTAATTATAAAACAAAACCAAAGTTCCATCATTTTAGAGCAGGAAATCTATTCCTGCTTTGAAATCAAGCCTCCTGAAGTCTCCGTTTTATTTCCAATTTACTCCCACTTATGATTGCTACCATTCCACTTAATGAATTTGATATTTAGTACTTTATTCACACATTTTATTTTTGCACCAATTACAGGGCAGACAGACACACTGTTCTTACAGTTTTCTGCAATCTTAAGGGCGTTCTTTTCCTCCTGCATTTTTTATTCCTTTAAAAATAATAATCATCCTGGTATTTAAAGAGAGTAACAGCAGGAACAACATTCATTTCATACTTTGGGTTACATTTAAATGGATCTTTACACTTCTATCTGTTAGGAAAACAGAAACAGTGAGAAAACATCTTTAGAGTTTATGCCCTTGATAGGTCAAATGAAGTCTGAAACTGAAGAAGTCCTGCTATCACCATGCCAGCGGAAATGAAAATTATACCTCTCATACTAACAAGTTTATTTCCAAAGGGGTCGGAGGTATTAGAAGACTCTAAACAGATGTCTCTGAACTTAAAATACACTTGATTCCAACGGCTTGTCTTGTAATTAATTTAGCCAGCATAGAACTTATGAAGGGAATGCGGGGCACAGCAGGGCATTACTCAGCATCCACAAACACCAAGGAGCACAAAGATAAGAACTTTAATTAAAAAAAAAAACATTCACACTCATTTTCCACGTTCATTTCCGCCACGACCGTCGTGGCAAATGTCAAGGAAAACATTCCCCAATTTGTAGCTTAATCTCCTGTGAGAAAAATATCCATCTGCTATAAAAGGAAAGTGCACACATAAGCCACATCAAAAGGATATCACTCATACTTCAGTTTCAGTTTTTATTCACATTAAGTTGGACTTGCAGTATGTAGGTCTGTAAACAGTGCATTGAGCAAGTGAAGCTGACTCTGACTGTTTTAGTAACACATATTTGAAGCGGCGGTTTTAACATGCCTTGTGTTAACACGGCTTGTATTTCATTAGGAACCACCAAATCTCAGCTGTTACGTGAGAATTGACAGCTGTATTTTTCTAGCATTAACTAATGGGCGGGGGGAGCAGCGCGGGGCTCTATTGCTCAACTTCTGGAGCTTCTGGTGCAAGCTGGTTTGCAGCCTTGTTGCCTTGAAGAAGGCAATGGGCGCAGCAAACTGCCCCTTGCTTGCAGTGCAAAGGGAGCAGAGGCTGCTGCATCTTCCCTTCTCCAAGTGCTTTCTGCTGTTGGGTATTGGAGCAGCACGAAGCAAATTCTTTCTCCCTCAGTTTGACCTCCTCAGGACATGCAGCTCAAAGCTACAGAGCTCCTCGTGTGCTTGTGGTGGCTGTGGTTACAGAAATGGCAGCTGCAGATAGAGAAGGTTACAGATTGAGCCCATTATCTTTAACGCTAATTAAACATTCTCAAGAGCAGTAGATCTAAGGGCTTCATCAAAGTGTGACATAAGTTATCTAAAAATTAATGGAAATGGAGTTGTTCATAGAGAGATGTTCACAGCTTTAAAGTGAGTGTGCCTAAAAATGGTTATCTAAGGTGGGATTCCTGACCTGCTGTCCCCATCTGCCTGAGCTGCTCTCTTCTGCAGGGACAATTCAGCCAGTGGCAGAGCAGCCTCTGGACTGCTGGAAGTTTCAGCCTGATGTCATGAGACAGACTGCCACGTTGTGCTGTTTGTAAGCTTAAGCAACTGAAAAGTTGGTTCCGAATTGGCTGAACAGTCCCAGCAATAGAGAAGTTTATCTGGGAAATGAGCACAGTCAGAAGTGTGTGCCAGGTAAGGATGGGGAACAGTGCTGTCACTTGGTTTTATTCTGCTTTACACTTTTTGAAGGACGCCACGTGGGCACCAGGTCTCCATGGGAGCTCAGTAGGTGCTGACTGCCTTGGTCTCTTACAGCTGGTAAATGCTTCCCTGGTAAACATTTCTAAACCACTATAATATTTATGATTTGATGAACCCTCATGGGTTCAGTTTGATCTGACATGCAGTGGACTTCACCATACACTCAAATTTTTTGCCTGTCATACTCACTGCTTGATAAAACAAGAACGAGTTGTAGTAGCTGCTAGGAATCATGCTGCTCTTGTTGCTAGTGGGAAGAAATGGGGAGGGCAGGTAACCACGAGACAACTCAGGAGGATGGAAATCCAGGTGTGCACCAACAGACGTGACCAGGAACATCTAAATTTCAACTTCAGGAAATATCAGTGAGGAGATGCACTACGCCCTGTCCCCAGAGCATGCTGGACAGATCAAGTTTATCTTTTTTCTCTTTCTGTTAAGTGAAAACACTTGAGTCATTAGCAACATCTGTGCTTAATTATTAGGTTTTCATGTTGTTAGCATACCAAGGTGAACAAGAGAAAACTGTGCTTCTGAATGCATCAGGCTTGCATCATGTTCAAGTAGACATCATTTCATGAGATATTCTTTAATCTTTCCTTTGTTTTCTTCACATCTTTTTTTGTTAGTTTTTAGTAAAAAATAGGATTTTTAAAGCATATCCTTTACAATGGAGTTGAATGTGTTACCATCACCCCAATGTAGTGAGCTGTGGTTGCTTCTCTCACAGTGTGAGGTGGATTTGTGCAAGTTACAACAGAAGAAAACTTCTGGGCCTTCTCTTTACTTGTATTATAAGATCAGAGAGCCATCAATGCAAAGCCACAGTGAAGGACTGTTCTGCAGTGAAGACATAACTTTAGACAGCCACGTAATTTCCTTTCCATGTTGGTTCCTGACAAGAGACAATACGTTATACTTCCAGAAATGGATAACCGGGACACAAGAGGAAAGTATGATAGCTTTATTTTACAGTCTGTACAATCCTGCTTTGTTTTTAAAATAGATTTTTAGGTCCAGGTTTGTACGGTGCTCAATAATTCATCCTATTCTTTCCAGATTTGCTAACTGTTAAGTAACCAGTTCAGGGTGTTTCAAGACACCTAGTCTGGTTTCCAGGAGGATTATGGTGAACAAATGCTATCACAGAAAAGCAGTTAAACATTCGTGCTTTGCTTTCTGTATAATTTCATATTTAAGATACTTCTCTGCTGCTTACAGACCTTCTGTAACTCCAGTGATGTGCTTCCCATTGCTGCTGCAAAAAACAGATTTATTGGTCAGAGCAATCAGTTGTGTCCACATCAGTTAGACATCACTAATTCACTCCTTTGTCGGAGTAAGATATTTGCAGATCACTTTTTGAAACTGGCTCTTAGATTTGGTCAGGGAAGATGTTGCTTATTCACGAGATAGAATAGGGTGTAACTATGCAGTTTGGTTATTGAGCAAGCAGGTGATAGGAGAAACGGTACGCCTGGTTTTAAACGCTAGTTGGAAAATTCATCTTGTTGGTGAGGAGTTGGTGGGGAATTAAAACCCCTGTGTATTAAGCTGGTTCTGCATAGGTAATTTTCCTGTTAGACCTTATATCTATCCCACTGTTTTTTATTTATTATTAATAATTAGGACTTCAGATATTTGACCAAGAATAGTTGAGTCACTCGCAGAGCTAATACGTCTCAGTTCGACAACGTTTCCCCAAGTCTCTATCTCTCAGTTTTCTTTCTAAAATAATTAATTTCTTTTAATTTTGTACCTTCTTCTGAAAAGCTCTGAGTTTGTTCTGAGGAACAATCATTTATAGAAGTCTTAGAAATTTTCTAGAGATGCTCAGATGCCCTAATGATATTCGGTACAAAAGTAATGAATACAATGGCAGGAAATGTTCTTTGTAGAGACCCCATGTGAAGGAGATTCCTTTCCTTCCATTCCACATATGAAATTGTTCCCCCTGATGTTAGATATTTCTCAAGTTCATTAGGTAACCCAGCATCTCATCTTCTCTCCAGGTTAAGGCTTAAATCTGCTCAGATGTTTCAGAAGCCACTCTCTGAACTTCCTTTTGCCATCTCTGCAGGTGTTGGAGTGCAGTAAGCAGCCTAAATGTGATACATGAGCCAGCAGTACATCAGACCATTTAGATTCTACCTCACTGTAGCCAGAAATAGGAAATAAAGCTTGCAATCTGACTGTTTTCATTGTATTATTATAACGGAACAACTGTGAAATATGTGAGTGTTTCATGCCTTTGGTAATATTATGAGGAATATTACAGCTATCTGGATCTCCAGTAAATCCTGCAGAGCTCCAAATCATTGAGTTTTTAAAGGAATCTCTCATAATCACACTGGAATTCAATATAATATTTGTGAAATTAGATTGGTATACGCGCATGTATAGGTGTGCATGTAAATCTTTAATATTTTATCCTTAATATGCACATAATAGTATATACGAGAATTTTCTCTTCTGTGCAAGACAATTTCATAGAGATGAGAACAGGATTTTGGCTCTATTGGTATTCATGTGATAAATCATTTTATATTGCTGCACTCCTGAAATTAGCAGCTGAAATAGCATTCTGCATCGAGAGGTACAATATTAGAAATTAAATGTATTGATAAATACGGCTTTGATTCTTATTTTATTTTTCTTAAACAGGTATTTTGCTGGAAAATATACGTCCTGTGTTTACTTCTGTTTGTTAACGCTTTGATAAATCAGACATTTTTAGTATTCTATCAATGGCAAAAGTCTAATTGCCTTATTGTATTCTGATTTATTTCTTTCCTTACTTTCTTTGCATCTGCAGCCCAACAAATGAGTCTCCAAAGAGATATATGTTATGATACAGTGTCAGTGAAATTAATCCTGATCAATTTTAAAGTTCACATTTTTATTTGATGACTTTCCTGGGAATCACTAAAACCGAGATTGACTCGGTCTCTTTTTTGTTGGTTAAATATTGTTGTTTGAGAACACTCCATACAGTGGGAGAAATCTTATTCTTCTCAGAGTTCTGCATCTGTTGAAGAGGAAAGCAATGGGAAGCAATGCTGTTTTACTGATTAACAGACACCAGATCCTACTTGGAGGTTTGGGTCCTTAAGGCACAACACAGGTGGGACAGTGCCTCTCCAGTATCTTCCCTGCTATTTCTACTGGAAAATAGTCTGTCTCCCAATTGGCAAATGCTTCCAGATAAGAGAATCCCCTAGCTTAGGGTTAGAAGGCGCCTCTATCCCACAGCCCTTCAGAAGCATCACCCAGACTGTAATGGCGCTTCGGTTGCTTTGGGGCTGGTGCAATTTCTTTATTTCTTTATTTGCTTTGCCAACAGAAGTCGTGTCTTCAGGCACCTCGTGGTAAGTGGTGCTTTTGACCCAAACGAAACAAAAGACTTACTGTTTTGGTTTTGTGATCCACGCCTTCTCTAAATCAAAGAGGAAGGGAACATATGAGAGTCACTGCTATCAAAAGGAAATTATTGCATCGTCTGGAGTGTGCAACAAATCACGTCTTAAGCAGGTTTCCCCACTCTACCCCTACCTTGCGGAAGTTTAAACAGCATAACCAGCTCCAGTGAAGGAACTGGATTTTTATTTTTTTTTTCATTGTTAATGTCAAACAAACATTTATTTCAGGTGCAAAGCCTCAGGATATGTTAGTGAAAACAGTGGCACTGCTGTTCTATTGCTTACTGCCCACTAAGTGGGTGGGAAAAGGGTACCGTGACCCTTTTACCCTTCCCACCAGTCTCCCTAACAGCTTTGGCCTTCGGGTCAGCTCAATTTCCCCTCCACTGAGTGGCCATTACTGAGCGAGGCCGTGATAAATGCTCTCCGTGCGGGCCTGCATTGCCGGCAGCCAGGGCTGGGGAAGGAGGAGGCCTGGACCAGGCGGATGGAGCCAGGAGACGGATGGAGCGAGATGCCTGCGCGCCGGGAGCCTGTTACCTAGCAACCCGCCGAGATCGCCCAAAATGAATAGACCCACAAACAAAAATGAAAAGGAGATAAAAAAGAGTAAAAGTCTATGGGGCTCAAAGGTTAATATTCCTCTATCTAATAACTTAGTTTCAGAAAATTGCGTTTTAACCTTTTCGAAGCATTCAGGAGAGAGATTTCTGTTAAATTAAATTAGATCACATTTGTATGAAATGGGGGGAGAGAAATTAAATGCAGAATTTATTATTTTTTCTATCTTCCTGCCCAGTATTTTTGCAATTCTTTGTATTTTCTGTTGACTGCCACTGCTCTGCTCCCCCTCCAGCTCCAATGCAACCAGCAGCCTGGGCAGAACTATTGGTGGCTGCAGGGGGCTGCCTGGTATGAAGCACACTGACATTACTGGGGGCTTTCATAGAATTTTCTCTGAGGGAGACAGAAGATCTTCCCCAACATGGGATAATTAAACCTTGCATCATCTCCTCAGTAGCCCCCATCCATCTCGCATGGCGCAGAGGGAAGGAGCAGTGAGAGACACACTGAAATTCACGACACAAAAGCCTGGTAGGAACAAGAGTGAGAGCTGGGACATGTTTCTTGCTTGGGAATCTTGCTACTTCCTATGAAATTCCCATTCTTGTCATATGCCAGCATCCAACCCACGGAGACATGGTCTGAAGTCTGCAACACAGCTGGGAGTGATCAAAAACAGAGGAGCCTATGGCAGACTACACTGAACTCTCAGGAGCCCCTCCTTTAGAATCACAGAATGATTCAGGTTGGAAAAGACCTCTGAGATCTTCAAGCCCACTCAGCCCACCCCCCGTGCCCACTGCCCACGTCCCTCAGTACCACATCCCCATGGCTCTGGAACACTCCCAGGGACAGTGATCCCCCCACTCCCTGGGCAGCCTTTGCTAGCACATTGCCACTCTTTCAGAGAATGAATTTTTCCTAATATCCAACCAGAAGTAGTTTCACTTAGTCAGATTTGTTTTCATTAGAAAGCAAAAGGAAGCAGTCTTTGAGATAAACTAACTCGTGGTGGGGATCTGAAGTCCATTCCTGGTGTTTGTGTTGCTGAGCTTTCACCTTGCCTTCCAGCTCCGCTGGGAACCATTATAAATTCCCCTTTTATTACATAAGCCTGATTTAAACCTCAGGATCCCAAATCCTGCTCCAGTTACTCTGGTGCAAATGTGGAGTAACACCGCTTATTTCTGCAGGGTTATTCTGGGTCTGCTGCCACATGCTAGGGGCAGGATCCAGCCCATGAGTCCCTCAGCTGCCAGGGAAATCCATGTGAAGCAATTGTTCTATTTGTGTCCTGGCTGTTATATTTAACTTCACAACAGAATGCGTTTAAGCTTTACTGCCATCTTTAAACCAATGAACTGTATGGTTAACTAATTTTCTTGTGCACTGTAATACAGGATCAATAATACTATTTCTTCACATAATATATATGCTCGCTTTCACTCACTCCGTTCATATATATCGTATAATTACAAATACTGAAATTTATGAAGCATGTAAACCCGTGTTTTAAATACAGGAGATGACTACAGTTGGGATGGTTGCTATTATTTAGCATATTCCAATCAACATCTTCCACTGGAGATGCAGAACGTGTGTGTTTGCAGCATTGCTGTAGGGGAATGGAGCTCCAGGCACTCCTGAACAACTGCTTTGAAATCCTTGCACCCCTGGACTGGGGATGAGGAGGCATAACAAGGTTTTCCTTCATTTAGGAAAAAAATTGGTTTGCCATATCATAAAAGCCATTATTTTAAATGACACTGCTAATACCTTATTACTGTCTTCAGAAGGGGCACTCAGATACTTTATTTGAGCTGTTTCCCTATTTCTCTCTCTGCAATGATACAAGTAGTAATGAAAGGGCTAGAGCTAATTAAAAGACAATAATTTCATGAAGGGGTGGTGATGATGATGAGGCAATAAACTGTGAGAACAAAGCTTGAGGGGTTTTAATGACTCATCAACCCCTTGATGGGAATGTAGCCTTACAATCACTATGCATTTATAATGATCAGTGATATAGCTTCCTTAAGGAAAGGGAAAACATGCTGCTAGTGATGCTCACCAAGCTGGCATTCGGTGCTGAGTGACCCTGGTGCATATGTTGTTCCCTGCTACTTCCAGGTTGCAGTGCTCTGAGTGCTCAGTGCATTGCAAGCTAATTTATGGCGTGTTGAACTCTTGCTGTGACACATCCTTGAAACATGCAAGTGACAATGTTATATCAGCTGTGTCTGGATGTGATTGATGATTGACAAAAAGATGAAGAGTCAGATCACTGGCAGGGATATAATTATGAACGCAAACGAGATTGTGCTACGCACGCACACACAGTTAGGCAGTCTGCTAAAACAGCCCTGGGGGATCTTTGCTGGGCCCTTCTGCAAGATATCAAGTTGGATACTAAGGAAAATTTCTTCTCTGAAAGAGTGGCCAAGCATTGGCATAGGCTGCCCAGGGAGTGGTAGAGTCATCATCCCTGGAGAACTACGGGGATGTGGCACTGAGGGACATGGTCAGTGTGCACAGTGTGCATCCAAATGGTAGGTTTCTTGGGAAAAAGGTCCCATCTTGCTATTGCATGTGGTGTTGCATTTGGATGGATCCCTGTGTAGCAGGGCTGCAGGCTGGCCCCTGTTCTTATCTGCACAGCAGCTTCTGTGCTTACTTGACAGCTGCAGGGCTATGGTCCTGCTCAGGTACTGCTCAGTACCTGAGGCAGAGCCCTGATGGATGGACCCTTTCTGGGTAAAGGGAAGCAGTAGGCAGAGAAAGGAGAAAAGGTCAAAGCCGGAGGTCTCAGCGTTACTTTTCTTAGGTGAGATGATTCCAGAAGCCTGAACATAAAACATCCCAAGAAACACTTAAAGATCTCCTTCATTTTGAAAGCTGTATTTGATTCTTCCCTCCCTACTCAATTCCCTGATGCCTAAAAGACACTTTTGTGCAGGGGAAGGAGTATTTGTTTGACCTCGCCATCTGTAAACTGAAAATTCAACATCTATATTAAGAAAGAAGAAAAGAATCCATACCCACTGAACACACGTCTTCTCCCAGACAAATGGCTGGAGGACAAATAGTGCACACTTCATCTGCCATTGGAGGTACCCAGACACAGAACAGGCTATGTTACTGCCTACAGCAAACCTGCCTAGGTGTAACTAACAAGTGCTTTTCCTGGCACTAGGCTTCATCTCTCCTGCCCTCCTGCCTCTGCTCTTCTTCCCTGTTGTTTTTCCCTTGTTTCATTCTTTATTTTTTTCATTCTCTCCTTGCTGTCTGAGTGCCCAGATATGTCCTTTCACCCAATGGCCAACCATTTCCCACCTCTGTACAGAATTATTTATTTTTCTGCTTTTTTTTTGCCACACCACTAACCATTCTCCACCTTTCTCTGTCATTTCATCAGCTTTCTCTTTTCTCCTGTTCTTTCACCTTGAATAGCGAGTTTATTTTTCTGAAATTTTTACAGATATGAGACATATCTATACTGTGTATTTTGATAGGGAGCGAGAGATGTCATCCTGGAATTGCATTGTAGCTTGCACCATATATTATGGCTCTTTAATGCCCCAGACTCCTCTGATATTGACCCAGGTTCTATTTGCCTCCTTGGGTCAGTTTTATTTACTGTTCTTTCCATTGGGTTTCTCCTGCAGCACCGAGGGCAGCCTCGCCCTGTTTGCTGGGCTCTCATCTCTTAACCCTCACGAGATGCTGAGGTCTGGAGATGCAAGAATCCAGGGCAGAATATTGTGAACCATACTTACAATATCCAGATGCCCTAATGATAATTAGGGAATTTTAAATACTTCCTTTACAAAAATTTTTTGAGGGGGATTCTTCCATATCAATCGTGTCAGATATGAGGAGAATAATGTAGGAGCATTCTGGTGAGCCATGACAGAGTTATTTGTATTCTGTTTTGAAAATGAGATGCACAGATGGAAATCAATCTCACTGGAGGAGGCATACAGAAATGCTTCCAGTCCTGACATGTGCAGAGAAGTGAGAGCTTTCTGATCAGCCTTGCTTTCTAATAGTAATGAGCACAAAGGATCCAAACCATCCAAAGATTTGAGAGTTGGGATGGTCCCGTGGGGGTTGTGGCACTTGGTTGTGTGCCTGTACATACAGAGTGCCACAGCTCAAATGACAAATTATTGCAAATAGCACACTGTTTTGCTACCTGCATCTGAATTCGAACGTCAGCATTGTTTAAGCTCTTTTTAAGAAGTCCAGTCTGCATAATGTATGCTAAGGTTTGGTGTGTTGTGCTCCTCACATGGCTGTGCTTATTAAACTGATGCAAATCCTGTGCAAGTGGAAGTATTCCTCTTGCTTGCATGTATAAAGAGAGCATGAGAGCAAATTAGTGTTGATACTGGATTATTTCATTAAAGCACACTTCCCTATGTTCCACTGGAAAAGATCATTGAAGAAAAATGAACAAAATGACTACAAGTGAGTTATTCTGCCTCTCATTATCATTCATAATTCGTCTTTGCTGTAATTTACATCCCTTCACAAAATAGCAACATATTAGCTAGAGCTTTTAATTAAAACCCCAACACCTGCAGGTGAGAAAACACAGATGGATTCGCTCCTCCATGGAAACACTCAGCTACATGTGAACTGGCCACAGAGCCAAGGAGAGAATAGGTGTTAAAATAACACTCTGTTCCTCACAGTGACTCTATTCATTCCTACAGAAACAAACACACCTTGCGTGTGTACGGCTTAACCCCTTTGCCTCTTGCTCTGCCATGCTGCCTCCACCTGAGAGGCTTGGTTCTCAAACCAACACTGAAGAAGCCTATTTGTGGTTTAGGTGTGTGTCCATATTGAATACCATAACATTTTGGCTTGCTAAAAATGACAACATTTATTTTCCATTTTAATATACTTTAATGTTTATATCAAAGGACGCTGAATGTAAGGAAAAGTACATTTTTAGGTACTCCATAAGAAAAAAAGTGCAAACAGATCATTATTTCTGTTGTGCAAACAGGCACCTGAAAGTGAAGAATAACACATAAGCAACACAGGCTACTGAATTTCACCAGGACATTTTACTGTGTAGTCTAACAAGATTTAGCTCAAGATTAGCGTGTTTTATGTGCTGTGTTATATGCCCCACATGGTGTAGTGTATTCTAAATATTAACATTTTCATCTCAGAAATGCAGAACAAATCAGCTGTGCTATCTGAAAGTTTCAGTTATCTCTTAAGCTGTCTAAAAGAGATCCTCAAAATGCATCAGTGCTTTTGTATCACTAGTCTGAAGCTCAGAATAATGTTTGAAGAATGGAATAGAATGGGGTAGTTCCATTGGAAGTGACCTTCAAAGATCATCAAGAACAAACAGCCCAACCACTTCAGGGCTAACAAAAAGTTAAGGCTTATTAATGAGGGCATTAAGGGATTAAGTGCTTTGTACATCTCCAGGTGCTCTATAGGACACTTAGCAGGAATGGCTCCTGTTGTCCTGTCAGCACTGAAACAGTCTTGTCAATGCAGCCATGCTGTGTGTGTGCCATGGGAGGCCCAGCCCCAACCCCTTCCTCACACACCTGAACTGACGCTTGTGATAATTAGTTGAATTAATTATGTGATTTCAAATCAGATGCCAAAGGCTTCAGGCCTACTCTACATAGATAAACTCAAGAGAAAATATCTATGTCAATCTATTAAAAAATAGATATTTTTATTCAGCTGTAACAATGATTTGTAAATTACAAAACATGCTGTAAATTTGTACTTTACAAATCTTTTCTCTGATCATTCCATTCTATCTGTGTGTTTGCAGCTGCTCTTGAAGTTCTCAGGACTGAAAGGCTCTGAGTTCAAATGTGAAAACCCTGTCTCTCATTTAGCCCTTAGTAACCGTGCCTTCTCATCTAATTGCTCCACATGTAGCTTACCAAGCACACGAAGGATTCAAAACATTTACAGTACTTTTAGAGGTCAGCTTTAACACTGCTATATAACAAAAGGCCAATGCAAAGTTTATTTGTAGCATCCTGAGAAAACAATGGCTTCCATATATATTTGTAAATTATGTTTGAATGATAACAGACATTTTACAATAATTTTTAATGTAAAAATCATGAAAGAATGCAGCGCTTGCCATTCCTGCTTGTTGCAAAGGCTGAATGCATGGTGTTATGCATGCTCTAAGGCTTATGAGGAGGAAGAGATTGGGCATGCTGGGCTTCCTGGGCCAGGTGACCGAAGCAGGGAAAATGGATGGGCACAACCTAGGGCTGAGAAGTTTTACTGTCAGCATTCCAGTACTGTGAAAAGCTGATCAAAAGGGAGGGACTGGGGGCCTGAAGAAACCAATATGTTATGGCATAGGTGTATAGCCTTTTGGTTTGCTGGGGCTGTGCTGAGCGAAGGGGAATTGTCTTGGGCCACATATACAATCTATGATACTGTTTATGTATATAACTAACGAAACTTTTATATATATATTAAAACATCAAAAAGAGCAGCTAAAGCCCTAAAACCAGTGGGATCTGTGGTCTCACTGTTGTACCACTAATGCAACAGCCTGGTCCTATGGCGGTGGCTGCAGCTCTCAGTGAGCTCTCAAGGTGTTAGCCACAGATTCTAGATGAAATTTCGCTCTTCCTTTGCTTCATCCTTGGTCACGCATGTATGTAGTGCCAAAAGCCATGCTGTGAATAAGATGTGATGGTGAAGTGAGGGGTATTTCTCTGATAGGAGAGGGCTGATAGAAGTCTGGTACAGAGACACGATCAGATTTTTTGAACTGGATATCAGACTGCTACTATCTACATTCCATTTAAAAGTCACAGGCAATGTATTTATGTTGACTGTAAGTGGAGTCATGAAATGGGCTGCTTGGTGGGAAGAGCTGCCGCCATGATGGCACAGAGCTGAGCTGCTTGGCGGGAAAAGCTGCCGCCATGATGGCACAGAGCTGAGCTGCTTGGCGGGAAGAGCTGCCGCCATGATTGTGCAGGCTGGGGGGCAGCTGCAGGGCAGGTGGGTCAGGCCTGCCCTTGTGGTAAAAGCCTACCATTTTTTAAGAAAAGTTGAACAATATATGATAACAGAGTGCTGTGAAGTGTTTGGAGCTGGATCCAGCCCCTGTGCAGCCTCTGGATCGTGCCCTGCTCTCACCCCGGGGCTGCCCCACAGCTGACAGGAGGGTCACCACAGGCAGGAAACTGAAAAATGATTTGCAATCTTGCATTACTTTGACCTGAAGCTTCAGTAAACATCTTGGTAAGCTCAGCCTTAACTTCTATTTTATTTATAACAGTTTAATACCGTTATTTGTTAGCTGTTTGTGATCTGAACAAATTGTACCTCCCACTTGATTTTGCTGTCAGGAGGCACAGAAGGTAAGCTGGGGTAAGGAATCCTGTGCTGCTCCTGCAGTTCAGATGGAGAGAAAACATACATGTGAATAAGCAAAGTGGAGCAATAATTAAAGTTTATCTATAACAAGTAGAGAAACCCTGTGCTGCTATGGGGCTGCATGCCCAGAATGTTTGGCCTCGGTCGTTCTTGAAGAGCTTTCTGGTGGCCTCTGTGGTTTTTCTTAATTAATTAATAATATTAATTATTTTTCCTTAATTCTGATCCCAGTTATAAATGCATTCTACTTAAATATGGCTTTTAGAAACATTCCTGGTTGCTCCTTGCCCTGGCAGGTAAGGGATAGGGCATTGGCTGCGGGCGTTCTCTATCTAAATTATCTTCACACATAAATGAAGTATTTTTACTTAAGATGAAACTTCTTATTTAAGAGGACCAGGCAGAGGAATTTAGAAGTCCAGGCGTATAACAAAAATGAAAAACAGCATGTATTGTATTTAAAATCTATTCTGTCAAATATACAGTACTTTTCTATTAGAGATTGAATGTGATGATATTGGATGTCTTGAAAAGACTGTAAAGGGATTTCTGAAATACAAGGAAATGGTCTGCAGTTCAGGTTACTTCAGCAATTTTCTTCATCTCCACATGCTGTTTTAAGGTAAAGCTGCACCTACAGCCCAGTGATGGGAAGTAGAACAGGATGTACTTGAGGCGTACTGCCTGGTGCCAGAGAAAAGCACTATCAGCGCTTCAGCAAATTCTGGAGTCCTCCTGGGTTTGTGCTCCAGTTTGCAGCTGTGCTGGAGGTTGTTACTTCATCTTCAACATTGTTACTGTTGCAAGCTAGAGACAGATCTAGATGTAATTGAATCCTGCTTTTGTTCTGTAGTCCTTCCCTTAAGGTGGACTTGGGCCTCTGACAGCTCAACTCCCCTTAATTTAGGCTACTGGAGTGTCTGTATTCCTGAAGTCCTTCTGAATTTCTAGATCTGGCAGCCACGCTGACCACATTCTAGCTCTTGATCTGGATGAGACTGAGACATGCACTAGTCCTTTCCTTTCTCCCTTGCCCTTTTCTCTGAACTTGTGTGGAGGGGACATCCAGCCTGCTGACCTGTAGCTGTCTGTGCAGGAGCCCACCCTTGCTGAGCCCATCTCCAGGCAGCCTGCAGGTGCTTTGAACCAGCACAGCTCCCTCAAAGCTATTTTTGCTGACATCAGTTAATATTTAATGCTTCCTATCATCGTCCCTCCCCGTCCCCTCTGAGAATTACTATCTTTTGCTACTTATACCCAAATATACTCAATGTGTGCTAGTGGCTGTACATGGAGATAGATCCATGAACATTCTGGCCTGTAAAGTGAAGTTACCAAAGTAACCCTGCTTTGAATCTGCTTTTCCTCGTATCTCAGATTCAGCCACAATTAGATGGCTGAAAATGTTGGTGTTTGAAAATGTCAGTGAGACAGGTTGAGGACTTTCAGTGCAGAACGGTGAAATTTGGAGTCAGTCCATGCTGAAATCTGGCCTATTGGAGCTGGGAACTGACAAATTCAGTACATAGTTACAAAAAAGCCCCTCAAATAATAATGTTTTCCTATCATTGAACTGTCATTTTATATTCATATTTCTACCTAACTGCAAAAAAATCTGTAGGAAATGCTTCCAGGAAAAGATGAAAGTGTTTGATCTGTGCAAGGTGCTCTGAAGATGCGGTGTTTAGGAGTGAACTCTGTGGCCTGTTCAGTCTATTTAGCAAGCTCTGAGATGTG
Organism: Gallus gallus; assembly: GCF_016699485.2. Taxonomy (NCBI): domain Eukaryota; kingdom Metazoa; phylum Chordata; class Aves; order Galliformes; family Phasianidae; genus Gallus; species Gallus gallus. The sequence goes on along the minus strand of NC_052539.1, from coordinate 27,388,211 downwards.
TAAGTACATTATCTGCAAGGCTGGTAAAGAGCGCTTAGGGAGGATTTGTGGGTCTGTGGGAAGGACAAAGAAAAATGTTTTCTAATAAATTATTCACAATCTCACAATCCCTTTTGGGCAGATTGTTGCTCTGTTTGCCCCAATGCTTCACTTCTTTTCTCTCTGCATTCACACACACATAGTTTCTCACCTCCAGAGAGCAGCAGAGATCTCAAGCAGGCTGCTGCAGCTAATGGTGGCAATTAATAACTTGTCATAATCCTGAGGATGAAAGGGAGGGCTCACCATCAGCAGTCAGGTCATGGCGCTTCTGTAAAGCAAATGAGGTGCAGGTGTTGTCCAGATTTAAGAGCTTTGCTAGACTGTCAGCACACTGCAGTGCCAAGCCACAGCAGAGCATCGCCCTACAGGTACATAACTTACTGTACTAGTTTTCATGCTCCAGGTGCACACACATTATACAGCAAACTCCCCCCCACCCCCCCATTCATTAGTGCTGAAGAGAAATCCTCAGAATGTTTCAATAAATCATAACATGGTGCAGTTAATTCCAAACATGTAATTGCAGTTTGCCTATATATTTGCATACGTGAGGCAGACCAGTGAAGCTTTGTTTTGCATTTGTAAACAGAAATGTGTTTGGGAGTGAACATGTTATCTTTTCCTTTTATTTGAGTGCTGTAGATAAATAGCAGTTTGGCTACCTAATAGTGTTTTAGGTCCATGTGCTCTATTCAAGCTTGAGAAAATGAAGCCTCATTATGCCTTTCGTTAAACAACAAACTACAGAAACACTCATTGCTAGACAGCTTAGTTGGCTTTTCCTCTTTCCATTCCTGTGGGTCAGTTCTGCTTGAAATGAACCAAGTTTACAAATCTCTACCGGTTTGTACACTCCTATTATGCATACTAGGTTATGCATTTGTAACTGTCACACGAGTCAGGGTGATACAGCATTCTCATCTGACCCTATTCATTTAAATGGGTGCGTCTTGTTGACATTGATTCATGTTATAAGTTATATCAATGCATTATAATCCTTTTGTGTCACCCCACTGGTTATTTCTACTACAGTGTTGTGAATAAATGCCGGCAGTGATGGTCAGTAGGATTTGAAGCTGTTTTAAGGCAGACGGAGTCCATCTGAAGCCCTGGGTCAGAGCATTAGACTTGCTTTTTCTCTGAAAGACAATTAACTTGCAAAGTATCCTATTCTTACACATTTGCATGGCAAAGCACCTACTGGCTTATTAATAATTTGGGGCTGTGCATTCCAAATGTATATTGCACTCAACTAAAGGGATAAGTAAACATGATTATGCATGCATGTAGGTCTTTATCAAGGTGTGGTTGATAATGTTTTAAAGCAGAACTATTTCTCATGAAAATAGCTCCTCTTAATAGCCTCTGTCTCTTTATTGTGCTTCTTAGTGAAACATAAATCACTAATATGTTTTCAGCTGCAAACTACTCTCTTTTTCCATTGTATTCACAGATTTAGTGGCATTTCAAATAGATAAACACAAGCAACATCTATCAACACTACAAAAAGGGGGCCTTAATCAAAGCTCCAGGTCCCAGGTCTCAGCATCTCCATTTACCTTGAGATAAATCCATTGGTGTGACCACCACTGCACAGGGTGACAAATCACCCTAGTCAGCTGAGCAGTGCAAGGGCTTATTGGCCTTTCTTTAAGTGGTCTTACCCTTCAATGAAAAGGATGGTGCTTGTCAAGCAGGGCCAGATTAAAGTTAGACAAAAAGAAATGATCTGTTATTAGAAAACTCCGATTGAGAATCACAAAACAGGGAAGAAATATGAATAAGAATGTACAGTGAGGATTTCCCCCCCACCTTTTCTCATCCTCCCCCAAGTAGAAATTAACTTTAATTACTTTCCTGGCTTAGCAAATTACGAATGTCAAGACAACGAGGCATTAACATTAAATAAATATGTGGCTGCGGGAATATGCAGAACCAGAGGCTGTGTGTGGCAGGGCCGTGCCTGCCGATTGCTGTAGTGACCCATGCCATCACCTGTTGGAGGGCAGCACGCTCTGTGCATGGGTGTCTGGAAATGAAGGGATTAGGGCTCAAAGGGAGGAGAGCGACAGATGCACAAGCAGTCCTAGCTGGGTTTGCCAAGCACAAGTTGGTGCCAACAGCAGATCGGAAAGTGCTCGGTGCTTCTGGGCCAAAATCCTGACCTTGTTTATGGTGACACAACTGCAAAAGCAGCAAAATCTCCAACCAGGTTTGGCCCTCAGTATTCTAGCTTGCAGAATTCCTAGAAAGAAACTTTGAAAACAACCAAAACTATATACAGATAAGTTAAAGAGTTATCTTGTTTAACAGTGGAATAATCCTTTCCTCAAGGAGCACTCAAAGCCTCTGCAGAAGAGTGCATTTAACCTTTCATTTATCCTTTCATTTCTCCTTCTGAAGGCAGTACTTCAGGTTCAGGCTTGTTCATAGCGCCCATGCATATGGTTGGCTGGAAGTGAGTTTTTGTGGTTGTTGTTTCTGTTTTTGTTTTTTGCTAACATTGAGCTTCATGCATTTAAAATGCACTTGATTTCCTGTGACTTGATAAACCACTAGAGAAAGATTAATTTTCTGTAATCATTTGATTTGATAAATGTCTGCATAGGCTGGCATAAGTTTATTTTCCGTTTATCCAGATCCTGAAATTAGTTGCTAAGGGTACTCAAGGGAAACACTTCAGTAGTTATGAATAGGTCCTAACAACAGACATCTAGAATTGTAATAATGCAAAATGGTTATATTTCACATCAGAAGATAAAATGACGCTGGTAGGGACACAAAAGAAATGCATTCAGCTCTTTTGATGCATAGTCCTGTGCATATATAGGCATGGCACTTATAGCTAAAAATTTCAATAGAAGGTGTGCTTCATTCTTCTATTTTTTTAAGGTGTAGCAGTGACAGAGTGAGAAATGAAGGGACCTGCACAAGCAGGAGCAAGCAAGAGAGGTAGGGAAGGATCAGAGTTTCCCAGCTAAGTGGAGAGAGAAACTGCTCTGCTCCATTCCATGAAGTAATGGAAAACTAATTCTTGTGTTAGTACCCTAAAGAGCTGTATGCAAAGCCCAGTGAAACCAGGGGCTTGGATCATGATTACTTTATGGCAAGGTTGCTTCTTTTACATCCATCAGCAGGACAGGCGTGTGCCATTGAATAAAGGCAGAGGTGGTGCCCTCAAATGCAGGTTGGATATGACAAAAATTGTATTCTCTGAGTGGCCAAGCATTGGCACAGGCTGCTTGGGGGAGTGGTGGGGTCACCTTCCCTGGAGGTATTCCAGAGCTGTGGGGTGGTGGCACTGAGGGATGTGAGCAGTGGGCACAGTGGGGGTGGGCTGGAGCTGGGTTTGGGGATCTTAGAGGGCTTTTCCAACCTTAATGATTCTATGAAAGAGGAGTAGAGTCGTCCCTTCCTGTGAAAGAAAAACCAGTTGCCTTCACCAGTGTAAACAGAGGATAATCTTCACACTGCATATTCCACAAGAAGAAATCTTGTGCCTTGAGGGGTGATTAAAGGCAGCATCTCGTTCGAAGCAGAGATACTGAAATAAAGATCTAATTTATATTTCCCAGTCTGTAACAAAATTCTTCTTGATCTGCAAATAAGTAACCCCCGGACTAGCATAACCTGCCACATCATTAGGTTATTTTCTATTATGAAAATGGGATGAATATTATTCAAATGTAACTATAAATATTTATGCTGATAGAAAAACCACTGCCGTAGTTATTATTCTTATTATTATGCCTTAGAAGAGATGCCAGACAATCTCAGTATTCAATAGGTCACTAGAGGTAAGGAGGGGAATTTTTTTTGGAGTTGTCATTTGACTCCATACAAACTGCAAGTGAAGGCCTAAGGATTTGTTCCAATCTGAAAAGTCACTATTTCTCTTTTAAAGAAGAGAACATATTCTCTTTTAAATCTTTAAAGATCATCTGTTCTGCAATGCCCGCAAATCATTACTGTTTCATGGGGATTTGCCAAGCGATGGGTTCAGCCATCCATTTTCTGCTGCACTCTTCCCATCTCTGCTCACACCTTGCCTTGTCTGCGGGCTCAGCTGGGGCACCAGCAGCACTCAGCCATGTGAACTGGTTCCATTCTTTATCTAGGATGAAGCATCAGCGTGCCATGGTAGCAAAAGTAGGGTTCTGAGATACTTAAGAAAACCAAAGTCGACAGAGCTGCGAATGTTGCATTGTGAGGCTCAGTTTGACTCAGCAGCTCTTTCCAAAGTGAGCATGAAGGTGGAGATTTTTGCAGGCACAGATACAAAACACGGACACCCAAAATAAATGCCAGTTTGTGAAAACAGCCCTATGTTTCTGAACTGTTGAAATAAGTATTACTTCAAACACAGAGCCTTGAAAACTCGGAGTGCTGACTGGATGGACTAAGTCAGGGTTTTTTCTGTTTATGGGTACAACAAATCTTCATTCTTCATATAAATCCTAAAGAAGATCTGTTGCTCTAAATGTTGACTCTTCAGTTTCACCCAGTTGCTTTAAAATGGAATGGAGAATTTTTGCAGTCTTCAACATAGACGTGCTGTGGAATTCAAGAGGTGCAGCACAGCACAGCATTTAATGTCACAGTTATGATAAACCCTATGAAAGAAATGTGTGAAATCATAGAATCATAGAATCAGTTGCAGCGCATGAGTGAGAGAGATAAAGAGTGAGATTTTGGGGGGAATCTAGGAAGAGATGCAGGAGTGTAAAACTGCACGTAGAGCAGTGATGTAGTCTGCTGGGTAAATACATCCTGTATTGTTTCAGCTCTTTTTCTGAGTTGGAGGAAGAGGGTAATGAGCAGAAGGAGAATAATCAGAGAGGTTGTCAAGAAGCTCTTGAGTCCAGAATTTCTTATTCTTAAGATTTCTTTACTACATGATCCCACCCAAGACACATTAACAACTGCTGTATGTTCTGACGAGCTGAGTCACTGCTTTTTAGTGCAGCTCTTTGCAATGCAAGCAACAGAAACTTCAGGGAAATCAATACAGCTTTAAGCCGGCTATCAAAAGTATGGACAGTATTTAGGTCATTAAATAGCAGTGGACCCAGGTAAAAGCCTATATCTCACATCATTAGCAGTAAAGGTGCTGTTTAATTTTATTTGCCAAATCACACAATATATACAAACTGCATGGGAAATGACAGGGATGGGGAAGACTGTGATTCAGGAAAAATCCAGGGACGAGACAAAGAACAGTCAAATTTCAGTGATCTGAAGTTTGCTCACTGCAAACTTATTTCATTGACTTTGACTTATATATATGCCATATTAATGTTTTGTTTGCATACAGATTGCACTCACAGAATCACAGAATGGCCTGGGTTGGAAGGGACCTCAAGGATCATCAGGTCTCTATCCAAGTTGTACCCAACTCGGATATTTCACTGTATATCACTGTAGCTATTAGAACACTGGCACATTCCATGCCTTCAGACCAATGCATCAAGAGTGCCAGGAATGCTTAGTTTTGGCACAGCTGGGACTTGAATCCCAGTCTGCTGGGTATTATCCCCATGTTTTTATGACCACGTGCAGTGGGGTCTCCTTGGCATCCAAACAAGCAGTCAAGGACCAGTGGTCACCCACCTTGTTGAGCCCGGCGTGCTACTGAGAAACAACTCATTCTGAAGTAGCTTTCATAACCATTAGAGAGAAGGAAAACAGCCAGACCAAAAGCTGATATATATTATAAAAAGACTTGCCTTTGCCAAAAAGAGCATTCTTCAAAGTTAGATTTCTTGGCTCAACTTGTTCTGTATGGTGTGCCTGCTTAGAGGAGGCAGAATGACCTCCAAGAGAGAGCAGGACATGTGCTGGAAAACGCAGAAATGTGATAGCCTGGAAGCCCAGAGTACAAGATCCAATCTCTCTCCATGGATGGCAAGAGTATGTCAGACATAATGGAATATTAAGAGAAGGAACCTATTGCAGGCTCAGGGGACTTGGGTAAGATAGCATTAAAAACTTTGCTGCTATTAAACTTGGGAAGCTGTTAGATAATTTTGCTTTAGAGGAGCGTGGCTGCTGGTGTGGTTAGAAATGCTATCGAAAAATCCACTCAGGAGGAATCCCTCAATAAAACAGAAACAATTGGGGCTACATTGGAAGTTCCTGCTAAGGAAAACATCATTTGGCAGAAAAGATTGGAGAGGCTGGAGAGTGACAGGAGCAGTGGAGTTTTAGGACTGTGAACGGGTGCTGAGGGAAATGGTGGAAAGACTATTGAGACTTCATTAACTACTGCATTGGGGATCAGAAATAATACTCCCCACAGAGAGAAAAAGCCTTTCACACACCAGTGAAACGTTCTGCATTAGCTGATGCGTGAGGGAGAGGGAGTAAGCCATTCTTTTTCTCTGAAATCCCTCAGATTGGAGTAGCAAAGCAGTTTACCAGAAACAAAAAGAGATTTCCTGCCAGCAAGCATTTTCACACAGGAGATTTTATCCTCAAGGAAAATTATAATGTATGTAAGTGGCAGAGGGAAAAAAAATAGGTCATACACTGAATTGTTCTAAGTCTTCTCTTCTGATTAGCAAATAGCTAATGATGTCGCATCCCTGACTTCCCCTGAGTGTCTTGTATTTAGGCACCAGCCACAGTTTATTCCCTCATCCAGTACATTCCCCTCACTAAGCAGGAGCAGATGCAGGAATTAGAGAAAATCTGTAGAATCTTTGAAGAGAAATGGAAATGCTTTGGATGTGTTTGGATTTTTTGTTATAAAGGTAAGAGGTGTCTTACGAAACAAAGGCAGTCTCTTTATCCCTCCTGAAATAAGTGGCACTGCTAATTGTGCTGCTGCTATTAGCAAGTTTGTAGAAAGAGATTGGCCAAACAAAGTGTTGGGCAAGAGTATGCGTGTACCCAACCACACCGAGACACCACCAAGGAAGGAAAGTTTTTGTGTCTGTCTCCCACAAAACACTGCTTCCATTTGGTCAAGAAGTGTCCAGACAAGGCTTTCAGTCATGTGTGGTCTGATTTTTGGGTGGGCCACTGGGGAGCTAGGAGTTGGACTCAGACTTCGTGGATCCCTTCCAACTCGGGATATTCTATGATTCTATGCTCTCCAATAGCAGAAACTTACTCCTGGCAAAGAGGGGTCTGGAGGTTAACTTCTGTTGACGTTGTTGTATTACAAGCATCAGTTAGGTCCTCAAAATTCTTAGAGGCTGGTCAGCTGATAAGTGGGCTTTACTTCTCTGGCAATTGAGAGCTCCTAAATTCCTGCCTTGGGATCTTTTAAGATCTGTTTGTACCTCCTAGAGATCTTCCCTGTTTCATCTAATGAAGATTCCCATTTTTTACACACTGGAAAAGCTGCATACCTAGCTGCTGCTTGACTGCACAGGAATTGGAAGAAGCTTTAAATTCTTAGGTTCTTTCAGTCTTTACCTGCTTTACTGTTCTTAAAGTCTTACTATGGGCAGGGGAAAAAAAAACCCTTCTGCTATACCTAAAATAAAAACTACAGCACAAGAAAAGGTTTATGTACATGGCTAAAAAAATGGAATGGAAAACAGGAGGCAGAAGGTAAAAGACAACCACTAAAAGGTCATTTCCACTTTGAAGAACAGAATTGAGTTGCACCAGAAATTATGAGCATAAAGCACGAGCCTTACATTATACACTGCTTCTGTTTATGTCAGAATTGTTTTTTGCCTGGTGAGTACAGGAGGGAAAAGCAGGAATCTGCTCTTTCAAAGCTATTTTCTTTGAATTTTAGTGAGTGGAATAGTCTTCCATTACTTAGCACTGCAAGCAGAGATAAGGAAAGAGCTGGATTTTTATAAAAAACTTCCTCCTCCAAAGCAAATCTGCCCCTTTTCCACTGCAGCTCTGAGATCCATAATATGAAGTACAAGCAAGGGACCCCATTAATGGATAGCACGAGACAGCATTGGAAGACTTTCTTTTCTTGAAAAAAACCTACTTGAGTACAGAAACACTAAAAAAAGGGGCAGTTTTAACAAAAAGTGCTTTAATGAATTGCAAATAGACTGTAAATGACTGCAGAAAAAACTGATGGTGTGAACAAAGTACATAAAAACCCTGTGTGCATACACTGTTTATAAATCAAGCTCTCACCCACCACACTTGGAACAGACATCCAAAGGAACATATCAAATTACGTAAAAGGTCAGTGAATGTAAAATACTGTACAGACTGTTATGGGATCATTTTAAATCTCTTTCATCACTTAAAAACTTATAGGGAGGGGTAAATTATATTAAATGAATTGAAGAAGCTAACGAGAATTTTTGGATTATAATGCCAAAATCAGGAGACATTTTTTTCATTTCAAAAAGCTGGTTCTTGCTGGAAATTCTGTCCACTCACTGAAGACATTTGGGAGAATTAATTTTCTGCTTAATTTCCTTTATGCACTACTGGTTTTAAAAAAAAAGAAACAAAGTTTGAAAGTATTTATAACATTATTAAAATAGTTTGAACTCCTCATTCAATTGTTGCAGAGTTCATTTGAGATGGCGTTAACATCATTTTACAGAGGGAAGCCAAGGTTATGGCCATGAGTTCCATGCCTTCCCCTGTCCTGCTTACTTCACGTAACAGCTGAGGTAGGCAATTTTCAAAGCAATCAAAAAGTAAATGAAGATATCCCATTTGGGCTTAATATTTTCATTTTTAACTCTTTGAAGCCTCACCTCTATCTCTTACATTCTAACACAAAAAAGCGTGGCTTAATTTCCAGGGCCACTGAGTCCTTGGTGTGGAATTCTTCCTTCAGGAAGTCAAGGAGTTCCCTCCTCTTTTATCTGTAGATTTGGATAGATGAAACTTAGCTTTAAATTCATGTAGAACACCTTGAAGTTTACTATGGCAGCTTTATCAGAAATTTACTTATTGTTGGCCAATTCAAGCCTGCTGGGTAGCAAATCTGCACTGATTCTGTTTTTTAAATCTCTGTTGAATCATTTTCCTGTATGTTTTGTGTATGTATGTTTTGGGAGTGAAAATGAAAAATTGCTTGTTCATCCCAAAACATCCTATTTTTTGTGAACTAGGCAGAGGCAACTTTTTCTTTTTTAGGTGTGTCTAGATGTAACGCTTCTTGACTATTCTGTCACTTTATATAAATCATTCTATAAGAATCACATAATCGGAAGCATCCAGTTGCAGTCTGATGGATCAGCCCTAAGGCTGTGACAACCTGAAAGATGTTAATTGCATAGTAAGAAATAGAAGTATCTTTAAAAGTAACCCCTTTGCTTGAAGCCTGAGTAACCCAGGCCAGAATCATGATGCAGCATCCTCACTGCTTGAGGTTGCATGTAGTAATATCAGGAGGTTAATCTCGAGTTTGTGACTTATATCCAACCTTTCAAAGGCTTTCTAACTCTTAGAAATCTACTTAATGTCTGCTATTCATCTTGTAATTTCTTATTTTTAAAATTAACTTAAGCTAACTTAGAATGAATCTTGAGCTTGGTTGTGAGGCCATATAGCAGAACAGTTACTGACTGGAGCACAAAGGTTGGCCCCCATACTCCTCTTCAAAGGCTTCCTTCTTCCACCTCCCCTTTCCCTGCCCAAGTGTCCATGCACGTTGCTGTAATGTGTTACCCCAGGCACTCCTGCGGTAGCACAGAGTTTAAAAGGTGCGCTCAGGATGAGGCTGGCTTGCTAAGCACACGTTCTTGAACATGAACAAAACCACTTTCCTTTGGACTTTTCCCAAAAGTTGTTACTTGTTCAACTATTTTCATTGATATGTTTTTTTTTTTGTTTTTTTTTTTTTTGTGGGTGTGTTTTTGTATGGCATCTCGTGGGTGTGTTTATGTATGTGCACATTTAGAGAGGTGTATTTGTCTGTGTGTGTGTCACATATTTTGCACTTACTGCTACTAGCTTTTAGTATTTTTTCTCTGGGAACATGCTGTGATAGCTTCAGTATTTCAAAGAGCATGCAATCCAAAATCTGTCAGTAGGAAATATTTCTTAAAGGAAGAAAATGTGTTTTTTGTTAACTTTCTCAATCTCTCATCCATTCAACTCTGCTGAATATATGTGCTTTTGTAGGGCTTGGGGTGGGACTCCCATGACTTCTGTTTATTTCACCATTTTGTAAACACCAGTTAAGAAGAGTAATGCTGAAGCTGTAAAAGTTGGATTTGTACGTGAGGTTCCATTCTGAAAGTGGAGTTTTTAAAGTTATAATTCAGAGTACCAACTTACAGCCATCCCTAATGAGTCACTACTTGTCCTGCAAGGAAACCACATGATTTGTCTTGCCATATTAGTTGTAAGTGGTTTTACATGCCTACAGGAAGACATTCAGGGAGAATCCAGGCAATTTCTATAGCATCAAAGCCTTGTTGGGGTTTCCAGGTGACTGAACTCAGGTTTATTGTTGGTGAACTTGGTTCCTAGTGATCTATTTAATTCTAAATTAACATATCTATAGCAGTGCTTAGCTCTTACAGTGTGCTTTCCAAACAAACCCAAATTTGGTCTCACACCAGCCCTCAAAGAGGAAGCCTGATAATGAGGTGTGGGATCTTTTTCTTTCTAACTGTACTGTTATTAATGCCCGAACTGTCCTGAGGTTATAAAACAAAAGAGGACAAAGCACATCAGTTTGTTCGAAGAGAGAAAAGCACTGAGGCCAGCCCTGTCCCACTCATCTGGAATCCAGCTGTTGATGTTCTACTATCAGCTTTCCCAGCTTCCTCAAAATTCACCCTGTGTCACAGTCACTTCTGTTGTTCTCCTTGCTGGCTCCTTGCTCTTACTTTTCCTTGAACCAAATTATACATCTTAGAAACGTCTTCTAATCGTTGTCTTCCACAGCTTCACAGACAGTTTGTAATCAGCACTTACAACTACACTTTGCTGAAGATCAGGTCCATGAAGTATACCAGTTCTTTTTTGTATCTGAGATGGTGATTTCCATCCTGTCTGTATCTGCCCCACAGAATTATGCTGTACATCTGATACCATGTGTCGGACACACGTTGAAGAGAGGATGCTTGTATTGTTTTCAGTTAGGGAAGGATGCTGAGTTGCAAGAAATGTTGACCATGGATAGTTGTTTCCAGTCCAAACTGTTTTGAAACAACTGATTTTAAAATACCAGATATCTTACTAAAAAGGTACCTTTTTGGTCTGACCTAATCTCTTCAATAAGCTCAAGGTACTTTTTTCAACATCATCTTAAACTTCATTCTTGTTTAAGACCTTCAGTGCCATTCAGGTCCTACTTTGCATCCAGCAGTGGCACAGACCTCCATTTCCTGACTCCTTACAAAGCAGCAAGGTTCTATAAAATATTCTGTGCCACGCTAACTAATCACCCCTCTGGCATTCTGAGCAAATGCAGGTTAATGGTGAATCTTTTAATATTTCTATTAATTAAGTGTATTATCCTAATAACTCCATTGTCAATTTTTCATTGCTAGGTAATGACTAGAGCTGGGTTAGCTATTCATAACTACTGACGTGTTTTTAAAGAAGTAGGGGTCTGTGTTTCTGAATCACCTCCTGACAGTCTTATCTCTACCAACATATTTGCTGTGTGAAATTCATGTAGGGGTGTTGGGAGCAGGGGAATGTGCATCTGAGCATCACTTTGTGCTCTGGGCAGGAGCACTCACACCGTTTACAGAGAAAAGGCTGCTGTGGTTCTTGGGCTGTAAGCATTTACATCTGGGTTTTCATTCCAGCCATTTCATTAAATGTGACACGTGTATGTGTGGAAATGAATACACTCTTGGTGTGTTGGTATTTTAGGTAGTCACTGTGACCTATGTATGTGGTTAAATCCCTATTGTGGCATTAAGAGGAGGATCTCTGGGAAGGCTTCAGATAAAAGCACTATGGAGGAAAGGAAGGAGAGAGAGTAATTCAATCGGTGACCGTAATTCTTATTCTAATAAAGTTTCCTGTTTGGAATTGAAAGAAAGGACTCCTGGTACAATTGTACATGTGTTACGGTGCCACCCACCATAATGAGGTGGAAACAGAAATGCAGCCAATTCAATAGGACTTTCAGTTTGATGAGCCCATAGAAAGGTCTGAACATAAGGATTGTTTCACAGAATCTGAGCAGCAATGAAGCTGAAAATATTGATTCATAAATTTCCTAGGAAGGAGAGAAAAACTAGGTAATCATTCCTGAAAAGCTGATGGACATTTCCATCTAGAAATACAATGTACTAATAGGCGTGTTTGTACAAAAAAGTGGAGAGATTCAGATAGCTTTTAATGTAATTAGAGAAGCAGTAATGTGAGACTGTTAGATTAGGAATTCTAGGACAAAACTGTGACATGTGGCTTGCCTCTGGAAAAGCCAGTGCAACACCCAGTGTGGTCCAGGCAAGGGAGAACATACCCCAGTCCCTTGTGCTGCAGGAGCAATGGAAGGCTATCAGAGGGATCCCCAGATGCAAAGAAGAAGTTCAATTGTTCAGGCACTTACAGTATGAGGAGTGGATTTCCTTGCTTCTACTCTGAATTTCCAAGCAGAAATCTGCACATGCAGGACATGTCCAGGCTGTGCTGCCTTTCCGGGGCCATCAGCCTGTGCCAGTACATGCTGCATGTCCCCGTCAAGTCAGACATACTGTTCACATGCAACGGGACACGTCACTTCTTTTCATCTTGCACAAAACCTGTTTTCCAGGCTCCCCAAGAGGCTGCTGGAGCTGCTGTTACTGAAAGGCATGAACAAATGGCAGGAGAAGCAGTAGGGCAGCAGGTGAAGTGTAAGGGCAATAGGATAGGTAAGAATCACAGTAACCACACATTTAAAATTGATTCAAATATAGAAGTGGCTGTGATTTATAAACTTGAAGGTTAGCCTTAATCTCTAGTTAGACATTTTCATTGCCAGAATAAACTTTGATCTCGTACTAGCTACAGAGGCAGGAATTTGGTATTAATAGGGACACTTCAGGCAGTTTTCCTAATCACTCACGGTGGCATGGGCTTTTGGAGTGGATGGAAGAGGCATGAATAGAAGTAGTCTTCCAAACAGAAGTGACTTCAGTGCTTAGCACAGTGCAGGCACTAAGGGTCCATGTGTGCTGGCACTTTAACTGCTTCCAAAATGAAGGAAGAGTGTGGATGAAAACTATAATAAAGCAGAAAGGCATAATAGCAAATGTGGGTAACCAGAGCTGTGCTCCACAGCATTTGCTGTAGGAAAGACTGGATGCTGCAAACTCTGCAGAGGAGCTTCCTAAGCACAATGCCCCAAGTGCCCGTAGGTGGGCACAGATGCAAACAAACAAGTGTTTTTACTTAGCTTGACATAGCCTGACAGGTATGCCAGCAAGGTTTGTAGTGTTTTTATAAGAGTGTTGTGCACCTCCATTTTGGATGGATTTTCCCACAAAACTGTATGCAGAGAATCTTTTCTTATTGGCAAATTCTTTTGAGATCCAAGCAATGTAAGTGATTTTAAGAAAGCTAATTAAATGTATGATTGAATGTCAGCCTTTCTGACTGCAGCCTTCATTAAGAAACTGAAAATGTGAGGTATTTTACCTAATATTGAACACAGTTAATTAAAAAAGTAAAGATTACATTTTGCTTCAGTTAATTTGAAATAAAGAACCTCCATTTAAACAATAAATTTCAGATCTTAGTTATAGCAATTAATAGACCAAACTGTGTACCTAAGGTTTTATTATATTGATTCTAAAATAATTAGATTAGCAAACACATTGCAAATATATTATCTAAAACAAATAACATGATCACTGTGCTTTTTGTTATACAGCAGAGCTATAAAGCAATCTCATAAAATTAACAGTCATCCAGCATATATTATGTCCTTGCACTAAATGACAAAAGCCAGCACAACGATCACGTGGACAGCTTTATACTGTGGGGCTGGGAACTGTTTTGGTCTCGAGTTTGTACAAGTTAGAATTCCCCTTTTGTGCTCAGTAGGCAATTGCAGTCGTGTCTGGGCTCCCAGGCAGCCCTGTTGTGGCACTGCCTAAGGAACCGGGTTCAGCTCCCCGGCCCAGTCCCCCTCCCACCAAATTCTCCCATTCTTCCCTGTGAAGCTGATTGTAAGGAGTGCTGCAGCAGATGCCCCAGACATGGGTTTTTGCCTTAGGGCAGTTTGAGAGGCCTCTTAAAAAGCATGACATTCAATCAAAGTTCAGTGAGGAAAGTTTTAATGAATAAACTCGGTAAATTAGAGAGCACTGCAGCAGAGTGATTAACTCTCATTTGTGCATTAGTGTTAAAATTAATTAAAATGTTTAAGCTGTGGGAGGCAGGTAACCTCCTCAAGACCTGGCTTTGCCCTCGGAGTCAGTCTGGATCCAGCAGCGATTCATCTTGCACAAGATGAGAGGAGGGGTAAAAGAAAAGAACAGCCAGGACAAATGTGTTTTCAATGGTGCTTAGCTGCAGGAAGGCCACTGAGACCCCGGTGCGGCGTTACTGGAGTGTGACAAAATAATACAGTAGGTACATCGGTGGGCCTGGGCTGTGGAAAGCAGGCGACCCTCCTTTCACATGGATTTCATTTTGACGTGACATGACAGAGCTAATTTCATTACCAGGAGGCACGCTGGATTGTGCTGCGGCGAGGGCTGGCTGCTGGAAATGAGCTCTGTTGTCCTGGTTTGCTTCAACTGCTGCTGCTGAATGCAACTTTCCTTACCGAGTGCCACAAAGCGCATGGTATAGCAGAGTAATTTCATACCCACGGCTGGTGCCACCTTTATTAGCATTCTTTCGTTGCATCAGTTAATTACATGAGAAGTTAATTAAAGTATCTGCTATAGTAAGGAGTAAGCATATATGTTAGAACTTTCATTGTGGTACACATTAGCATTCAGTTTTGTAGGAAATCATAACATTACATTTCTATAAACTTATTTCCTTTTAAAAATCATTATAGATTCATTTCTTTCAAGAACCAGGAGCCTGCATTTCTTCCTACCCAGACCCATTATGATGTGGCTGTTTAACAAATCTGTGCTGGTTTGGAATTATAAATGACAGCCTATTTTATAAGGGAAAAGTCTTCTTTGACAGCAGAACAATATTGTACGAGTAACAAATGAAAAAATGTGTCACACAGCTGAACAGTTGTTTTCAGATGTTCACCAAGGGCCAGTTATTAATTTTACATTGGTCGGAATTAAGGATTTTGGAGAAATTCATCTGAAACTGAAAGTATGAAAAATTTCTGCTCAATGAAAATTACCATTATTCGCTGTAGATCTATATTCATAACTTTAAAACCTGGCAGTCCTTCCTATTTTTTTTCTCTATAGATTTCTTGTCAACAAGGGTGTCAGAGGTCAATGTCAGAATGCCCCTCTGGCACCCATTAACTATAACCAGAAAACTTGTTCACTATTGATCTACAATGTCTAAATATCTATTATGTTGGATATAAAAGGTGGTTTCACGTCTTTCTAAAACAGATAATTCATAAAGGCCAAAGGGTCAGGCCCAGTGATATATTATTGTTCCACTGTATGGTGGCTATGAGTGTGGAAGGGAGCAGGCCTGGCTGAGACCACGGCACTGCCAGGAGAGCACCCGCTGCCCCCGCTGCCCTTCTGCAGCTCTGCTGGTCTGTGCTTGGTGTTTTGGAAAGGAAGATGCTCAAACAAGTCATGGAATCATAGAATCATGCAAGTTGGAAAGGACCTCTAAGCTCACCAAGTCCAACCCCAGCCCTCTCCCACCATTCCCACAGCCCGCGTCCCTCAGTGCCGCATCCGCACAGCTCTGGAACACCCCCAGGGATTGTGACCCCACCACTTTCCTGTGCTGCCTGTGCCAGTGCTTGCCCACTCTTTCTGAAAATAACTTTTTCCTAATATCCAACCTCATGCTGCAGCTGGTGCTCGTACAGCAGGGTGAGTCTGAAATCGGAAGGAGAGCAAAAATTCAAGACTGAAGTCTGTACCTTCAGCAGTTAATCAGGACAGCATTCATCTCACTGTCTGTAGAACGCTTTGCACCATGGTGGTCACAGGCAGGGCTCTGTGAGAGGTGCACTCTGATTATTACAAGAATTGTGTACTAAAGGGCAGAGTCCCCATGGGGATAACGTGTCACAGCTCCGTTGACTTCAGGAGAGCGATGACACTGGATGTACACAGAGGATCTGCCCTGGAATACATGTCAGGCTGTGGCCAGTGTTTCAAAATCATGTGCTTTCTGAACAGACACTTGTATAATATCATATGAATGATTTTGTTTGCTCATATCAACCCATCAAATTTATTGAGGCTCTTTTAATCGCCTCATTATTTAACTATTGCGATTCCTCAGCTCTGCTGAATGCTCAGATGCAGCGCAGAAGCAGCTGTGGATTTCTTTGTACTGATGCCTCTGCAGCAGAGTGCAGAAAACACCATGGGGATGGAGGGCTCGACCCAAAGCTGAGTTCTCCCCTAGCCCTGCAAATTCAGCCTTGAAGATCGAGTGGCATTTCCCAGCAGGCACCTATTCCTCCTGCAGGATGATGCCCTTAATAACCAAAACCTCTCTGGAAGGCAGCTGATACTGTGCTCTTTGATGGAGCTTATGGCCTTCTAGCATGCCCCAAAATGGTTCATATTCTTCCAGGCTGCATTTTTGAAGAAAGTAAATTGAGATGAATCATGCTAAGATGAGATAGTTAAAATGTCAGGCTCCATAAGTTTCAATGCATCCTTATAGCTCTGAACACTAAAATGCAACTGAACATTGGAATAAGGGAAACAAAAGAGAATCAGATAACTAGTTCTTATAGAGGAAAAAGTCATTTCTGTCTGCGCTGCTACACCATGGAAATCCACATAGTACAGTTTTAGAGCTGTACCTTAAAAAAAACAATTGCAGTTTCTTTTTATCACTGGTCTTTGTTACACACCGCTGCCTACTCTATGGCACACTAGAATTGCAGAGTTTCTGAGGCAAACAATACACCACCGGCTTTATTTCTGTTTACAAATGTTACCTGAGGGAAATGTGCCTGTACCTGTTGGATAAATTACAATCATCAGCACTAAATATGACCCTCAACAGTAACACAGAGGGGAAGTGGGAGCGCTGTCTGTAGGCATTTAGCACTGGAAACTGCTTGCTCTGTGTACTCCTGTTTTAATCAATAACCAAATTCTACTGCTGCAATGTTTAAACAAGAGCTGCTTACTTGGTTTTTCCTCAAGCATTTTCTTGACGTCAGATACTACTTCATTTATGCTTCTTATAATCTTTACAACCAGTTGAATTAAACCCCCCTTTATTTTTTCCTTTAAGAGACTCCCTGTAAGTGTTGAACCCAAGTCACAACTCCAGAAATGCGAAATGCAGGCAGACTGGGATCTGCTGTGTTGTGCTGTGGTTGGTGTCACATGAGAGGTTCCTCACCCCATGGCTCAGGGTGAAGCTGACTGAAGCTGAGCTGAACAGAGGAAACCTTTGATAAGAACCAAGAGCAAGACTTACACTCGTGTTGCTATAACAATAGTAAGCCACCACCTCAGTCACTCTGCCACTGCATCCCTTTTCCAAAGGTTGGACAGTTTTTCCTGCTGGTTCTGATGAAGTTAAGGTTGGTTACCTGGGTCTCATATTGTGCATGTGAACAAATCCTGGGTACCTGATTGCAACGTGCTTGACCTTGTCCTGGTCACAAGATCACTGAAACCTGCTGCAGAGCTTGGGCTCAGCCTCTGTAACTAGATCACAGACCTGAGCTGGGCATGCCACGGCATTAGGTTTGGCTGCGAGGATGCCGCCAGGCCCCAAATAGGGTCAGGAGAAACAACTGCTTTGTAATGGGATCCCATCCACTCCACTCACTGCATCACAGATGGGCCAGAATGAAGGCTATCGCTCCTAGTTTATAGCCATTAGCAGTCATGATCTCCCTAATACGCAACAGAAATAATAGTAATATTAATAATAGAATCAAACTGACACATTATTAGCCTCTACAGATGGCTCTATTCCTCCCAATAATTTTTATTTTTATTTAATGTTTGGAGATGCTGTAAAAAGTGACTGGTGTTTCAAAATGTGACCTCTGTGGGGTTTAAAACCTACTGAATCAGATGAGATATTAAAGCATTCAGTGTAATGTATGACTTAAAGCTATGTTTTTAAAACTTTAATAGGAAATGTCTGATGCTTTAGATTACTATTTCCTGAAGAACAGTAGGCTGAAGAATTTGCTTCAGAGGGTCTCTTTATATCCAAGAGGAGCTACAGTGAGAATATGCAGTATGTTCTTCCTTCACCGTGCCTCTAAATAGATGTAAAGGAATTAGTAGATATTAATAATACATCATGTTTCTACTTTGTTATATACTATTGTACATATGTTCTTACACCCCACTCAACACCACCGTATTTAAATATCTCCAAGCAGTTTGTTAAAGAAAGTGATTAACATCTGTCATATGTTTTCTCCCTCCTCTACTCCCCAAGGAGAGGAGGATGCTCAATGGCATGCCTTATTTGGGTAGGGATTTATTGTTTGTATGGGAAGCTCTTTTATTTTGCTGAGGTTGTTTCATTACACAAAACTACCTACCAGGATAAATCCTTGCAAAGTCAACTCCAAAAAAAAACCTGCTGTGCAGCTACGTGAAAGGTGAGGAGATGGAACTCAAGGGAATTTGCTCAGAAACTTGGGCTGGTCTGTGGTGGGATCCAGTCAAGTCCCCATGGGAGCACAGGAGATGCTCCTGGCTATGGTGTCTGAGCACTGCTCACCTCTTGGGCACGCCAGAGGCATCTTGAAGGCTGGGTCCAAACAGAGTCTGATTTTCACATCCCTATGGGCTTGGGTTAGAGGAAAAATTTGTGGCCTCCAAGTTCTCTTCAGCTGCTGGTAGATTGGCCTATTCATAGGGCTTTACCCTGCAGCCGAGGTAATTTTTCTATGAGATTTCATGTAGAGGAAAATCTGGTATAGACTGACATTTAATTGGTATTTTCACTCTCAACTGGATTGATTATTGTGTGACCAAGACCAGAAATCAGATTAACTACAGCGTTTTCCCTCATAGGATCCAAAATTGGAATGATCATGGTCACCATCGTAGTTCTTTAGCAGGATTAACCTTAGAGCATTATATCTTTCTAATTTTTTACTTTCACTTTCACCTCCTCATGCTAACCATCTGGGAAAAGCACAGAGATCTGTCTAGATTTGTACACCACCTCTTTAAGCTTTCATACCGTCTATAAGACCACTGCTAGTTCTTAGTAATAAATGTAACTGTCATAATATTTACTAATGCACCTGGCTCACATTAATTGTGTTCTGTCTGCCTTTCCGAAGAGGATTTGATGACTTTCCATTGACAATGACGTTACCAGCTGGTTTCCTCAGACAAGGTACTTCCCATTGTCTGTGTTGAATTGCCCTACAGCCTTCCATCAAGAAAGGGAATGTTGAAGGTAGTTGTTCTTCACACTGCAGGGAGATGAGGAGTTCTCCTCCCTTTCTTCTCTGACCCTATGAACAAATCCTTGGGCTGCGTAGGAGAATTTCTGCACCTCCAAAATCTTTATACAGGGGAGCATAGAGCAGAATAGGAAAATAAAGGACAGGGTGATAGGCTGTGTGTGCATACCCATGCACATGAACACACACACACACAAGCACACAGTCTTACAAAGATCCCAGTGGGGAACCCACACTAAAGGTTAATGCAGCCCCAGGCTGTAATTAGCCTTTTGCACAGAGTCTCCTTGTTGTGGAATCTCTATTTATGAGGGTTTTAGGGGCAATGAACCACCAGTACCCTCCCCCTGCACCCCCAGTAGAGCCTACTGCAGCAGCTGGGAGGATGCTGGGGTCTGGGAGTGATACTGGGGAGCAGGACAGCCCCTCCCATGGCTTTGGGGCTCCACCAGATGCCTTTGAGATCTCAGGGATTCTCAAAGACGGACAGAAGAAAAATGCACAGCCCAGCTTCATGCCTTTTTTTCATGGCATAAGGGCTAAGCTGCCACCCTGATTTAGAAATTCATGTCGGGTCGGTTGGTTAGCACATTTGCCTGTTAATCATATATATGTCACCAGAGAGAATTTTTGTTGTCCTTTCTTAGTGCAAACCAGTGAGATTCCTCTTAACTGAAGTGCAAGATATTACAGGAATTGGAGAGCACAGTAAATATTAACATTCCTATAAACTCAATTTCCTGCTGCTTATCCAAGTTCATCTCACAGAAACGTGCTGCCATGGTATTTGGCTGTCGTTAGCTGTGCCAAGGTGCAGCGAGGATAGATTGCAGCGATCAGTGCTCTGGTGGCTGGTGGAGGTGGCTCCAAGGGTCATCCCTTCAGTAACTAGTGCATAAAATTACATCCCGATATTTTGTTATGATCTGGCTTTGCAAATCTTGTATCTATTGAAGTCAATAGCACTATTGAATTTTACCAAATGAATGCCATTTATTTTTAAAATTCAAACAAAATACCTTCTCGACTGATTATGACCCATTCAGGAATCTGCATAATATCAATGAATTATTATGAATGAATTTAATGAATATTAATGAATTCCTGCACCAGCATGAAGAGGATGATACTTGAGGGAAAAAGTCTTGTAATATAACAATGTGAAAACTAGAAGAGAACCAAACTTTATTTGAATTGGTTTAGTAATGCAGATGCTCTAAGCTCAAAGTGTGTCCTTGGGGCATGGAGGGGAACAGGGGAATGTGCTGCACCGCAACAGAGTCCTGGGTTCTGCTCTATCAGTGCTAAGTGGAATGACATTGGGCTGATAAACTGTGATAACGTTTTCAAAAGGCAAATATAGCAAAACCTCCTGGGAGCGTGTGTAGGTGTTGTCAGCTCCACTGCAGGCAGAAATGTGAACTCCCACCACTGGGATATGTAACAATTTGTAATGCAACAATTAACAGAAATATTGACATAAGTATGTACTCAGCAGGGAGCCCGTATCTCATAGACTCACTGCGGCGACTGTATTCCAACATATACAGTACCACATCAATCCTTACTGTGGGCTGGTCCCCTATACAAATTGCAGTGAGAGCTTACACATACGTACACATGTAGAAGGCTACTCATATGATGTAGCATAAAAAATTAAATGTCCATTTCAGATCATCTTCTTTACTTGGTTGTTGGTAAAGTACGTTATAAAAATGCCTATTTTTTTAACATGAAATACCCGTCAAATTGCATTATCGTCATTGCCAGTTTCACAACTGGCAAACCGTGTTAAACATAAATCTGCAAAATTATAATTAGGAAAACATTTTGCAAACCGTTCTCCTGGGGATTTTGAGGTTAGTGGCATTATAACTGCTGTGGGTTTATAGCGTGTGCGATTCTCAGCCCCCGGCACACATGCACGTACACACACTCACGGCTTCCCATCACTTTTGTCTTGTCCTCCATCTCAAGCAGAGTAAATAAGATATCCACTCAGATAATGGAAACCCCGCTAGCACTCTGTTAGTGCCTTTTCATGCCAATTAAACACATTTTATACAGTCATAGTAGACGCACTGGTGCCTGCGGAGGAGACTCCAGTAGAGCTCAGCCAAACAACAGCGCAGGAATTGCGGTGCAGAGCACTTTGTGCGCGGTCCCCTCCTGCTTTGTTTGTAACCACTTGGAAATCATTCCAACGGAAAGCATTGATTTTGAGATAGAAGTGTTTACAGATGTATAAATGGATTAGCCAACTTATTTGTAGCTGATTACTGTGATAATAAAGATCTCAAGCTGCTTAATTTAAATTAATACTTCCTTCTGTAATGAAAAGCTAGCTTGTGGCATAAAGAAATGTTGACAGGCACAGTTAATGCATAACCATACATACAGTGGTGAGAAGATGCCGTAGCCTGACCCGCTCAGCCCTGGCTGCAGTTCTTGACAAAGAGAGCATTTGCATCTGGGTTTTTGTATAGGGAATTTTTTCAGGGAATTTTGAAATGGTTTTGTGGGGGAAATCTTCTTTCCCCTCCCAGTCTGTGCTCCAGGAAGCATATGATTGTGCCACCCCGGTATTCGACCCCAACACCGTTGTCTCCTTAGGTGATAAATTGGAACTGACAGTACAGCAAAAGTGCAACAGGATCAGACATGGGGTGCAAAGGGATGACCCTGGGCTTCACCCTGCACCAGTGTGGTGGGCACACGCCGCTCCGTCCCTTCTCTTGGCCCTGGCCCCATCAGTGGCAATGGATCGGGGTGAGGGCCCTTCTGAGCCCCACTCGGCCCAGCCCTGCAGCTCCCATGGGCCGAGTCTGCCTTGTCCTGAGGAGGTGACATATATCCTGCCTGGGAGACAAGGCTCCTATTACAAATCTGGGAATATAAATTACACTTTCATCTTTCTTTGGTTTTTCTTTCTTTTGCTTCAG